>NW_026067929.1:9763815-9769893 GCF_014885135.2 Alexandromys fortis | reverse complement strand
TATGCCCCTATTTTTTAAGTTGTGATTTTTGATGCACACAACCCTAGTTTTTACTTTTAAAGTGGACAGACACCTTAGGACAGATTTTAAAGGCATGTTGCTTTTATTTGAGTTTTGTCTAAGCATGCCTGTGTAACATAAAAAAAATCCATAAAATTGTAGATGATCCAGGTAAGGTCAAACAAAAATTAACTGTTATTGCTACTATTTTTTGTAGAGAATGTTAACAGAGGTGGGTTACCCTACTATTTAATAAGCATACTGGCTACCTGGCTATCTGATATCGCATTCCCTTCTAAATTTAAATTTTCATTTCTTTTGAAAAACGAAAGCATGTTTCTGGCTCAGGCTTGTTAAGTTGGATGGTACTAAAGCCAGAGATTTCATTACTACCAGGCTCCTTTTCATCATGCAAAGTCACAGGTTTATATATATAAAGCTCCCCCCATTTTTCAGTAGGAGAAAAGTAAACTGTGAAAACTTCTGAGGGATCACTGGTTAGAACACCATACAACACTTTGAAAATCAGTCTCTAGTTATCAGAAAGAAAAGATATATGCCAGCAATAAGAAATGATTCTCAGAATAAAATAAAGGTACTTCAGATTTTTAAATAAACCTTGGAAGGTAGCAAAGAGTTAACAACGCAAACATAGCAAGGAAACTCGCGATAATGTATCCATGAGCTGTTGGGGTCCTGTGCAGTTTGGGCTTTTTGAGTGGCTGTTGTGCCTGATTGAAGGCTAAGGTTTGTAATTGCGTGTTTTCTTCATACAGGCTTGCTTCTCTGCTAGGCAGCTGGTGGAGATATTTCTACAGAACCGTAGTAGTCCATCTATTTCTAAGGAGGACTTTAAGCAGCTAAGTCCAGGGATTGTCCAGCAACTACTCAGCTGCTCTTGCCAAATGCCCAAGGACCAGCAAGAAAAGCCCCCACCCACCACTCTGGAGAGTAAGTCTGGGTTCCTCACCAGTGTGCACAATGCATGTGGTAATAGCAGGAAATGGAGAACACAGGAAATGGGTAAAAAGAGCGGTCCTAAGCACTATGTATTTTCCAACTTATTTAGTCCTCTATGTAGTGAGGAGTAGCTGCTTTCTTTCTCATTTTACATATGAAGAAGCAGAGATATGCATATGTTAGGCCATAGCTTAGAAGTTACACACATGATCACATTGGAAGTCAAACCTGAGCAAGTCAGTTCTGGAGTCCTTGATTCTGTTTGCTCTGATGTTTTCCAGTGAATTTTATTTTTTTGTCACCATTGAGACAGAGTTTTTCTTTGAAACCCAGGTGGGATTCCCCCTGCTTTGTTCTCCCAAATGCTTGCTGGAATCATGGATATGTACCAATATGTGAAATTGTTTTCAAAGAACATTTAATATTTTGTATATAATTCTTGTACATTGTTTCTGTCCTTCATATTTGAATAAATCGTGAAGCAACTTAAATTCCACGATTCTTAAGGGGTCTGAAGAAAGATGAACCAGTAAGTGTTTACTAGGGAACCAAGGGAACCTGACTTGGGTTCCTAGCACCCAAGCAAAAAAGCTGGTGTAGTGGCATGTGCCTGCAGTGTCAGTTCTGGGGAAGTAGAGACATGAGTATCCTAGGGGCTTGTAATATAGACAGAGTGATAAATTCTAGGTTCGGTGAGAAACTCTGCTTTAAAAAATAACACAGAGCGGTTGAGGAAAACATTGTATTGATATCAGCCTCCACATTCATGAATGTGCATACACACACACACATACACACACACATCTCTATAGTTCCTTCGTAGTTGAGAAGTGGCAGGGTAAAAGAGAAAAACATATCAGTATTGGAATCGGAAATGTATACCTGAGACATATCCTTTATTCTCAGTTACTGTGTGATCATAAGCAATTTCTATTTCCACTTCTTGGGATTGGCTTTTTTCAACTCACTGGGAAGTGGGTGACATTGTACAGGACTTTCAGCAATTCACACATCCTGGAACCTGTGAAACATGAGGGCATATTGGGGTAAATAAAGGCACAAGAGCTGGTCTGTGTTGGAGGTGCCCAATTCAGGGAGATGACAGACTTCTAGAGTGGTTGGTGGCCTTAGCAGTGCAGGGATCAATAACTACTCTCCTGGATCCCACTGAGTTACTATAGCAGTGACTCATTGATTTTTATAGGGAACCTACAGGTTCAGATTGGATAGAGTTAAAAAATATGTGAAATACATTGAAGCACTATATGTTTAAGACCTTTCCTCAAAATGGTGGCCAAGAATAGCTATGATATATTGAAAATATAAACCTAAGCACTTCCATTAATATGACCATACATCTGATATATATGAACAATATATATGTGATATATAATTGATGTATATATACATTTTGATATATATAAATATATATGAGTATACATAGTTAGAACATGGTCTCTGTGATAGACTGTAATGCCTACCATTTAAAAAGTGAATTATTCAACTACTCATCTGTAAGTTACAATGGATTCTTGAGCAGTAGTAGTTCATTTTATATGTTTTTTGTAAACAAAACATGCTATGTTTATGTTTATGACCTTTCCCCCAAATTGTGGCCTATACCTATACTTTAGGTATAGGTGGCTATACCTAAAACTTCATAGCTACTGGAAGGAAAAATACTTCATGAAGGTGAGAAGCCCAGAAACTGGACATGTGTGCTCACCGATGCCCACAAGTGATGGGGACAGTAGTGTGATACTTATGAGCATGGTGTGCTGTTCATACTCCCACCACCTGGCATGGTGCCTGGTGTATACAAACCCCTTGTAGAAAAGCTGTTTGAACCTAAGATATATGAAAAATGAGGTGGATTATTTATCCTCTTTTTTTGAACTTCTAGACTCTTCTAGGGAAATCTTCTTTAAAAATATACCATTGATAGCATACAGTAAAGAACACGTTTTAATAGCGGTCTCTGCAATTTAAAATGTGGCATTATGTAATTAACGAAGGCTTTAAAACTTAGAGCAATGTAAGATGCTGCATTAAAGTGGGAGGGACACAGGGAGACATTAATAAGGAAACAGAGTTCAGTGGGTTTTAACTTATGCCTTAAGTGCCACCCTCAATCTCATTTCTAGGAAGGACACATATGACCATGTCCAGATAAAATTTTAGACCTGCTTTAAGTGGCTGCTCAGGCAAGGCCAATAATTTAGTGTGTAGTTCAAGTTCTGTCACAATGGGAAATGTTGAGAGAGAAACTCTTGTTAAATTATAAGTCACCAATCAAGATACCATGCCTGGCCTGGGGCTGAGGACAACAGCAATCCTTTTACAACACATCAGAAAGTTTATCATTTTCGAGATATCCCACCTGCAAGAAAGAAGGCAAAATCTAACTCACTGAGGACCTAAGCAGACTTTAAAAGCTCCAAAGTTATGGAAATGTCCATTTTCCCTGCAGCATTGCTTTGTTGTTGCCCACAGGACAAAGAGAAGAACAGGGTATAGGATGTGAGATCCATGCAGACTTAATGTGTCTTATGAGAGTTTTTTTTTTTTTGTTTTTTGACACTTAATGGTCTCTTTTAGGTACTTTAGAAATCTCGAGTTGCCCATGTTGAAATTCTAATAACTTTGTGTATTTAGGTGAGAACCATGGCACTTGAGAATAAAGTCCAGCTGGGAATGGATGGGCTATGAAAATCTTCAAAGATGTTTTAATAGCATGGGAGTCCTTGTGTTCTTAATATATTAGAAAGAAATAAAACAGCTGTGTAGGTATATGACCATCCCAGCCATCCTTAAAGTTATTAAAATTAATTGTAGTGAAATATGCACATCATAAAATTTATCTTCACTCTTTTCTACAGATACAAAGGAAGGGAGCCAGGCCCCATGAGTTCTCAGCACATGCTGTACCACTTGGATTGTACTCCCGGCTCCTAATTGCCTTGCTTTGTGTAATTCAGCAGTGCTCTGTATATTCACATAACTATGAAACAACTATGTTTTTTATTTCCAAATCGAGAAAACCAGCTCTTCATAGTCCCCTAGGCCATATGGAGAGGCACCACAGTGAAGAGGTAGCAGAGGAGGTGAGAAGATTGATAACTGACAATTTCTTTCCTCTTCTTGGTACACTACCAACTCCCTTGATCCCGGTAAAATGAGAACTAGAAATAAGTAAATCTCCCTCTTAAAACTTATTGCTGTGTGTCCCTCTGCATCATTAAAATGATCTGATGTGAAGGGTGAGCCTCCTAGAAAACCTGAGTGTGATGGGAAAGGAACATTATTTTCTTAATAAATTTATATTTGTTCTTTGACAATTTCATGCTCATGTAGAATGTATTTTGTTTATAGCTACCTCTAATTCTCCTCTTCCACTAACCTCAATCCCCAACACATCCCCCAACTTCCTGTTCTCTTCTTTAAAAAATAAAAACAATAACAAACAAACAAACAAATTAACCAGGGCGTCACGTTAGTGGTGCTCACATGCTGATGAGCCATTCAGCTGAGCTTGGGAAACCTACCAGCAGTCACATCCCTGAAAGATATGACTACCTCTCCATCCCCTCAGCTAGGAGTGGGGCCTCATGGTCACCTCCAGCAAGATTCTTCTAATATAATAAACTTGAAGAGAATATTTTCTTTGAGACTACAGTTGAAGGGGTAGAGATAGCCAGGCAGGAACGGCTATGCACAGCTTTTAGAGAGGACCCAGATTTGGTTCCTCACATTCAAGTCAAATGACTTACAACTGCCTGTAACTCCAGCTCCAGATAATCTAATGCCTTTGGCATCTGTAGGCACCTACACAGTGACACGCACAAACATAGGTGTAGTCACAGGCTGCTCGTTCATTTCTCAGTCACCCAGACCCAAAATAATAACACAGAAACTATAATAATTGCAACACTGCTTGGTCTGCTACTTAGGCATCTTATTAACTAACTCTAACATCTTAAGTTAACCTATTTCTATTATTTTGTGTATTGCCACAAGGCTGTGGCTTACCAGGTATAATTCTGGTGTCTGTCTCCTTCAGCAGCTACATGGTGGTGGCTGCATGGCATCTCCTCAACTGCACCTACTATCTCTGTATATATATCTTCCAGCCTGACTATATTCTGCCCTGCTGTAGGCCCAAGTCAGATTCTTTATTAACCAAAGGTAATAAAACATATTCAATGCATATAGAAGGGAATCCCACATCACCTTTCTTTTTCTGTCTAAAAAAAAAGGTTTTAACTTTAACATAGCAAAATTACATACAGCAAAACAGTTATCAAGCAAGAATTATAGTTAGAATATTTAGTACATTTACATTTCACAAATTAAGAAAAATATACTATCATTTATCATATCTTTATGAGTTTTCTATTGAATCTATCTTTTATAATTATAACTACCTTTCTTTAACTCCATCAAAGACTCCAGAAGGATATAGTATTACCTAAGTAAACAGGAAATGCATTGTAAGCAACTTCCAAAATTCTAGAATTCACAAAGACATCTCACTGCCTGGACAATCACCCAAGTTCTTCTGCAACATAGGGGCATCCATCTTCAGCCTACAGGCACATAGTATCTGACAGACTCTTCCATGAAGCAGGAAATATCAAAGACAGTTCTGCCTATATTGGCAGTTGGTCAATCAATTTCTTCTGTGTCCTGCAGAATGTCTGGCAGACTCTTTCATGAAGTGGGAACCCAGAAGGGCTGTCTCACCTTCTTTAGACAAATTCAGCAGGCATTTTTCTGTGGGTTCTGCATGTCCATTTTATATAGTATATCATCCATCAGTTCAGACAAGAGACGTTTCTTGCCCAAATGGCTAACATACTCCATAAGAAGTATGTTATGAAGCCTCTTTCATGCCCATCATCCTCTTGAAGTACATTGGTGCTATCAGGTGCAGATGTCATGAAAAGTCCTAAGTTCTTAAAACATTTTAGATGCCATGTTCTGTAAGTCTTTGAAATGTTTGAAGAATATCTATCCAACTGAAATATATCTCTGTACATCTAGAAAACCTAACATGACTACAAGTTTGACTATTATAGATAACTATCTATTAACCTGTATTTTAAATTATACATTATA
>NW_026067929.1:9743478-9759652 GCF_014885135.2 Alexandromys fortis | reverse complement strand
TTTTTTGTAACTGGGGAAGTTTGCTTTGTTACCGAGTATGTGGTCAATTTTTGAGAAGGTTCCATGAGCTGCAGAGAAGAAGGTATATTCTTTCCTATTTGGGTGAAATGTTCTATAGATGTCTGTTAAGTCCATTTGATTCATTACCTCCATTAATTCTCTTATTTCTCTGTTAGGTTTCTGTCTGATTGACCTGTCCATTGGTGCATTGGTGAGAGAGGGGTGTTGAAGTCTCCTACTATTAGTGTGTGCGGTTTAAGAGTCTAAAATATAGACTGTTAAAATGTATATTATCAATTGTTCATATTGATGGATCAGTTTTAAGCTATAAAACCATTCATTTTAGTTACTGAGAGTATCATTATTTTTTCCATATGCAATAGCTTTGGAAGCTTTAGGAGAAAGTTCTGCTGAAGGGTGTGCTCAGTTTGTTCATAAACGCTGATCCACAATGGAGCCACACTTCATGCTCCCTCATCACAACTTCCTTGTCTCTGAAGTGTGTAAAATGAGATAGGAGCCAGCACTGTGTCTCTCTGGGATGTTGCACTGGGCTGCAGGAGACATGCCTTTCTCTGTGGGTAGTGGGAAAACTGGGAATTTGCTTGCTTTGGAGATTTGAAATAAAATATTGGGTAACTCTGCATAAACACCTGCATCCCAGAAGAGGGAATCAGATCCTCTATCAGATCACAACAGATGGTTATGACCAGCATGTAGTTGTTAGTGACTGCAGGGCAGCCCCTCTGGAAAAAAAAAGCTGCTAGTGCTCCCAACTGCTGAGCCATCTATAGGATCTCCATGGCTTGAGGCAACAGCAGGATATCCAAGAGGAGTTTTGGTGAGGGTCTGGTGATGATGTTGTGCCAGAGGCCTTGAACCAGACCAGTAA
The DNA here is from genome assembly GCF_014885135.2 of Alexandromys fortis. Lineage (NCBI taxonomy): Eukaryota > Metazoa > Chordata > Mammalia > Rodentia > Cricetidae > Alexandromys > Alexandromys fortis. The sequence goes on along the minus strand of NW_026067929.1, from coordinate 9,758,760 downwards.
CTCATTGCAATCAGTGCGTGGGGTTGATTGGGCACAAGGGTACACTGTGTGACACCCAGCAGCTCCTGAAGCCATTAGGATGAATGAAGAGATGTTGGAAAGAAAGAGGAGTGAGGTGGGTTTTTTGTTTGTTTTGTTTTGTTTTTAATTAATTTTGGGGGGATCGTGCTACGGGCAGATACAGAGGGACTGGGAGGTGAGTGGAGTTGGGGGTACATGATATAAAGTTCCCAAAGAATGAATAAAGAGTTATGTTAAAATAAAACAAAGAAACATGGGGTAGCTTCAAAGCCACAGTGAAAACTTAGTCTTTGTTGTAACGAAATAATCTGTTGACTCTTAAACAAGAGAAATGTATCTCTCCCAGTTCTGAGAGGCCCAAGATCAATGTGTTGGTAGATTCTGTTTAGCTGTGGTGGTGATGGGGTCTAATTTCTGGTTCATACAATGGGACCACCTCACTGTCTCCCCCTGCTGGAAGTTTGTTATAAAGCATTTTTCTCATTCTCTTGGACCTAATGACCTCCCAAAGGCGTCTCACTTTCTTCAAACTGTCACCTTTGGGGGCTGGGCTGGGGGTGGGGCAATAAACATTTAGACCACAGCAAATCATAGATGATCCCAGCAGTTCACTCTTAACCTGAAAAAGGAAAGTAATCCTTTACCCTACACAAACCTTATAAAATCATTGTATGTCAATGATTTTATTGTATGATCAAGCTGTTATTGCAGGAGAGCAGATTTGCAATTTCTGTTAGTTGAGGCACGAGTGGACAGCAATGCACACTGACAGCCTTTGTCACCTCCTTTGACTAGAATATGGCTACAGCACGGTGGCTGTGACAATCCTGACGTTGGGCTCGATGCTTGGGACGGCGCTGGTCCTTTTTCACAGCTGCGAGGAGAACTACGGCCTTGTTCTACAGCTGTTCGTGGGCTTGGCTGTGGGCACCCTCTCTGGGGATGCCCTGCTCCACCTCATCCCTCAGGTAATCTTCTCCTTTCTGCCACAGATGGGTGCTGTCTGGTTTTTCTTTCCATTCCACAACTTGAGATATTTACGCAAATTTTTGGTGTCAACCTCAGTGAACAAATACAATGGCTGGTGTTTTTCTTGGAAAGAACACCTCTTGCCCAGAGTGACTTTGCACCCACGGAAGAGAAGAGAGAGACAAGCATATGTTGAGCCAGCCCATTGTCTTTGTTTTTGAAATGAAGGTGGTCAGGTTATTAGTTTGGATTAAGAAAGACTCAGGAAGCAACTATCACAGGCAGGACACACACACACGCACACACACACATGCACACACACGCACACATGCACGAGCACACAGTCTACAAGAGCGATGCTGGCTTTCTCAGATCCTTCCTTCTACCTCATGGATCAGATCCGTTTTCCTCTGCTCTTGGGTTCTGACACAAAGCTTGTTTCTTCTCAGATTTTTTTTTCTGTTGGATTTTTGCTTAGTTTCTGCCAAGGGGAAGCACCAGGGGAAAATCAGGAATGAAGAAAGAGGGGCAGTAGCTTTTCTCCCAGCTTGGTCCTGACTCTGGCTCTCACAGCTGCTTCAAAAGTAGCGGATATACCGTCAGGTTGTATCTGGAGGTTTCCTCCATAGCATTTTCTCTCTTGAGGTTTCAGCAATGTCATTTCATATCTTTGCCTCATTAGAGCTATGATGAAAATGGGTTCTTGGATGGTGGTTATCTGGGTCCCTTGTTCCTTGGCCCTGCATGAATCTCTGCCATAGTGTCATCATTAGCACCATTGTCTTTGTGATTGAGTCCCCAGAATAGACTTCTCTGTAATAAAGGTGTTTGGATTTCTTCTTCTTCTTCTTCTTCTTCTTCTTCTTCTTCTTCTTCTTCTTCTTCTTCTTCTTCTTCTTCTTCTTCTTCTTCTTCTTCTGCTTCTGCTTCTGCTTCTGCTTCTGCTTCTGCTTCTGCTTCTGCTTCTTCTGCTTCTTCTTCTGCTTCTTCTTCTTCTTCTTCTTCTTCTTCTTCTTCTTCTTCTTCTTCTTCTTCTTCTTCTTCTTCTTCTTCTTCTTCTTCTTCCTCCTCCTCCTCCTCCTCCTCCTTCTCCTCTTCCTCTTCCTTCTCCTCCTCTTTCTTCTTTTTCTTCTTCTCCTCCTCCTTCTTCTCTTTCTGTCTCTCTCTCCCTTTCTCTCCCTCTGGTGTGTGTGTGTGTGTGTGTGTATGTGTGTACATACTTGTGTGTGCATGCACCTACATTACCTACATGTATGAGTATGCATGCTTGTGTTTGGGAATGACTGTGGTTGCTAGATATTACTACCAGTGATTACTACCAGTGTCTTCCTCAGCCAGTCCTTACCTCACTGTTTGAGGCAGGATCTCTCAGAGAACCTGGAGCTCACCATTTGGTCACACTGGCTGGCTGCTAAGTTTCAGATATCCCCCTGCCTCAGCTGTCCCAGGCCTGAGATACATGCTGTGACACTCAGCTTTTCATGTGAGTGCTAGAGATCTGAGGTCGGGCCCTTGCTTTTGTGAGATGAATCCTTTACTGACAGCCCCTGGAATTCTTTCCTTAAGAAGTCAGAAGCAGCAGGCACATGGCTGTCTGTTGAAGTCTTCTGAGGCTTCTTTCTTTATGAGAAATGAAAGGACAATGACTTGAGATGGGACCCAGGTGAGGCAGGAGGCACTGCAAAGGAAGTTGGCTGTTTGTTCTTAATAGAAATGATGATGGCATACTAATGATCATGCCTCCTGAGAAGTAGGAAATGGTAAAAAAAAATTCCACAAGCTGCCGGCAATTTCCTCGGGATCACTGCTGTTGCTTAGAGATTCAACAATTATTTGATATTAAAAAATTGCAAAGTGAGCATTGGAGAAATTAAACAAGCCCCTATTGGTTTTAATTTCCCTCATAATCTAATTTTCTGGAACTATTTCAAGACTCGTGTGTTGGCTCTAGGCAATGGCCACAGCCGTTTTCTAGGTCACTGCAGCAGATATAGAGATGTTTGTTGCCTGGGATCCTGGGAAACAGCAGGAGGTTGCCTGGGTTTCCTCCAAGGAGTAGTGCACAGCTGGGGAGCAAGCCTGGACTTGGGGTGCATAGGAAATCCTGCATATCTGTGCAAAAGAGTTAGCTTGTATCTATGACATTTGAAGGCACAGTTTTGCCTTGAGGAAAGAAATGAGGGCAGAGTTACTGGAAAGAGAATCTAGTGTAAAATGTGATGGAGAGCTAGAGAAATCTGTGGTCCCTGGATGCGATCTGCATTTTCAACCGTCTTTACTCAAGTTAGAAAATACCACTGCTTGATTGACTTTAAAACTGATGAATTTGTTCACCGTGAAGATCTATAGTTTCACCTGAGATTGTGTTGTTCTTTTATTTACTTTTATGATCCTCCTCACCTTATGAAATGTTGATCATATGAGTATGATACATACATCAATGTTCTTACCAAACAAGTCAGTACAAGGAGACCAGCATATTCTGGTTTTTAGTTGTAACTACACATATGTGCTTACATAGGTATGCATGGTATCCACTGGGGATTGGTTCTAGGACTCCTGAGGATACAAAAGCCCACACACATTCAAGTCCCTTTGTAAAAAAATTGTATAGAACTTGCATAAATCCTATGTATAGCTTGTTACTTTAAATCATTTAGATCCCTTACAATATGTAAAATATCTGCAATACTATAGTACTCAGAGAATAATATAGTGAGGACAAATTCAGTTAATTTTTCCCAAGTATTTTCGTTCTGTATTTGGTAGATATATATCCCAAGACTATATTACATAAACATAAATCATCTATATGCATTTATTTTTCCTTATTTGGCTCAGAAATATCCTACTTTTACAAACCATTGAGCTATTTCACAAATTGATATCTTTTGGGAAAGGAATGTACTAGGCAATAATTATAAGCAGTCATAAAGGCAGTCAGGGATTGAGAGGATGGGATGAGTGAGTTAACTAGAGGGACGCTCACAATGCCCTTCAGAAAGCTGATAGCACTCCTGGTCACACTATAAGTGCAATTTCTCAGGCAATTCTCTGTTCCTCAGCAGGCTCCCAAATAACTACAGACTTTTTATTAATTATAACTGCTTGGTCGATAGCTTAGGCTTGTTTTTAGCTGGGTTTTATAACTTAAATTAACCTATTTCTATTAATCTATATGCTGCCCTGAGGCTCGTTTACCTCATCTGCATACTGTCCATTGTCTTGCTTGCTCTGTGGCTTATGGTGTCTCCCTCAAGTCTCCATCTTCTTCTCCCCAGCATTCTCTCTGCCCTGAAAATCCTGCCTAGCTACTGACAGTTTTTTTTAATTAAGCCAACCACAGTGACATATATTCACACAGTATAAAGGACTATTCCACACATACACAACATATACTCCGTGATGTGTTGACTTTCAGGTAGATTTTTCTATTCAGGTAGAATAGAATTAAGTTTAATTGTAGTGGAGTATTAGAACACATTGACATTGAGTACACCTTGCATGTGTTCCATGCAAAAAGCATACAGACATCTTATGAAACATTATTAAACACACACACACAGAGGAAAAAATAACGACAACTTGAAATTTGCAGGCAAATGGATGAATCTAGAAAACATCATGTTGAGTAAGGTAACCAAGACCCAGAAAGACAAATATCATCTTTACTCACTAATAAGTGACTTTTAGACATAAATCAAAGAAAAAACAGCCTACAAATCACAATCCCAGAAAACGTAGACAACAAAGAGGACCCTAAGAGAGACATACATGGATCTAATCTACATGGGAAGTAGAAAAAGAGAAGATCTCCTGAGTAAATTGGGAGCATGGGGACCATGGAAGAGGGTTGAAGGCAAGGGGAGAAGAAGAGAGAAGAGGGGAGTGGAGAAAAATATATGGCTCAATAAAAAGAATTAAAAATGCATTATTAATAGTAAAGTATAATGATTAAAAAACAGAAATGAACACATTGGAATTGAACAAAGAAAACAGAAGAAAAAGAACTAAAGAGAAGGCACAAGAAACAGACCTAATCATTTGTATACTTGGGAATCCCATAAAAACACTAAACTGGAAGCCAAATATGCAAAATAATGTAGGGTAAAAAGAGAGAGAGGCAAATAAAAATAATAAGATAAAATTATATAAAACATGACATTATAAGACAAGTAACCTCAAAATGCCATTGAGTTCATTTTCAACTGGCAATCTATTGCTAGGCATGTAGTCTTCTCTTAAGTGCAGTTTGCTTCTCCAGTGAGACATCCTTGGAGGAAACTAAATTTTTATTTGCAAGTGGTTATCATTTGGAGAAGCTTCTGGGTTGGGCCATGTGACCTCTTCTCCATTCAGCTCTAGGAACCCGAATGGTACAGACCCGAGCAAACCCTGTGCATCTGCTGCAGTCTCTGTGAGTTCATATGACAGTGATCACGATGATTTAGAGGGCTTTGTTTTCTAGGTGTCCTCCATACCTTCTCCTAGCTCTTACACCCCTTCTGTCTCCTCTTCCAGAGGGTTTCCTGAACCTTGAGGGGGTGGAATTTTTATGGAGACATCCAATTTAAAGCTCAGTGTTCTGAGGTCCCTCACTGCATAATGTCTGGCCATGGGTCTCTGCATTTGTTCCCATCTGCTTCAGGTGGGAGCTTCTCTGATGATGGCTGAGTAGGGTTACTGATCTATGATATAGCACGTCAGTAGGAGTCAGTTTATTGCTACTCTTTTTCTCTTTTTTTTCAGAACAATAGTATTTGATTTTACCCAAGGTCAATCCTGGGCTACCTAGTGTCAGGTTCTTGCTCACACAAGACTGTTGGGTGTGGGTTCCAGCTTAGGGAGTGAGTGAGCCTTCTGTCAAATCAGATGGTGGTTGGTTCATCTCACACGATTTGTGCCACCGCTGTTCTAGCATATCTTCCAGACAGAACATCATTGTAGATCAAAGCATTTGGGGCTGGTTTGATGTTTACATTTCTCTCTTGTGGCATGGAGAGTACTTTCCTGTACCAAAGATGGTGGAACATAGGGATGAAGACTCTACAGAGGCACCATCTTGATTTCTGTCTTCAGCAATGGAGACTTGATGTTTCTTTGTGGAGAGCAACCTACAGTCTAGGTAACATCCTGGGTTGTTTGAGGATTCCCATGGGACCTCTTTAGCCAACAACTCAATTAGATTAGATATAACCCAATTCCAGCACTGGAAGCTTCATTTGGTGACAGAAGATGGCCAGTTGGGGCTATATCTCTCCCATTATTTGACAGATTCATTTAGATCACCTTCATATATGTATATGTTTTAGGAAGCTTCTTGTGTATTAGGTTTCCATACTACCCTCAAATGGCTCTTGCTATTAGCTGTATCTTCACGTATTTCCTCCTTTATTCCCTCTTAACCCCTCTCCACTTGATCCACCCATTTCAATCCTCTACATCCATCCATAACTATCTATTCTATTTCCCTTTCCTAGCGAGATCTATCTGCCTCCCCTACCCCCAGCCAGTCCCTTACTCTATGGTTCCTAACTCCGTGGTTCTGCAGATTATAGCTTGGTTATCTTGAGTTAACAGCTAATATCTACATATTGTGAATACAAACCATATTTGTCTTTTGGGATCTAAGTTACCTCACTTAGGATGTTTTTTTTTTTATAGTTCCATCTACTTACCAGTCAATTGTATGGGTATTTTTTTAATGGCTGAATGATAGTCCATTGTGTAAATGGTGAAACATACCACATTTTCTTTATCCATTCTTCTGTTGAAGGACATATAGGTTGTTTCTACTTTCTGGCTATTATGAATAGACCAGCAGTGATCATGGCTGAACAAGTATCTCTGTGATAGGATGAAGCATCCTTTGGGTATATGCCTGAGAGTGGTTGTGTTAGTCAGGGTTTTCAAGGGTAATAGCTCTTACAGAATAAATCTCTCTATATAGAAAGAAGATTTATTAGAACGACTTACAGGCTACAATCCAACAGTGGCTGGCTGCAATCGGAAAGGTTAAGAATTCAGTAGTTTTTCCTTCCAAAAGGCTGGATGTCTCAGCTGGTTTTCAGTATACAGTGGAATTACAAAGAACTAGGCTCTAATGCCAGTAAAGGAATGGAATTGCTAGCTAGATGAGGGCAAGAAGGCAAAGAACACATTCTTTCTTCTTCCGTGTCCTTATATAGTCTTCCTGATTAAAGGTTTGTCTTCCCTCCTCAAGATCCAGATTAAAGGCAAACCTTTTCCAGGCTCAAAAGATCTGGATTAAAGGTGTATCTTCCTGCATTATATGTCTAATCAGATCCTAACATGCTGTAACTGTCCTTTGTATAACCATAATGCATTATAAATTTAGAACAAGTGGCAGTGTCTCTTGGGGGATATTCTTTCAATATCTCACACTTAAATATGGTAGCCATTGATATTTTCTTAATTGATGTTCTAGCACATAATAAATAAATTGAGGGAAAAACACAAATATCTGCACAAACACATTCTTAAAAAATAGAAGAGAAACACTCTGTCAAGTATAACCCTCATTTCTGTAACTGTTTACATAGACTTACTGGGTATATACAACTACTTTCCTCTACTGCCCACTGTGTACTTCTTCCACAATCTTCAAGCACTTCAGTATATTTTGGCTCTTTTCCTGGAGAAGGGACCCAGCTTCATTCCTCATGGGTCTGTGTCCTTGGTCATCCTGCTTGGGTTAGGCTGTCATAGTTTCCCATTGATTTTAGTCATTGAACATGGTAGCACTAAGAGATGCCCTAAAACGTCTCCTGCACGTGAGATATAATTTTCCTTACCTCATTGTGAAAGGAAATCCAATTTCTCCATGGTAATCTGGATCAATCACCCTTCCTAGAACTGGTATTCCATTGTTAGCCATTGACAGAAGGGCTTCAGAAGCCCAAATCCAGGGGAAAGTCTGAGCTTCCAGTTCAATGGAATGCTTGTTGTGGCTCCTGAAAGAAGCGTTCTCCTCTCTGGAACCCAAATCTAGGGCAACAGGATTTAGCATCCAGGAAAAAGGAAATAAATATTTTCCTAGGGGGCTACTAGGGGTGATAGTGAGTAAAACTATTCCCTTTTCCAGGCCTTCATTCCTGGACCCTTGGATCCCACCTATGCTAGAACTCATACCATGTATTGGATGCTGGCTGATCCAATGCACAGACGGCTTCTGAAAAACCCTGTCCCAGACCCCTGAGCTGCTGCCACCTAATTGGCACTGTAACTGTGACTTCAAGAGTCCATTCCCTCTTTCTGTCAGGCCAGCTCCTTCAGGATGGTGAGGAACATGATAAGACCAGTGGATTCCATGGTCCTGGGCTTATCATTTCCCTGCTCTGTGTGTCAAGTGGGTTCCTTGATGAGGAGCAATACTTTGTGGAATACCATCATGGTGGATAAGGCTTTCTCTAAACTCACAGATGGTGATTTTTAGCAGAAGCATCACATGAAGGAAGGGAACTCCACAACCAGAATAAGAATCTATTCTTGTAAGGACAAGAAGGATCCTTTCCATGGAGGAAGTGATCCAATACAGTCAGCCTGCTACCAAGTCTCTGGCAGACCACCCTGGGGAATGGTGCCATATCTGGGGCTCAGTGTTGGTCTCTGCTATTAGCAGATCTGGCATTGAACAGCAACTATAGGCAGGTCAGCCTTGGTGAGTGGAATACCATGCTGTTGGACCCATGCATAACCTCCATCTCTACCACCATGGCCTCTTTGATCATGAACCCATTGAGTAATGATAGGAATGACTGAGGAGACTGACTGCCTTCAGAACATCTTATCTATCTGATTATTAAACTCCTCCTTCGACAAAGTCACCTTTGGATGAGCACTGGACATCATATCTTCATGTTCTTCACCCATTTGGGGAGATCTACCCATGCACTTTTTCCCAAAATGTCTTTCTCACCAATTTTCCAATCATGCTCTTTCCAAGTTTCTGACCATCCAACCAAACATTGACTTGAGCCCATGAATTAATGACCAATTGTGTGTCTGGTCATTTCTCCTTCCATACAAGCTGTGTCCATGTGTACCGCTGGAAGTTCTGCCCAATGTGAAGATTTCACTTCACCAGTGTCTTTCAGCCTTGTCCCCAGAAAAGGGTTGTAAGGCTGTAACTTTCCACATCTGCGTGATTCTTGCCTAATGTGTAGAACCATCAGTAAATCAGTCTTTTTCTCTGTTAGTAGATCATAAGGAACACTCCACAACACTATCAGTGTTTACTTGGCAGCAGATAACATTGTAGTGGGAGTAGAATTCATAGGCATTTGGGTGACTTCTTGATGTAACTTACTTGTGCCTTTAGCACCTGCTCAGGACCAGTCATGTGTACACCACTCACATTTATTAATAGATGGTTGCTGTGCACATCCTACTTTATGGCTTTGTGGGCCAGATAACACCTAGCTTATGATGTGTATCAGGTTGCATGATAACTTTTGGCTCATTGTGAAAGGATAAGTTTTCACTGTGTCCCAATACTAGACCAAGAGCTGTCTCTTTCAAAGAGAGAAGAGTTGTCTGCAGATGATGGTAGAGCCTTACACCAAAATCCCAAAGCTGGGTTGAGGTATATCAATTCTCATCTTCCTGAGGTACCAACACATTGATTTTCATAGTGCTGTACAACTTTGCAGTCCCACCAGCAATGGATAAGAGTTCCCTTTACTCCACATCTTTGCCAGCATGGGCTGTCTTTGGTTTTATTGATCTTAGCCATTCTGACAGGTATTAGATGAAATCTCAAAGTAGTTTTGATTTGCATTCAAGATAGCTAAGGACATCTTTAAGCATTCATTTAAACATTCTCTACGTGTTTCTTGGACATTTGAGTTTCCTTATTAAGACTCCTCTGTTTAGATTTATACCCCATTTTTAAACTGGATTATTTGTTTTCTTTATATCTAGTGCTTTGAGTACTTTATATATTTTAGATATTAACCCTCTATCAAATTTGTAGTTGATAAAAATCTTTTTCCATTTTGTAGGCTGTTACTTTTTCCAAATGATGCTGTCCTTTCCTGTACAGAAGCTTTTCATTTTCATGAGGTCCCATTAATTAATTGTTTATCTTAGTGCCTGTGTTAAAATGTTCTGTTTATAAAGTCTATTCAAGGCTATTTTCCACTTTCCCTTCTATCACATTCTATACATCCAATTTTATGTTGAGGTGATCAATTGGGAGTTGAGTTTTGTGCAACGTCATAAGTATGAGTCTATTTGGGTTCTTCAACATGTAGTCCTACAGTTTGGCCAGCATCATTTGTTGAAGATGCTGTCTTTTTTCCATTGTGTGTTTCTGGCTTCTTTATCAAAAATCAGGTGTCCATGGCTATGTAAATTTATGTCTGGGTCTTCAATTTGATTTTGTTATTTGACATGTTTGTTTTTGTGTTATGTTGTTTTATTTGTATCATGCTTTTTATTGATATTACTTATAGTACTACTTGAAATCTGGGATGGTGATACCTTCCATAGTTCTTTTATTATTCAAAATTGTTTTAGCTATCCTGATGTTCTTATGTTTCCACATGACACTGAAAATTGTCCTTTTAAGATCTGTGAAGACTTTTGTTGGAATTTTGATGGGGTTGCATTGAATCTGTACATTGTTTTTGGCAGGATGGCCATTTTTACTATGTTAATCTTACTAACTGATAAAGCATGGAGATATTTCCATCTTCTGATAGCTTCTTCGATTTCTTAAGGTTTTTTTATTATACCTGTCTTTCATTTGCCTGGTTAGAGTTACCCTAAGATATTTTATATTATTTGAGGCTATTGTAAAAAGTGTTGATTCCCTGATTTCTTTCTCAGTCTATTTATCATTCGTATTTATGAGGGCTACTGATTTTTGCGCGTTAATTTTGTATCCAGTTACTTTGCTGAAAGTGTTCATCAGCTGTAAGAGTTTTCCAGTGGAATTTCTAGGGTCACTTAGGTATAATATCACGTCATCTACAAATAAAGATACTTTGACTTCTTCATTTCCAAGTTATATCCCCTTGATCTTCTGCAGTTGTCTTATTGTTCTAGCTAACAAACTCATTCTGAGGATTCCTGGAGGCAGGATCACTATTTCAGACTGAGGCAGAGGTAAAGAGCCAATAGCTGGCTGTTTCACTTTCCTGACCTTTAGGTTGAACTCCAATATCAGTCTCTTGGTTTTTATTAATTGTACTACACTTTAATTACTATATTAAATAGGTATGGGGAGAGAGTGGGCAACCTTCTCGTGTGCCTGGTTTTAGTGGAATTGCTTTTAATTTCTGTCTATTTAAGTGGATATTGATTATGGGCCTGCTTTAAACTGCCTTTATAATTTAAGGTATGTCCATTGTATCCCTAATGTTTTATCATGAAGGGGCATTGGGTTTTATCAAAGGTTTTTTCTCTACCAAAGGAGAATATCATGTTGGGTTTTTTTTTCAGTTTTTTTTAAAATGTGGTGGATTACATTTATATGACATGTTGAACTATCTGTGCACCTCCGGAATGAAGTCTACTTGGTCATGGTGAATGATCCTTTTGATCTGTTCTTGGATTCAATTTGCAAGTGTTATATTGAGAATATTTGCATTTATGTTCATAAGCAAAACTGGTCTGTAGTTCTTTCTTTCTTCGGTCTTTAAGTGGTCTGGTTATTGGGGTGACTGTGTTCTCATAAAATGAGGTTTTATGCCAAAACATTGGCAATGTTCCTTCTGTTTCTATTTTGTGGTATAATTTGAAGAGTATTGGCATTAACTCTTTGAAAGTCTGGTAAAATTCTGCACTGAAAAATCTGGGTTTGGCGTTAGGGACTGAATAGGAGACTTTTAATTACTGCTTCTATATCAATAGGGGTTATAGGTCTGTTTAAATTGCTAATCTGATCTTGATTTAACTTTGGTGCCCTTGTGTTTGGTGCATAGATGTTAAGAATTTCAATGTTCTCCTGGTGGATTTTTCCTTTCTTGAGTATGTGGTGTTATTTTTATAATAACAAATAATGAAAGTTTAACTTCTTCCTTTCCAATTTGAATCCCCTTGATATCATTTCATTGTCTTATTGCTATTTCTAAAATTTTAAGAACTATGTTGAAGTGATATGAAGAGAGTGGACAGCCTTGTCTTGTCCCTGATTTTAGTGAAATCATTTCTTTTTATTTAATTTGATGTTGGCTGTTGGCTTGCTATATATTGCTTTTATTATATTTAGATATGTTCCTTGTATCCCTGATACCTCCAAGCCTTTATCATGAAGGGATGTTAGATTTTGTCAAATGCTTTCTCAATATCTAATGAAATGATCATATGTTTTTTTTCTTTCAGTTTATTTATATGATGGATACATTGGTAAATTTTCCTATGTTGAACCAGCCCTGCATTTCTGGGATGAAGCCGACTTGATCATGGTGGATGATTTTTTGGTGTGTTCTTGGATTCAGTTTGCCAGAATTTTATTGAGTATTTTTGCATTCATGTTCATGAGTGAGATTGGTCTGTAATTCTCTTTCTTGGTTGAGTCTTTGTGTAGTTTTTTTTTATTATTTTTATTTTTTTATTGAGAATAAAAAAAAGTTTCTGCCTCCTCCCAGCCTCCCATTTCCCTCCCCCTCCCCCATTCTTCTCCCCCTCCCCCCACTCTTCTCCCCCTCCCCCCACTCCTCTCCCCCTCCCTCTCTAATCCAAAGAGCAGTCATGGTTCCCTGCCCTGTGGAAAGTCCAAGGTCCTCCCCCCTCCGTCCATGTCTAGGAAGGTGAACATCCAAACTGGCTAGGCTCCCACCAAGCCGGAACATGAAGTAGGATCAGAACCCCTTGCCATTGACCTTGGCTTCTCATCAGTCCTCATTGTTCGCCATGATCAGAGAGTCCGGTTTTATCCCATGCTTTTTCAGTCACAGTCCAGCTGGCCTTGGTTAGCTCCCAATAGATCAGCCCCACTGTCTCAGTGGGTGGGTGCACCCCTCGTGGTCCTGACATCCTTGCTTGTGTTCTCCCTCCATCTGCTCCTCATTTGGACCTTGGGAGCTCAGTCCAGTGCTCCAGTGTGGGTCTCTGTCTCTATCTCCATCCATCACCAGATGAAGGTTCTATGGTGATATGAAAGATATTGTGTAGTTTTTTTTTTTTATCAAGGTAACTGTACCCTCATAAAAAGAGTTTGGCAATGTTCCTTTTGTTTCTATTATATGGAACACTTTGAGGAGTATAGGTATTAGCTATTTTTTGAAGTTCTGGTAGAATTCTGCACAAAACCATCTGGCCCCGAGCTTTTATTGGTTGGGAGGTTTTTGATGACTACTTCTATTTCCTTACAGTTTATAGGTCAATTTAAATTGTTCACCTGGTCTTGGTTTAATTTTGGCATATGGTATCTAGCTAAAAAATTATCCATTTCTTTCACATGTTTCAATTTGTGGAGTACAGGTTTTTGTAGTATAAGCTAATGATTGTCTGAATTTCCTCAGGTTGTTATATCCCCCTTTTCATTTCTGATTTTGTTAATTCGGATGTTGTCTCTCTGCCTTTTGATTAGTTTGGATAAATGTTTGTCTATCTTGCTGATTTTCTCAAAGAACATATTTGTTTCATTGATTCTTTGTATTGTTTTCTTTGTTTCTATTTTGTTGATTTCAGCCCTCAATTTGATTATTTCCCATCTTCTACTCCTCCTTGGTGAGTCTGCTTCTTTTTGTTTTAGAGTACTTAGTGCTATGAATTTTCCTCTTAGCTTTCATAGTGTTCCATAGTTTGGGTCCCTTCATTTTCATTGAATTCAAGGAAGTCTTTAATTAGTCTTTAATTTCTTTCTTTATTTCTTTCTTGATCCATGGGTGGTTCAGAAGTTCACTGTTCAATTTCATGAGTTTGTAGAATTTCTGAGAGTAGTAATGTTGTTAAATTCTAACTTTAATCCATGGTTATCTGATAAGACACAGGAGGTTACTCCAATTTTTTTTTGTACCTGTGGAGGTTTGTTTTGTTACCAAGTATGTGATCAATTTTCGAGAAGGTTCCATGATGTGCTAAGAAGGTATATTTTTTTGTGTTTGGGTGGAATGTTCTATAGATGTCTATTAAGTCCATTTGGTTCATGACATCTGTTAGTTTTCTTATTTCTATGTTAAGTTTCTGTTTGGTTGACCTGTCCATTGGCAAGAGTAGAGTGTTGAAATCTCTTACTATTAGTGTGTGGGGTTTGATGTGTGACTTAAGTTTTAATAATGTTTCTTTTACATATGTGGGTGCTCTTGTATTAGGGGCATAAATGTTCAGGACTGAGACTACATCTTGATGGATAGTTCCTGTTATGAGTGTAACGTGTCCTCTATCTCTTCAGACTGATTTTAGTTTGAAACCAATTGTGTTAGATATTATGATAGCTATACCCACTTGTTTTTTTAGGTCCATTTGATAGTGAAACCTTTTCCCTACCTTTTACTCTGATGTAGTATCAATCGTTGAGGTTTAGATAGATGTGTTTCTTGTATACAGCAGAGGCTGGATCCTTTTTCATATCCATTTTCTTAGCCTGTGTCTTTTTATAGGTGAATTGAATCTATTGATATTAAGCAATATTAATGATCGGTGGTTGTTAATTCCCATTATTTTTCAGTAGTAGTGTTTGTGTGTTTCCCTTCTTTGAGTTATGCTGGTGGGGAGCATTATCTGTTGCCTGTGTTTTTCTGGGTGTGGTTAGCTTCTTTGGGTTGGGGTTTTTCTTCTAGAACTTTCTGTAGGCCTGAGTTTGTGGATACGTATTGTTTAAATTTGTTTTTGTCATAAAATGTCTTGTTTTCTCCATCTCCATTGAAAAATTTTCTGGGTATAGTAGTCTGTATAGTAGTGTGGGCTTGCATGGATGGTCTCTTAGTGTCTGTAGCACATCTATCTAGGACCCTCTGGCTTTCATGGTTTCCATTCAGAAGTATAAGTGTAATTCTGATAGGTTTACTTTTATATGCCATTTGATCTTTTTTCTTTGCAGCTCTTAATATTCTTTCTTTATTCTGTACGTTTTGTGTTTGGGTTATCATATGGCGAGGGCATTTTTTTTTTGATCCAGCCTGTTTTGTGTTCTGCAAGCTTTTTGTACCTTCATACGAATGTCCTTCTTTAGATTGGGAAAGTTTTCTTCTATGATTTTGTTGAATATATTTTCTGTGCCTTTGAGCTGGCATTCGTCTCCCTCTTCTATCCCTATTATTCTTAGGTTTTGTATTTTTTTTCTTTTCTTTTTTTTTCTTTTTTTTTTTTTTTTGGTTTTTT
>NW_026067929.1:9685170-9738093 GCF_014885135.2 Alexandromys fortis | reverse complement strand
TTTTTTTGGTTTTTCGAGACAGGGTTTCTCTGTGGCTTTGGAGCCTGTCCTGGAACTAGCTCTGTAGACCAGGCTGGTCTTGAACTCACAAAGATCCGCCTGCCTCTGCCTCCCAAGTTCTGGGATTAAAGGCATGCGCCATCATCGCCTGGCCTAGGTTTTGTATTTACAGATTTCCTGAATGTTTTGTGTTAAGAATTTGTTGAATTTAATGTTTTCTTTGATTTAATGAGTCTATTTCCTCTATAGTATCTTCATCACCTGAGATTCTTTCTTTTATCTCTTGTATTCTGTTGGTTATACTTGTCTCTGTAGTTCCTGTTCATTTACTCAGAGTTTCCATATCTAGAATTGCCTTGGTTTGTGTTTGCTTTATTATTTCTATTTCAGTCTTCAAGTCTTGAACTGTTTGCTTCACCTGTTTGATTGTTTTTTTTTTCTTCTTCTTAGTTTTCTCGGTTTCTTTGAGAGATTTATTAATTTCTTCAATTTTTTGTTTGTCTTTTCCTCCACTTCTTTTTTTTGAAGAGTGGTGCAATGAATTTTATTGATAGTATTCAAGAGAGTAGGGTTCCCTAAGCCCCCTCCTGTTATTCTGGGGGTCTGGGATGGAAACTGTGAGGGAGATGCTCAGTGTCAAGGGTTAGTTAGGACAGGGACTGCTCAGCAGCCGAGGACCTCTCTCTTGCTGTGTCCTTGCTGGGATGGGTGGTCCAGGGCGGGCTTCTTACTCCTTGGAGGCCATGTAGGCCATGAGGTCCACCACTCTGTTGCGGTAGCCGAATTCATTGTCGTACCAGGAAATGAGCTTTACAAAGTTGTCATTGAGAGCAGTGCCAGCCCCAGCATCGAAGGTGAAAGAGTGGGAGTCACTGTTAAAGTCACAGGAGACGACCTGGTCCTCAGTGTAGCACAGGATGCCCTTTAGTGGGCCTTCGGATGCCTGCTTCACCACCTTCTTGATGTCTTCATACTTGGCAGCTTTCTCCAGGCGGCATGTCAGATCGACGACGGACACATTGGGGGTAGGAACGCGGAAGGCCATGCCCGTGAGCTTCCCGTTCAGCTCTGGGATGACTTTGCCCACAGCCTTGGCAGCGCCAGTGGACGCAGGGATGATGTTCTGGGCAGCGCCACGGCCGTCTCGCCACAGCTTCCCAGAGGGGCCGTCCACAGTCTTCTGGGTGGCCGTGATGGCATGGACTGTGGTCATGAGTCCTTCCACGATGCCAAAGTTGTCATGGATGACCTTGCCCAAGGGGGCTAAGCAGTTGGTGGTGCAGGAAGCATTGCTGACAACCTTGAGGGAATTGTCATATTTGTCATGGTTCACACCCATCACAAACATGGGGGCATCGGCAGAAGGGGCTGAGATGATGACCCTCTTGGCCCCACCCTTCAAGTGGGCCCCAGCCTTCTCCATGGTGGTGAAGACACCGGTAGACTCCACAACATACTCGGCGCCGGCATCCCCCCATTTGATGTTGGCGGGATCTCGCTCCTGGAAGATGGTGATGGCCTTCCCGTTGATGACAAGCTTCCCATTCTCAGCCTTAACTGTGCCTTTATACTTGCCATGGGTGGAGTCATACTGGAACATGTAGACCATGTAGTTGAGGTCAATGAAAGGGTCATTGATGGCAACAACATCCACTTTGCCAGAAGTGAAGGCAGCCCTGGTAACCGGGCATCCAATACGGCCAAATCCGTTCACTCCGACCTTCACCATCATGTCTTTGGAAAGAGGCTAGCACTGCACAAAAATAAGTGGCTGTCTCTAGAACAGGGAGGAGCAGAGAGCCTTTTTCTCCATTTCTTTAAGGGAGTTTTTCATTTCTTCTTTAAAGGTCTTCATAATTTTCATAAAGTTACGTTTAAAGTTGTTTTCTTTTACTTCTTCTGGGTTAGGATGATCAACTCTTCCTGTTGTGTGACCACTGGGTTCTGGTGTCACCATGTTGCTTTTTAGGTTGTTGGAGGAATTCTTGAATTGGTGCCTACCCATCTCTTCCTTCAAACGGGGCCAGCAGTGTCTTTACATCTTGGCCCAATCCTTGCAGTGGCTGTCTGAGTGTTTTAGAGTTTTTCTTGGTATCTAGACATCTGGATTTTGAAGACTGTAATTCTAGGTACTGATAGCTGGTTTTTGTTGGTTGAGTATTTTGTTCCTTAGTTTCTGTTGCCCTCTCTTGTTTTTAAATTGTGGTGCTGTATGTTGCCCAGTAAGAAATCCTTCTGGGATATGACATG
The DNA here is from genome assembly GCF_014885135.2 of Alexandromys fortis. Lineage (NCBI taxonomy): Eukaryota > Metazoa > Chordata > Mammalia > Rodentia > Cricetidae > Alexandromys > Alexandromys fortis. Next base: position 9,735,843 of record NW_026067929.1, on the reverse strand, counting down.
TGTGGCTTCTGTGGAATCTTGGTAAAATGTATATTAGGAGACAATACTTGGACAGGGAACTAGGGGGATCCAAAGGAGAAAGGCAGGATATTTCACCAGGATTTGCTTAGTCCCCTGGCAATGGGGATAGAGAGTAATTGAGGAGATGCTAAAAACAGCTAAGGATCTGAAGATGAGGTGGGGGATTGGATATGAAGGAGAAGATGGGACATAAGATCTGAATCTTGCCTACCTGACTCTTTGGTACGTTTGGCTGGTGGATTCCTAGAGAAAGCCTGCTGGAGTCGGGGCTGGAATGACAGAACGAGTGGTGAGGAAGGTTAGAGGAAAAGATGATTTATCAGCGAGAGGAGGGACAGCAGATGGTTGGCTACAGAGGTGGCAATGAAATTAAGAGTCTAGGGCATTGGGTTTGGAGGAGAGGATGAAACCATGAAGAGCTGCAGTTAGGTTGCCTGCTTTCCTGGCTGGAGCAAGGACTGGGATAAAGTGATAACTGGAATGAAGAAACATTGGAGGAAGAGATCTGTGTGTTCAGGTGAAGATGGCGGCAGGGAGAGCCATAAGGATACGGCATGAGGTCTATTACAAAGCTGGGGGTGAAGAAGGAGGGTTGAATTTGGAGGAATGGGGAGAGAATGGAGGTGTACAGTTAGTCTAACTGCTTCCCTGGCTGGAGCAGCTGTGGGTTCCCAGGTACTGTGTGCTGGAGTTGGGGGCTATGATAAAATAATGAGTAGGAGAGGGAAATTTGGAGTAGGAGATCTGTGTGACCCATTGGAGATTGGGACAGGGGGGAAAGTGAGGCCATAAATGCCCTGCCATGAAGCTGTGGATAAGGCTGGGGGTTAGATTTGGAGGAGTAGAGAGATGAAGCTCTGCTGTTAGCCTACCTGCTTTCCTGGCCTGAATCTTCTCTCAATTTTCTTTTTCTTTTTTTTTTTTTTTAAGGTTCTTGGTTTACATAAGAAGGAAGCCCTAGATATTGGACATTTCCATGAAAGCCAAGGTCCTATTTGGAAACTGTTGGGATTGCTTGGAGGCATCCATGGGTTTTTCTTGATAGAAAAATGTTTTCTCCTCCTTGTGTCACCAAATACCAAGGTATATGTCTCCTTTATCCTCTGTTTGAAGCTTTATTATATTCATATTGATTTCATAAATACTCAAATAACTTAAAAGTAAGCAGTACATTGTAGTGCCTGCCTTTCATCCCAGGTACTGGAGAGGTTCACCAAAAGGATGTTTCAAAGCCAGCCTGGGCTGCAGAACAATACTCTTTCTCAAAATACGAACAAATAAATAAAAAAGGGGACTAGGGATGTAGTTCAGCTTAAAGCACTTGCAAAGCTCTGAGAGTCTAAGCATCAGCGTAGATAAAGTGGGCATGATGGTACAGGCCTGCAGCCCCAGCACTTGGAGACTGGAGGATCGAGGATCAGTTCAAGGTCATCCTCAGCTGTAGAGTTCAAAGCCAGTTTCAGATTTCTATAACTAACTAAATTAATTCACTCTCTAATTAATTTAAAGATACAAAAATTTAAAAATGGCAATCGGTTTGGGGTTAATGTGTTTACCCAACATGTGCAAGAATCAAGATTCAGTCCCAGTACTGGGAAAAAATTCTTTCCAAATCTTTGATAAACAAAATAATGAATAGAGCATGGAGCTGGAAAAGTCTATGTATGTATGTTTCTGGATTCTGACTACTTTTGCACTGTACCCATCCTGCAGGGCCTGCCGTTGGTTAATGGACATGTGGGGCATGCCCACCATCTTGCACTCAACCCTGAATTAAATGACCCGTCAAGTGGAGGCAAGTCTATATCGACCATCCAGCTGGTAGGTCTCAGGTCTAAAGTGGTCTACAGTCTCAGCTGCTTTTACTTTACTCTTCCATGCACAGAGGACTCTCAGTGGGGGGGAATGAGGAGGACTTAATCCCAATTTGCCTGCGCTTGACCACGAGAAACACTGGAAAAGTTTGTCAAGCACCTCAAATCTGTTTTTCCTTTCCTTTCTTTTCTTTTTCGTTCCTTTCCTTTTCTTTCCTTCCCCCTTTCCTTCCTTACTTCTTTCCTTTTTGTACAAAACACATTATAGACAGATTTAAGTCACCATTGTCTGCATTGTTAAAGCCCAGGGATCAGACGGACATAATAATTTCCATCATTTCAGTTATTTGTTTTCACAAGCCAGTTGCCCTATGGGTTTTCCATTTTGTTTAACCCTCAGTTATTTCTTGTTTAATACAAATAAATGATGGGCAAGGGATTTGTTAGTCTGTCTAGGTTGAGAATGTTTTAATTTCTAATTTTATAATCCAGGAGAGAACCAATTTTTTCTAGTGCTGTGTGCCATAGTAACTACCTTTGATGCAAATGGATTTCTCACAGCATTTTCCATATTAATTTTTAAAATAAAATTCCAATCAGGTAAAAAAAATATTACCATTTCTAGTTCTTAAACAAAGCATGTAGGGACAGACCAAATGGGAAATAGCACACAAGTGTAAACTTGTGAACATGACTTTCATATGGGGTTGACGCTGAAGGAGAAGCCCTAAGGAAAGAGATGTTACAACATGTGTAACAGACACACAGCATGAAAAATGCAGCAGGAGGCTGCAGATCTAATGTGAACTCAATGATAAGAAAATAAAAGAGTTCCCTTAAAAACCATTTTAATTCCCTCTGCGATTGTGTAGACAGCTGTGTAGCTTGGTCTATTTGTGGAACTCCTGGTAATTGGAGCAGGGAAAGTCCCTGGTGTTTTGGCTGGCTCTTGGGAATCTTGTCCTCATGCTGGATTGCCTTGCCCCGACTGAATACATGGAGAGGTGCTGGTCCTTATGGCAGCTTGATAGGTCATGCTTTACTGATGCACAGGGGAGGACTGCCCCTTTCTGAGTAAGTATGGAGTGGATGGGGAGAGAGGAGGAGGGAGGGAGGAGTGAGAGTAAAGAAGCAAAGGGGAGGCTGGGTTGGGATATAAAATGAATGAACAAATGAATGAATGAATAAAATAAAATTATTTTAAAGCTGGTCATTGTGGTGCACACCTAGCACTGGAGAGGTAGAAGCAGGTGGATCTCCTTGAGTTCAAGGCCAGTCTGGTCTACATAGCTATTCAATATAATACTTGAAGTTCTAGCTAGAGCAATCAAACAACAAAAGGAGATCAATGGGATCCAAATCAGAAAGGAAGAAGACAAACTTTCGTATTTGCAGATAATATGATAGTATACATAAGTGACTCAAAAATTCTGCTAGGGAACTCCTACAGTGGATAAACACCTTCATTAATGTGACAGGATATAAGATCAGCTCAAAAAATCAGCATCCCTCCTATATACAAGTGATAAATTGCCTGAGAAAGAAATCAGAAGAACATCACCCCTCATAATACTCACCAGTGTTATAAAACACCCTAGGGTAATTCTGGCCAAACAATGAAAGACCTGTATGACAAGAACCTTAAGTCCTTGAAGAAATAAATTGAAGAAGATGGAGAACAGAAATATCTCCTACGCTCTTGGTTAGGTAGGATCAACATAATAAAAATGGCAGTCTTACCTAAAATAGTCTACAGATTCAATGTAATCCATTTCAAAATACCAACACAATTTCACAGATCTCAAAAGAATAATAATCAACTTCATATGGGAAAACAAAACACAAGATAGCCAAAACAATCCTGTACAGTAAAGAAACAATCTCTAACTTCAAACTCTACTATTTAGCTATAGTAGTAAAAACAGTTTGTTCTGGCATAAAAACAGGTACATGGATCAATGGAATCAAATTGAAGACCATCACATTATTCCACAATCCATTAACACCTGTTTTTTGAAAAAGAAGCCAAAATTGCACAATGGAAAAAAGAAAACATCTTCAACAAATGGTGCTGGCATAACTGAGTGTCGACGTGTGGAAGAATGCAAATAGATACACACTTATTGCCGTGCACAAAACTCAAGTCCAGGTGAATCAAAACCTCAACATAAATCAAAACCTCAAATTCAATTACACTGAACCTAATAGAAGAGAAAGTTGGAAGTAGCCTTGAATGTATTGGAACAGAAGACCACTTCCTAAATATAGCACCAGTAGCATGGACACTGAGAGTAACAATTAATAAATGGGAACTCCTGCAACTGAAAAGCTGTAAGGCTAAGGACACAGTAAATAAGACAAAAATAGCAGATTAAAGAATGGGAAAGGATCTTTACCAACCCCAAATCCGACAGATGGCTGATCTCCAAAATATATAAAGAACTCCAGAACTAAATATCAAAATACAAAATAATTTAATTTAAAAATGAGGTAGAGATCCAAACAGAGAATTCTCAACAAAGGAATCTCTAATGGCTGAAAAACACTTTGCTCAACATCCTTAGTCATCAAGCAAATGCAAATCAAAATGACTTTGAGATACCATCTTTTACCTATCAGAATGGCTAAGATCAAAAACACTGATGACACTCCATGTTGGAGAGGATGTGGAGTAAGAGGTACACTCCTCCACTGCTGGTTGGATTGCAAACTTGGACAGTCCCTTTGGAAATCAGTATGGTATTTTCTCAGAAAATTGAAAATCAGTCTACCTCAAGACCCAGTAATACCACTCTTGGGCTTATATCCAAAGGTTTCTTAATCATACCACAAGGACACTTGCTCAACTATGTTTATAGCAGCATTATTTATAATAGCCAGAACCTGGAATAAAACTAGATGCCCCTCACCTGAATAATGGATAATGAAAATGTGGTACATCTACACAATGGAGTATAACTCAGTTGAAAAAAAAATCGCATTATAACATTTACAGGCAAATGGATGGAACTAAAGAAAAATCATCCTGAGGGAGGTAACCCAGACCCAGAAAGACAAACATGGTATGTACTTACTCTTAAGTGGATACTAGATGTAAAGCAACACTACAACCCATAGTTCCAAAGAGGCTAGGTAACAAGGAGGATCCTAAGAGGAACATACATGGGGGGGGGGGCTAGGAAGGGAAAATAGGTAAGATCTCCTGGGTAAATTGAGCGGGGGAGAGGATTGGGGAAGGGGGATAAGAACATGAGTGAACAGGATGGTTGAGTTGGGGGAGGGATGAAGAGGGAGAGCTATGAAAGAAATATCTTGACTGAGGGAGCTATTATGAGGTTAGTGAAAAACCTGGCACTAGGGAAGCTCCCAGGAATCCACAAGGATGACCCCAGTTAAGACCCTAAGCAATGGTGGAGAGGATGCCTGAACTGACCATCCCCTGCTATCATATTGGTGACTACCCTAATTGTCATCATAGAATTTCCATCCAGTAACTGATAAAAGCGGATGCAGAGATCCACAGCCAAGCACTGGGCTGAACTCCTAGAGTACAGTTGAGGAGAGGGAAGAGGAATTAGATGAGCAAGGGTTGTAAAAATCACGATGGGGAAACTCACTCACAGAGACTGCTGACCTGAACTAGTGGAAGCTCATGAACTCTGGACTGACAGCTGGGGAGCCTGTTTGGAACTGAACTAGGCCCTCTGAATGTGGGTAACAGTTATGTGGTGTGGTCTGTTTGTGGGACCCCTGGCAGTGGGGCCAGAATTTATGCCTGGTTTATGAACTGTCTTTTTGAGCCCATTCCCTATGGTAGAATTCCGTGATTAGCCTTGATACAAGGGGGGGGGGGGGGAGCTTGTCCTGTCTTAACTTGATATGCCAGGCTTTGTAGACTCCGCAAGGGAGTCCTTACCTTCTCTGAGGAGTGGGTGGGGGTGGGGAAAGGCAGAGAGGAATGGGATGAGGGGAGGGAGAGTGGAACTGTGGTTGGTAAATAAACTGAACAATTTTTTTAAAATTTTATTTTTAAAACAATCTTTTCTCATTTTACATACCAATCCCAGTTCCCACTCCCTTCCCTCCTCCTGATCCTCCACCTTCCCCCGACTCCACCCCCTATCAACTCCTCAGAGAGGGTAAGGCTTCCCATGGGAGCCAACAATGTCTGACACATCACTTTGAGGCAGGACCAAAGCCCTCTCTGCTATGTCTAGGCCGAGAAAGTATCCAGGCAAAGAGAATGGGCTCCAAAAAGCCGGTTCAAGCACGAGGGATAAATCTTGGTACTACTTCCCATGGTCCCACAGACTGCCCCAGCTACATTCAGAGGGCCTAGTTTGGTCCTATGCAGGGTTCCCCACCGTCAGTCCAAAGTCAGTGAGCTCCCACCAGCCCAGGTCAGTTGTTTCTGTGGGTATCCCCATGGTAGTCTTGACCTCTTTGCTCATATGTCACTCCTCCCTCTCTTCGACTGGACTCTGGACACTCTGCCTAGCGCTTAGCTGTGGATCTCTATATCTGTTTCTATCAGTTGCTAGACGAAGGCTCTATGATGACAATTAAGGTGGTCATCAATCTGATTACAGGGTAAGGCCATTTCAGGCACCCTCTCCACTATTGCTTAGGGTCTTAGCTGGGGCCATGCTTGTGGATTCTTGGGAATTTCCCTGGTGCCAGGTTTCTTACTAACCCTATAATGGCTCCCTCAATCAAGTTATCTTTTTTTTTTTGCTCTCCCTCTTTGTCCTCCCCTAATCTCAGCCATTCCTTTCCCTCATGATCTCCTCTTCCCTCTCTCAACATTATCAACTCCCAATTTTCTCAGGAGATCTTGTCTATTTCCCCTTCTCAGGGGGATCTATGCGTGCCTTTCTTAGGGTTCTCCTTGTTACCTGGCTTCTCTGGGGTCATTGACTATAGGCTGGTTATTCTTTGCTTTGTGTCTAATACCCACTTTTGAGTGAGTACATAGCTTTTTACTTTGTCTTTCTTGGTCTGGGTTACCTCCCTCAGGATGGTTTTTCCTATTTCATTCCATTTGCCCTCAATTTTTAAGATGTCATTGTATTCTACTGCTGAGTAGTACTTCATTGTGAAATGTACCACATTTTCTTTATCCATTCTTTGATTGAGGGGCATCTAGGTTGTTTCCAGGTTTTGGCTATCATGAATAAAGAGGCTATGAACACATTTGAGCAAATGTCCTTGTGGCATGAGTGTGCATACTTTGGGTAAAGAGTGATATTGTGATATTGCTGGTCTTGAGGTAGATTGAGTCTTGAGGGGGAAACTGTGGTTGGTATGTAAAATGAATAAAAAAGTAAAAAATAAAGAGAGAGAAAGAGAGAGAGAGAGAGAGAGAGAGAGAGAGAGAGAGAGAGAGAGAGAGAATGAATAACATAAGGCATTGGGTTTGTTTGAGTTTTTCTCTTCTAGCCAAAGCACACCATCCACTTATGGACTGAGAGATGAATTCAAGGACAGCCTTCAGGAGATGTGCCAAATTAGGTCAAGGACCATTTTCTAAACCTTTGTCTTTAGTAAAGGCTTATGTAACTTAAAGGGTTTGAATGAATTACAGGCTAGCTCAGAAGGCTAGCTCTGTGAAGGATACGGTTTTCCCCTACCCATTGGTACTACAAAGAATATGTACTCCTCATAGACTTTGTTCTCCTTTGTATATTGTATATGTGAGGTGGCAGTTGTAGTATGTAGCTGGAGTAGCAAAATATCTTCCAAATGTCAGTGTAACTCTTTAGATGTTTCAGGTTCCCACCAAATGTGACAGTTACTCACTTTTCATTAATTATATTTTAATCTGACATAGAAAGGCCCAGAAGATTCACAGACAGCTGAGCTACCCATTGGTGATGTGCCAACCTCCAACAGAAAACGTGAGTCTCAATTTTACAGTTAAAATTTAAATATAAAAAGTGACACAGAAAGTTCTATCTGTTTTTAAACAAATATGTCAAAGCCAACATGATTGAATAGTGCATCTCTATGTCACGATGAAAAGGCTTGCAATAAGATCTTGGCAAATATCCATTCTTGTCTGCCTTTTAAGAATACCACACGCCAATATTAACTTTATTCCATTCTTTACAATTGGATTTCTTCAATTATTTAATGTCACTTTCTGAAATCTTCAATTAGTATATATGCATTTTTATTTTCTATGGTTCTTCGAAAATCAGGCTTCGATGGTCTTCCAGACCTTTCATTCACTATTACTTTTGGAGGCAGAGTTACATTTTTATTTTCTCTCATGATTCGTCTCATTTGTTGCACTGTCAATGAAATGTCAGCATCCCAGTCAGTGGCTTTGTGCACATCTTATTTATTTGCCTGATAGTTAACTATCAATGTTTATTTCTATGATTTCCCCAGTCAACTAATTTCTATTATTGGAAGAAAGATTTTTATGTGAGATGGGGTCTCACCACTAGCCAAACTGTCCTGGAACTCTTTATGTAGGCCGTTTGACCTGTCCTGGAACACTTTATGTAGGCTGGTTGACCTGTCGCTTGTGACAACCCTCCTGCCTTGGCCTTCCAAGTTCTGGGCATACAGTCATGAGCCATCATGCTTGATTTTTCTCTATTATTTCTGAATTTCAGTTGTGTACTTTATAAGTTCATTTTTCTTTCCTTAGTTTATGGATAATTGAAGTTTGTGTTTTTGTGATTTTCATCAGTTGCTTTTATACCTGTTCTTTTCTGTAACAAAAGTGTCATGATGTTTGAATGCTCGCTAGTCATAACTAGCTAGTCCAATTCCACCATAGTAAATTAGGTGAGCAAGTATAAAAGTTATCATGAAACCCTTCTTATATGCCAGGTACTGTGGTAAACTTTTAGTATGGATTACTTCACTTGATTCTCCCCTAGCACAATGAAGTTAAGAGTAAGTATTCCTAAGTTATACAAATGAAGAAACCAGTTGTTGGAGAGGTTACACAGCTAGTGAGGCTCTCGCATCCACGAGCAAAGAAAATGCTATTGAATCAAAATTTCCTTGTGGTCATTCATGCGTACATAGATGGATTCTCTCAAGTTTTTATTCAAGATGTACTTTGGGGAGCTGAAGCTGCAGCTCAGTGGTGAAACATTTTCTTAGCATGTATATAGCCCTGAATGTGACCACCCAATGGACAAAATAGTCTGAGGCTGTGCCATGATTGAGGCTGTGTGTATGTACTGGAGAATAGAACAGGCATGTGCTCACTGTCTGGAGTTTGCCATGTATCTTGGAATGTAAATACTAATAAGAATAAATACGTATTGCTACTATCAATATTACTATAACAGTACTTGCTTTGTTCTAGCTATACTGTCTTGTAATTTACTAATTTGATTTAAAATATGTAATTTCATATTCTTTACAATTCTGCTTCCAGGATGTTGTTTAATTCTTTTGTAAATATATTTTTAACTTTTTATATATGTGAATATTTTTCTGCATGTATGTCTGTGTTCCTCATGAGGGAGGTGCTCTTAGTGGTCAGAGGAGGGTATCAGATCCCCTAGACCTGGAGTTAAAGATGGTTATGAGCCACCATACAGGATCTGGGAAACAAACTTGGGTCCTCTGGAAGAGTAGCTAGTATTTGTAACTGCAGAGCCATCTCTTCAAGAGCTCAAGAATACTATTTAATCCTTGAATAAATTTTAGTTCCAGTATGAATTTGGAATATTTGGCACCTAGCTGATCTATGTCAGATTTTGTTGGTTTTACTTTTGAAATAAAAGGTGGGGGGAGATATGCCAAGTCAAATTAGGAGCAGAATGTGGAAACCACACCAGGGAGCAACAGCCTTTTCATGCAAATAATCCTCCCACTGCAGATATCATGCGTAACATACGAATGAACAGCGAATAAATCCAAATTAAAACACTCAGCTGCTGTTTGCCGGGAAAATACTGAGTTAGTTTTGATTTTGTGATCCGTTCTTTCATATTGCCTCATTGGTAGGGCTCAACTTTTCTTTCAAAAGACAGGATGTGAAAATCCTCTCCACAGTCTGATTTAAATAAACAAAACCACTAATCAGATTAGTTCTAGCCCATGCTTCAGGGTGGAAAATCTCAGATAGTTCAGACATGTGTGATTCTGTGCCAGGAACATGAAAAAAGGTGAAATATTACATTTTGGTGTCAAGTATATTAAACCATCAGCAAATGCTATCTTCCATTTAATGCATAAATGATCTTGCTAAATATGCATAGGCGCTTGGTATGTAGCCTGTGGTTTGCACGCAAATGTTTATTTGCCTTGTGTCTTCTTACATTTCCACATTGTGACATTTATAAACCTGTAACCAGAGACAATAAAGTAATAGACAATGAAAATAGGCCATACAGTTTTCTAGAAAGGGTTAGAGCACAGAAAATCTTGCATTTGTATGCATTCTATTAGGATCAAACCTTTAGGTAGACATAAGGAAGACATAAGGCTTTATTTGCAGACAGCTGTACCTTAATATATCACTTTAAATTATTTTTTAAAAAGAAATTTGTTGTTGAAAACTGGCAGGAGCATCGAAGTGACATAGTGTCGTTAGAGACTGAGAACTTTCAGGCAGCGTTGGAGTGAACCTCCTGAATCCTAAAATTTGGTATTTATCCTGTGTCTTTATGATCACTTACTGAACTTTCTCCAGTTTTAACAAAGGATAAAAAAGTTAGTAAACCCTGAAAAAGGTGAAAATTTGTTCTATACTCGTCTTTTTCTATGGGAGATTAAACCTAGTCCCTCATACAGCCAGACAAGAACTCTACCACTGAACTATATAACCTGATGCATTAATTCAATTCTTGATATTTACACACATGTATGAGCTTTAGAAGTAAATTACATAGGCCATCTTTGTTGTTTCCAGGTTCTGGCTATTACAAACAATGCTGCTATGAACACAGTAGAGCATATATTTTTGTTGCATGATAAGGCCTCTCTTGGGTATATTCCCAAGAGTGGTATTGCTGGGTCCATGGGTAGGTTGATCCCAAATTTCCTGAGAAACCTCCACACTGCTTTCCAGAGTGGTTGCACAAGTTTGCATTCCCACCAGCAATGGATGAGTGTACCCCTTTCTCCACAACCTCTCCAGCAAAGGCTATCATTGGTGTTTTTGATTTTCGCCATTCTGACAGGTGTAAGATGGTATCTTAAAGTTGTCTTGATTTGCATTTCCCTGATCGCTAAGGAAGTTGAGCATGACCTTAGGTGTCTTTTGGCCATTTGAACTTCTTCTGTTGAGAGATCTCTGTTCAACTCAGTGCCCCATTTTATAATTGGGTTGATTAGCCTTTTACGGTCTAGTTTCTTGAGTTCTTTATATATTTTGGAGATCAGACCTTTGTCAGTTGTGGGGTTGGTGAAGATCTTCTCCCAGTCAGTGGGTTGCCTTTCTGTCTTAGCAACAGTGTCCTTTGCTTTACAGAAGCTTCTCAGTCTCAGGAGGTCCCATTTATTCAATGAGGCCCTTACTGTCTGTGCTGCTGGGGTTATACGTAGGAAGTGGTCTCCTGTGCCCACGTGTTGTAGAGTACTTCCCACTTTCTCTTCAATCAGGTTCAGTGTGTTTGGACTGATATTGAGGTCTTTCACCCACTTGGACTTGAGTTTTGTGCATGGTGATAGATATGGGTCTATTTTCATTCTTCTACAGATTGACATCCAGTTTTGCCAGCACAATTTGTTGAAGATGCTCTCTTTTTTCCATTGTATACTTTTAGCTCCTTTATCGAAAATCAGGTGTTCATATGTTTGTGGGTTAAAGTCAGGGTCTTCTATTCGATTCCATTGGTCGACTTCTCTGTTTTTATGCCAATACCAAGCTGTTTTCAATACTGTAGCTCTGTAATAGAGTTTGAAGTCAGGGATGGTAATGCCTCCAGACGTTCCTTTATTGTATAAGATTGTTTTGGCTATCCTGGGTTTTTTGTTTTTCCATATAAAGTTGATTATTGTCTTCTCCAGATCTGTGAAGAATTTTGATGGGATTTTGATGGGGATTGCATTGAATCTATAGATTGCTTTTGGAAGAACATAGGCCATCTTTGTAGCACAGTTAATGCAACTATCTCCTGCTTGAAAACAGGAACTTTGTTCATCACAGTGTGTCGTCTCACTCACTGTCCTACTGCAAAATACAGCAGGACCTCTCATTCTTGGGTCACAATTGGTCAATATCTGAGACACTAACCTCTGCCTGCTTCCACCACTTATTCAGAAAACATTATCAGTGAAAGTGGCAGCAGCTTCTGCTTACACCGCTTCCACAGCATGTTTGAAGCAGAGGAATAAAGCTTTAGTCTGCGGTTATTGGTAAATGTCTATTCTTATTGACTAAAATAACCCAGGGAGCTTACTGTCAGAACACGTGTTATTCTCAAAGTACCTTTTTGGTAAGTTGCTCAAATATGTAACTAGGTTGAGTTATGAAATTTTTAATAGAATTTTTTTCTGTTAAAATGCAAGCCCATTATGATAATTTTTAACAACTACTAAGCAGATATTGAGCACAATAGAACATAACTCTGTGTAAAGAAAACGTCTCTTTATTTTGTTCAGTGTTTAGCTGGTCTGGTACTAAAAGTTATTTTGCAAAAAGACAGTACAGTGAGTAATAGTAAAAGATAATTTGAGAGCCAGAAAAGTTCATTGTGATTCCGTTTGCAGACACGGTTGGGGGGGGGGGCAAAGAAGGCAGTTTAGGAGGATCGTTAATCACAGTCAGGTCAGGCAGTGCAGTGATCTCATGATGACAGGAATTACACTGAGCAGACCGGTGCAGGAGCGTCAGGGTCAGAGCAGCAGCTCTGGATGCTCATCAGCACGCCAGTGGTACCCCACAGGGAGAGTTGACTCAGTCCACGAACAGTGCTGTGCTCTAACACATTTCCTTATGTGGGTAATTTATAGATGATAAAAATTTCTTTTCCAATGTCTGTAACATGAAAAGCCAAAGTCAAGGAGAGGCAAGGTCCCCCATTCTGGCTCACTGATGGTGTTTTCTCACTGTGCCCTCACATGGCAAGCAGGATAGAGCAGAAGCCCCAGCTCAACACCTAATAACTTCCCTGAGGCTCTACTTCCCCATAGCATCACATCAGAAAGTCAAGTTCCAACATATGAATCATGTGAGGGTCATCAGCATTGTGCATGCAGCAGGGTTCTTAGGTTATCTTAGAATGCTTACAAAGACCATGGCAGGAAAGGCACTGAAAGCATTTTAGGGGTTCATAGCACTGCTTTAAGGTTCATCTTTGACATGTGCATTAGTTACTTTTTTATTCCTGCGATAAAATGCCATGACCAAGACAACTTATAAAAGAAGACATTTAGTTGTACTTATGATTTCGGAGTGTTAGAGTCCATGATGGTGGAAGAAAAACATGATGGCAGGAACAGCAGAAAGCTCATATCTCAAATCACAGTAGAAGGTAGAGGGGAGCACCCAGAATAAAACAAAGACTTTCCCCAGTGAAACCTCCTCTAGAGGAGTCATGTCTTCCAACCCTTACCAGGGAATTTCACCAACTGGGGACCAAACATTCAAACATATGAGCCTGTGGGGTTCATTCTCATCCAAATCATCCTAGCTTAATTCAATTAAATGAAGAAACCAAATATCAACACATAATTTATTTTGTGATTGGTCAAAGCAGTTAAAAAATATAGTGATCATTTTGAGTTTATTGGGTACCACATTTCATTTCCGGTTCTGGTTTATCTTTAATTCTGAATATGACAGGGCTGTTTGATGAGGTGTAATGTAAGAATGTCAGGGCGAATGGGAAAGGTGCTGGGAGGGGAAGGAACCTGTGACATCTGTAGCTCTTTATTAATACTTCTCATTCCTTCTTTAGGCAAAACTGTCAGCTTATTGGCAATCATGATACTGGTTGGGGACAGCCTGCACAATTTTGCAGATGGCCTAGTAATAGGGACAGCCTTCTCCTCTTCATTGGAGTCAGGAATAACCACAACAATTGCTATTTTGTGTCATGAAATTCCACATGAAATGGGTAAGTGTTCCCGCTTCTTGAGGGTGTCCTCATGTATCCCCACCAATAGTTTGCTTGGCTTCTTCTCTAGACTTTAAAACAGAGAAATATTATATTTCAATCACTTTCAATTTTTAGTTTATTTAATTCATAAGCAAATCAAACCAAAACAAAAACCAACCAACTAGACAAACAAATGCATTGACCTTTAGATAAAGCTTAAGAGGGTTCCTTATCTTCTTTCCCAGGGTCGAGAATTGTGCCTCACATATTCTATCTAGCTAATTCAGTATAGAAGAGAGTCATCCAGAGAAGTCTCATTCTAAAGAACTTTGGCAAAGTTCACAAAATCTTGCATGTCATAGTAAACATGATAAGAGAGAAATCATTGTGTCAGACAATGGGCCTGTGAGATAAAACATCATTCAAATTAAAATAAAAACATGAGTTAACCTGATTAATACAGAATAATTAAAGCTCAGCATAAAATTGAAGCAACAGGTATATGGTATCAGATACACAGAGGACTTTTATTATATAAAGTTAGCACCCAACCTTGTACACCAATCCCTAGAAACCAAGACTGAATAAAATAGAGATTTCAGAAACAGGGCTAGAATTAGTGGAGGGGGTGCTGCTTACATAGGTGGTCTATAGAGAGGGAGACCTCTACCCAATTAGCCTTTAACTGTCATTTTGACACAGCCTAGAGCCACCTCAGAAAGGTGCATACATTGAGGGATTGGCTAGAGGAGGTTGGTGTCCTGTAGGCATGGCTATGAGGGACTGTCTTCATTGATGGGCTAGGAGAGCCTAGCCCATGGTGGGCAGCACCATTCCCTGACAAGGTGGTCCTAAGCTGTATAAGAAAACTAGCTAAGTATGAATGGAGTGCGTCAGCAAGCAGCATCCTTCCAAGGTCTTGATTGAGTTGCTGCTCTGACTTCCTCAGTGATGTACTATGGCATGAAAATATAATACAAAATAAATCCTTTCCTCCCATAGGTTTTCAGCCAGAGTGTTTAATCAGAGCAAGAACGAAGAAAGTAGGACAGGCTCATTCTTTCTGCTTTCAATTTCAAGCTTGCATTGTCCCATGGGTCAGCTATGCCCTCTTGTGATCAACCACCATTCCCCAAAGTCCCATTACCAAGTTATTACTGACCCACTTTAGCTAAGGTCCTTTCTGAGTCCAGCAAAATTGAGCTGTTCTGGGACTCAAACGCCATGGCCATGTGTTAAGCTACTGCACTAGTGGTGTGGTACTTGACCTTCAACCTCAAATCATGGGGCCATGTAGCAGTGTGCAGCAGGCCAGTATGGTGCCATCGTGAGCTATTTCTGGGACCGGTTATGCAATGGAATTCGTGAATAGAACACCACATGTAATCTCTACTCAGTTTCAGCCTCTGTTTGGTGATGAGACTGAATACTAGACCGTCTAGATTTGCAGGTAAAATGTTCATCTTCTGTCACAGAGGTATGGAAAGACGGGTATGCTCTGACTCTGATTATTGCATAAAAGCGTTTTCTAAAGAAAGGGCTCAGTTCTCAAATCAACATTTGAAGGATTTAAAAATCTCTAATTCAGCCGTCTTTCTCTTTCCTTACATTACACTCCAAGTAAGTAAGCCATAAAAGCCTGTATAGCATCACAATTCTCCCAGCAAGGATCCAGACCAAAGCAACAGCAGAAATGAACTAAGAAACTCCAGGCTAGAGGATACCTTCACTTTGCATTTTTCTGAGCTGAAAATGCTGCAGGGTATCAGAGACTGGAGAATGTGTCTCAGACCTCTCTGGAAGGGCTGTATTTAGGAAAAGAAATACATTGATTTTGAGCCTCGAATCAACTGGGCAGCAAGCCCCAGATGTGTATGTGGTTGTGTTTTACTAACTGATCATTCATCTTTACTTTCCAAATCAGTTCTGTTTGCTCAATTCAGAACCAACTAGTAGTACATTAATTTGTCAAAAGCATCTTCAAATAAGTGATGGTGACTTTCCCCTCCCTGCCCAAACTCCAGGAGACTTCGCTGTACTCTTAAGCTCGGGACTCTCCATCAGGACTGCCATCCTAATGAACTTTCTAAGTGCCCTGACCGCCTTCATAGGACTGTACATCGGTCTCTCCGTGTCTGCTGATCCATGTGTCCAAGACTGGATCTTAACAGTGACTGCTGGAATGTTCTTATATTTATCCTTGGTGGGGATGGTAAGATTTCTGGGTTTTCTATTTTGTTTTGCTAACACCAAAAATGTAAAAACCAATGAAAAACAAGGGAAAAAATTAACTAAAGGGAAGAGTGGTAGGAGCTGAAGAATGTAGATAGATAGATCGATAGATAGATAGATAGATAGATAGATAGATAGATAGATAGATAGACAGATAGATGGATAGATAGATAGATAGGTAGATAGATAGATAGATGGATAGACAGACAGACAGATGATAGATAGATAGATAGATAGATAGATAGATAGATAGATAGATAGACGGATAGATAGACAGACAGACAGACAGACAGATAGATAGATAGATAGACAGATGATAGATAGGTAGATAGATAGATAAGATAGATAGATTAGATAGATAGATAGATAGATAGATAGATAGATAGATAGATAGATAGATAGATAAGATAGATAAGATAGATGGATGGATGGATAGATAGATAGATAGACAAGATAGATAAGATAGATGGATGGATGGATGGATAGATAGATAGATAGATAGATAGATAGATAGATAGATAGATAGATACTCTGTGAAAGCCAAGAAAGCAAGCTGTAGGCAGAGGACACATCACTCAAGACTCAGAAAATGCCTATGTTCTGACGGTGAGCTGAGAGGAAGGTGCCCTCTGTCATAGTCCTCAACTGGGCAACAGATCAGTGTTGCAATGCTACATCTGTACAAAATGCCTAGACTTGTAGCTAAAATGGAAAGTTCTCTCACACAGCCATCCTGCCTATATAATGCACAACGGTTGAACCAACATTTGTCAGTAGATTCATAAATGTTGGACTTAGTTAACCAACCATATGCTCTAAAAATATGATTTTATTTTTGAATATGGAAGGACTTATGAAGTAAGAAAGATTGTGATAGCTTTTGCTGTGTAAAACTGCAATATAATTCCATAAGAGATCTTTGTTAATAATAATAAAAACTTGCTCACTAATTTTCATTCTCTATAATATTATTTAAAAAAATAGACCCTGGAAAAATTTCCCCACTCTTCCCCTGCCCACTTCCTTGCTTGTTTCCTGCGTTCCCTCCTTCTATCCTCTTCTCTTTATTTTCTTGTTGGCTAGCATGCACAGAGCCCCAAGGTCAGTTCCCAGTACTACAAAAGCTGGGCATGGTGGTGCACACCTGTCACCCCAGCACTTAGGAGATGGAGGCAAATGATGAGGAGTTAAAATTTATCCTTGATGCATAAGCCTAAACTATAGGCCTTGTCTCAAAAACCAAAGCAAAAGTTTTTAGAGTAAAACATTAATTATCAACCCATCTTGTGAGTTAGAAGGCAGCAAAAAGAAAATAAATGAATGGTTAAGTCAGCCTGAACAAAAGCAACTTCTGTTATTCCCTGTATCCTGGAGAAGATAAAGCAAAATAAACAGCCTTGAAGGTGATTTGTGGAGCAGATCCTTAGGGATTGACTAGCGATGCGGCAGAACCAAGTTATTTACTGTCTAGGAAGTAAGTACAGAGAGCTGTTTCATGAGAAAAAATAAGGGAACAAGAAGTGGAGCTTCTACAACCAGAGGACCAGAGCATTCTGAAGGCAGATTTCAGAGAGGTTCCCATGGCAAGTGCCAAATTGAACCCTGTGCTTCTGAACTCTGACAGCTTTTCTGAATTACTGAGAGTTAAGTGGACAAAGCCAACACCAGGCATGCTCTATGTTTACAGATGTTTAAAAAACATTATTTGCCATGCTACGCAAACATTTTCATTTTGATAATGAAGCTAAAAGTAGATCAAATGGTATCTCTGACCTCTGTCTCCCAACCCAAGGTCACTGTCGCTCCTGTGTTCCTTCTGAAATAAGGAATCCAGATTTCTAACCTTTTCTAAGTTGGAAAACACACCACCACTTCTCACCAAATGATGTGAGCTCCCCATTGTTCAAATGTCTCTGTCGGTCTTCAAGTTCACTTCTGAGCCTCCTGCTTCATTGTTCTCTTTTGCCCTCTATGGGTCAGTACAGTATTCCTTTGAAGGTCATTTTGTTTCTTCACCTAGATTGAATCGCTCTTGAAAGTATGATGAATGTGTGTGTGTGTGTGTGTGTGCAAAGTCAATCCCTTTTCTTTGTTGGTTATATATTCTTCTGAGAAAGATCTGGGAAGATTATTCGTCCCATCTGTTGTGTGGCAGCCTAAGCTAATGCTGTCATTTTCCTGTCTCTGTTTTTGCTGTATATACATAAGGGTAAGGAGAGAGCAAGGTGGCTGAGAGCTTAGGCTAGCATAAATTTTGACCTTACTGCAACTCACCATTGGCCAAAGAGAAGCCAGCTTCCTGGCAAGAAGACAGGAAAGAAAATCCTGTGAATTTCCTGGGGCGGCTTCTAAAATCCAGGTCGCTTGCTCTCACGGCCCTCAGAGTAAATTCTAAACAAATACAGCTCTTTCACATAGCGGCGACTTTAACTGTTGCTGTTCTCTGGAGCTGTGCCAAAGAAAATAGTCTGTCATTTAAAAAGAGGGGCGCATGGCTCCGTGACTGCGTAACAACAAAGAAAAGAAACGAGAGAAACAGAAGGGTTGAGGGATTATCTTAGGGTAGCGTAGTTCGCTAATCACCAGGCACCTTCCTAGGAAAGTTAATGTGAAAAGAGAAGCTATGTGTTTGGCTTTTTGTTTCAAAGAAATGGAACTCCTAAAGAGAAGGGACTGTGGGCAAGAAGGGGCCATTAGCAATGGGGTCAAGTTAGAAGAACGTCTTCCCTAGGGAAAACTGCCAGCCTTCATTCTCCCCAGAGGGGTGGCCTTATACAAATACATGGGCTGCAAGTTGTGTTCAATCCTTTCTAAAAGACATGAAGAGCTCTGTGTGGCCAGGGAAGAATCAACATTCTGGTATGAAGACTGGTGTCCCAACTGGGTTTTCCTCAAAGAAAGGACAAAAAAAAATTACATGAGAATAATTCATTTAGGATGAGACCCAGAGCAAAGAGCAGGAGGAGGGAGCCAGAGAATGAGACAGTTCATCAGAACAGGGCTTCTATTAAGTTGATGGCTGCATGTTCCACCACCCAGAACCTTCTGAAGCTTAAAGCGTGCCTCTTAGGTCTTTTTACCTGAGACAGGAAGGAGGCTCTCTGTCTGTCTCTGTCTCTCTATCTCTGTCTCTTTATCTCACTTTCTGTCTTTCTCCTCTTTCTCTCTCTCTCTCTCTCTCTCTCTCTCTCTCTCTCTCTCTCTCTCTCTTTGTGTGTGTGTGTGTGTGTGTTGGAGGTCAGAAGTCAACCTCAGGTGTTATTCCTCAGAAAGAGTCTATCTTGTTTTTGTGGCAGGGTCACTCACTGGAAGCTGGGGCTCACTGATTAGGCTAAGTTGGCTGGATAGCAAGGCCCAGGGCTGTACCCGTCTATGCCTCCCAGTGCTTAAATCACAAGTGCACACCTCTGCACCTGACTTCTACATGGGTACTAAGGATGGCACTTAGGTGCTAGGCTTGGGCGGCAAGCATTTCACCAATGGGGTTTCCCCTCAGCTTTGAAAAAAGGTGTGATTTATGGGCCTTTCTCCCATTGCCCAGAGATATTTATATTGGCCTTCTTTCTCTACACTTCTGCACTTGAATGACAAAGTTGTTTCTACAGGAAGCCCAAAGCCATGGCATCAAGAACCCAGGACAGACGGAGGGGTGAGCGTAGGAGCAGAGCAAGGAACTGTGCAAGGCTAATCGTGCTCTGGGATCTCGCTGCAGTGCTTGAACAGGAGATGGGGCTGGGGGATGATGAAGTGTGACAAGTAAAATCCATCAACAGGGTCCCCGTCTCCTTCAGAAGCACTCATGCCTTCATTTTAACTTCAAGTTCCATCTATCTAAAGGTTTCTCCCTGGTAGCAGCCAGCCAAGGCATCCACTAAGACTTAACCCATACACACACACACACACACACACACACACACACACACACACAGTCACAAAAAGCGCAAGACATTGCTGCTCTTGAGGTCCTATGTGCTACTTACCTTTTTATTCCTCCAGAATACACACTTCTTTCTCCTTACTTCCATACAGCGTGTGGGCCCGTTTGGGTTCCCTTCTGGGTAGAAGGGACAATCCAGGTGTCACTGAGCGGTCGGAGCCTTTATCATTACCCTCCCTCATGTTTCCTTTAGTGGCCTGCTCACTACTGGTGGGCAGAGATGGCCAAGGGAGGCTCCAAGGAGTCTCCCAGTTTCTGGGTAGATTATTTCCAGCAGAAGCCCAGGCTGCTTACAGTGGTCAGCAATGAGTACTCCCATCACCATAGTAACTTCGAGCTACTTTATGAATTCCCCAGATGTTCAAATTGTAGTCATAGCTTCCAGTTCATTGGGATCTGCTACTCTGCTTTCAGAAACAGTCTCTGGCTTGGTGCTAAGTTTATAGGAGCAGGAAACACAAACCTAACAAACAGAGAAACCAACAGTAACAGAGGTATGAGAAGTTGTGATTGGTTGTTGCTGCGTCTGCGATAATTTCTAGTATTTCCTTCTTTATGCTTTGAATGTACTTTTTTATTTTCTTATTTTATGAGGTAGAGTGTAATATCTATCATGGGTTTTAACTTTTCTTTTCTAACACTAGCATTTAAAGCTATCAATTTCCCCATGAAGTTTCTCTCCAGACTCCCATGTATTGTATGCTTTCAGTGTACTCCTTTGGAATTTTCCGTGTAATTTGTTTTCTTTTTGTCACATGGATTATGTAAAAATATATTGTGTAAGCAATATTTAGAATTAAATGCCTTTCAGTTGCCCTTTTAATGAAGTGCGTTTTTAGGACAGGCATGTTTTCTTATGTTAGTGCAGAGGACTGTTTGGAGACTTGTATATCACACAGTCCATTTTGGTGAGTTAGTTATTAGGTACAGGGTTCTGTGAGCATCACTTAAGTTGACTTGATTAGTAGTATGGGTCATATTTTCAAATTAATTCCTGATTTCTCTCACTGGCTTAATGCTTGATTCTTAGTTCCTGTCTGTAGGTTTGCCTGCTTCTTCTCTTAGTTTTGTTGATGTTGCTTTATGTGTCTGGGCTTCTGCCATTTGCTACCTATATATCTGAATATTTTCTTTGTCACTTTAGGCTGCTATGACAAAATGCCTCAGTCTAGGTGGGCTGAGAAATAGAAATGTAACTATCACAGCTGGACATCCTGGGGAGTCTGAGATCAATTTTTTGGCCTATTTGGTCCCCAAGAAAGCATTCTTCTTGGTTTTCAGACCGATGTCTTCTTGCTATGTTGTCATGTGGGGATGGGACATTGAATGGGAATTGGAGAATTTCAATCTCTCATCTCATACAGTGGTTCGAATTCTACCACGATGAGCTCACACTCGTGACCTAATTAATTTTTGATGTGGTTTTAACATGGTGTGTGTGCCTCAGGTTCATATATTAACTGCTTGGTTCACAGCTAAGTTGGATGATGTGAGCGGTGCCAGGACCTTTAAGAGGTGAATTTTGACTCTAGGAAGTAAGATACTCAGGAATGTCTTTGAAAGGTTCTTGCCCCTTTCTATCCCCCTTCCCCTCTCTACCATAGTCCTGTCCATCGTGAGGTGAAAAACTCCATATATTGCCCACTCCATGATGTTTGCCTCAGCATGGACCCAGAATCACAGAACCAAGTGTCCATGGGATTAACCCTTTAAACTCTGAGCTAAAACAGGTCTTTCCTCTCTAGAAGTTTTCAGTGTTGGATATTTTGTTTACAGTTGTAGAAAAGCAGATGATAGGCATCTCAAGCTTGATCTTCAAATACTTTTATAGTATGTATTGGGGTATTGACCAATAAGTTCTTGGGAGACTACACCTAATTTACTCATATCTCTGGTGAATTGACATTTCCACCACCTCTATCTGGGAAAATCCTTGGCTTGATGGCTGTTTTCCTTAACTGTTTCTGGGGTGTCCTTTCTGTCTTTGTAACTTTTACCCACCTTAAGAGAGCTAAGGGGTACAGCTCAGGTAGCATGTTTGATGGGGAGGACCTAGCAGAAGAGTCTGACATAAGCAACAATCTTTGATTATTATCCATTTATCTTGATTATTAAAGTTATCCAAAACATTAAAACAATTGTGCTTTGACAATTTCATACATATATATATGACAGTTTATATATGATATATGGAAGTTTTAACAAATGTACATAATACATAATTTTATACAAGTATATTTGACAATTTCACACATTTAACACATATATAATTATATTAGTCAGATTTCTCTAGAGAAACAGAGCCTATAGAATGAATTTATATACTCTGCATCTGTCTATCATCTATCTATCTATCTATCTATCTATCTATCTATCTATCTATCAATCATCAGATTTGTTAGAATGGTTTACAGGGATGATCAGCTTATCTAAAAGTCTAACAATGGATATCTACCAATGGAAGAGTCAAGAATCCAATAGTTGTTAAGTTCATAAGGCTGGATGTCTCAGCTGGTGTTCTGTATAGACTGGACTTCTAAAGAAGTAGGCTCTAATGCCAGTGAAGACTTGCTCATGACAACAAGCAGGCAGAGTGAAAGCCTCCTTCGTCCATGTCCTTTAAGTAGGCACAAGACGATGTGGTCTACATTAAAAGTGGATCTTCCCACCTCAAAAGATCCAGATAAAAATAGATCTTCCCACTTAAATTGATTTAATTAATGAAAACATCCCTCACAGGTGTACTCAGTCACTTGAGTTTTAGTTAATTCCAGATGTAGTCCAGTTGACAACCAAGAGTAGCCATCAAAATAATATTTGACAATTTTTTACATATATAATAGTTGATACTTTTACGGATGTTTATATGGCTTTCTATGTATATATATGTTATATTATAGTCATACTATTTTTCTACCTTCTCATCTTTCTCCTACCTCCACTACTTTCCTCCCACATTGTACCCATACCACTTTCATTTCTTTTTGTTTTTCCTTTGTGACCCATTAGTTTTAATCAGGAGCACTCATGTAGGCATGTGTATGAAGCCATCCACTGGAGGACTCATTAGTGCCTATATCCCTGAAGACAATGACTTTTTTTCCCCCAACAACGTTGGATAGTCATTAGGTCCCTTGGGTAGTATGGAGGCCCCATGACCCCCTCCCCCATTTCTGGTTGAATGCTTGCTGTCTTTGTTTTATGTATGTCCTATGTGGGCAACCACAGCTAACCTGAGTTTATGAGTGCCATAGCCATGTCATACTGATAAGACAGCATTTTATAGCCTCTTCCTATCATGCAGATCTTTTATTCTTTCTGCCCTTTTTCTTAATGCTCCCTGAATCTTGGAGGAGGGATATGATGTTGACTAAAGTTTTTATCCTGCCCAGTTCCCACAGTTGTTAAGTCCCAAAGAAACCACACAGAAATCTACATTAGTTATAAACAGATTGACCCATTAGCTCAGGCTTCTTATTAACTCTTATAACTTATATTAGCCTTTTATTTTTGTCTGTTTGCCACATGGCTCAGTATCTTATTCAGCAAGGCAGTTACAATATGGGTGTCCAGTTTAATCATGAGCAGTCAGTAGTGGCCAGTTCTCAACATTCTGACCAGTCATGAATTTTTGCATTAGATCCCGTTTTAGGCAACTTTTTTTTTAATTTATTTATTTCTTTATTAATTAATTAAAGATTTCTGTCTCTTCCCCACCACCGCCTCCCCTTTCCCTCCCCCTCCCCCGGTCAAGTCCCCCTCCCTCGTCAGCCCAAAGAGCAATCAGGGTTCCCTGCCCTGTGGGAAGTCCAAGGACCCCCCACCTCCATCCAGGTCTAGTAAGGTGAGCATCCAAACTGCCTAGGCTCCCACAAAACCAATAGGTGCAGTAGGATCAAAAACCCATTGCCATTGTTCTTGAGGTCTCAGTAGTCCTCATTGACCGCTATGTTCAGCGAGACCGGTTTTAACCCAGGCTTTTTCAGACCCAGGCCAGCTGGCCTTGGTGAGTTCCCGATAGGACATCCCCATTGTCTCAGTGTGTGGGTGCCCCCCTCGTGGTCCTGAGTTCCTTGCTTGTGCTCTCTCTCCTTGTGCTCCTGATCTGGACCTTGAGATTTCAGTCCGGTGCTCCAATGTGGGTCTCTGTCTCTGTCTCCTTTCATTGCCTGATGAAGGTTAATATTCAGGAGGATGCCTATATATTTTTCTTTGGGTTCTCCTTCTTATTTAGCTTCTCTAAGAACCCGAATTATAGGCTCAATGTCCTTTATTTATGGCTAGAAACCAAATATAAGTGAGTACATCCCATGTTCCTCTTTTTGGGTCTGGCTTACCTCACTCAGGATAGTGTTTTCTATTTCCATCCATTTGCCTGCAAACTTCTCTGGAAAGCAGTGTGGAGTTTTCTCAGGAAATTCGGGATTAACCTACCCATGGACCCAGCAATACCACTCTTGGGAATATACCCAAGAGAGGCCTTATCATACAACAAAAGTATATGCTCTACTATGTTCATAGCAGCATTGTTTGTAATAGCCAGAACCTGGAAACAACCTAGATGCCCTTCAAATGAAGAATGGATGAAGAAAGTATGGAATATATACATATTAGGCAACTTTAAAAAAAATTTTTTAAAAAAAAGTTATATACATTGTTGTTTTAACTGTATGTGTGAGAGTCATTGAACCCCCTGGAACTGGAGTTACAGACAATTGTGACCTGCCATGTGGGGATTGAATCCATGTTCTCTGGAAGAGCAGCCAGTACTCTTAACCACTGAGCCATCTGTCCAACCGTGACCTGTTTGCTGCAAATAGAAGGGTTTTTTTTTTAAATTAATACCTAGGATAGCTCGGGTCTATCGATATACAGACAATTTGACAACACATCCTTATAGTAAACAATCATAGTAGGTTCACTCCTAGTGCTGATAAATTTTCCCGGCTATGAGTCTTTGTGATCAGGTGTTCTGTACTACAGGTGAACTCCCATGGAGCAGTCAGTACTGAGATCTAACCAGAAATATGTTGGTTTCCTCTATATTGATCATGCTATTATTGCACCAATAAGAAGTTCTTGCTTTGCAAGTTGGTATTGTAGCACACAAGGGCTAATACTGGGGAAGACCATTGCTAGCTCTTCTTCCCCACATGTCCACATAACAATGTTTATCACTTATAGAGGTTAGCCATAAGGCAGAAAGCTTCTAGTTCAGTTCTGCAACCATGATGTGGGGTATCTTCAGAGATAGACTGTAATCTTATACTTCTGGTGGACAACTAATGATAATAACTATATCCCATAAAACTTTTTGTGGACAGGGGGTTCTGTGGCCTTACTAGCCAACTACTTTTAGTGAAGCATCCTATATCTGGCACTGGGATTTTCATCTCATAAATCATGGATTCTGGAATCAGTACTATCCATACATGCATGGTACTTTCACACAAAGTCTTTCTTTTAAGCCAATTGTTTTAAACTATCTTATAAAGTACAAGTTTCCATATGGCTTCTTCATGCATCCTTAGTTTCTCTTCCCATGCTCCTTCCCATGCTCCATATTTTTCCCATTTCTGTTTATACCTAACCATCCCCAGTATTCTTTTTCCTCTATTTTCAAAGTACATGTGCTCCAAATATTAATTATAATTAGAAATTAGATCTATTGATCTGATGACTTTTTCACAGTCCTGTGTTTGCCACAAATATTTTATGAAGATATATATATATATATATGAAAGTTATATACATATAACTCCTCCTAATCTGGAGGAGCCTTGACTATGTTAACTAATGTCAAAAGGGACTTGGAAATGCTATTGAACTTTAAACATTTGAAAATGAGTCTTGGAAATAGGAATCCATGATCTGGCTATGATCAGGGGGAAAAAAGCTAAAATGATTAAACGAAGGTCAGAGATATGTAGTCCTGCTGGCTTTAAAGATAGAGAAGAAGCCAGGAGCCCAGGAACATGGGTGCTCCCTAGTCTAGAAGATGAAAAGGACAAGAAAATTGACTCTCCTCCAAAGTTTTAGAATGGAGACCAGCCCCGATGGCACAGGAATTTTAGCCTGGCAATACTCACACTTAAATTGGGAGTCACAGAACCATATGATAGTACATTCTTACTGTGTCAAGGCACCCAGTTTGTGGTCATCTGTTAGTAGCAGCTGTTGAAAACTAATCCACTCCTTGGTATCAACTCATGTTTGAATGTAATTGGAAATGGAGACAGCTTTGTAAACGCATCTTTTTCTGTCTGAGAAACCAAAATCCCACTGAGAAAATTCTCAGAATTGAAAGTGCACTGATTTCTCAGACTCAGCATCTCTCAATTTAATAAATTGCTTGGATGTAAGGAGGAATGAACATTCGAAGTATCTCCTTCAGTAGTTTGGATAGAGAGGCTTCATTTTTAGCAAATATCATGTATTCTATATTGCATAAATTAGTGAATTTTTAAAGACATACATGGTTATGCCAGGGAAAGTTTATTTCTGGAGCTGAGGCAAAGTCTCAAACCTTCAGGCATTTTTCCTAAGGTTTTAGATCCTGCAGGCAGTTTCTATAGCAACAAGTGAGTAGAATCCTCAAGGGACTGCCTGCACTGTAACTGGAGATGTCCCTGGAATTGGGGGAGCTGGACCACTGCCCAGGGTCCACTAAGTTAATAGAACTCTAGTGGCTATTGGAAAGCTCAAACTCTCTGAGGTGGCAGGGCAGAAGGGAAGTAAAAATAAGAGGTTAGGTACCATTTCCATGAAAATCCTAGGCAAATCAGTCGAGGATGGAGGCAGTTCTTCATAGCTGTAGTTTCAGTAGTTAGGAGTCAGTTAACTACAGACCAGGGATCCCAGGAAAGAATTCCATCTGCACTGGACATAAATTTCTCCTGTCATTGTTCTCCAAAGAGTGCAAAATAACAGTTATTTGTATGCTGTCTGCTCTGTGTCAGTTCTCTCTATATCTGCTTTCTACACAGTGGATTTACAGTATAGAGGAGGATATATATCGATAATATGCAGTTATTGAATTACTTAATGTAAGGGGCATGAGCATCTTCAAGTTCTGGCATTAGAGAGAATTCCTGGCATAAGTGTCTCCTGGATGCTGAAGAATAACTATATGCCCAGTTTTCTATCCCAACCCCCTACACACCCACCACCCACCAATCACTATACCACAGTTTTTTAAATCATTTTCTCTGCCCTCACCACACAATTTTTTGGATGTTTCTTTTCAATAGCTCATCCTTTTCAAGACTATCAACAGTTTTCCATTAAAAGTATGTCTCATATAATAATAGATGAAGAAAAGCCACAGGGAAGGGCATTGTTTAGAGGAATTTACTGGGTTACTACTAACAAACTCAAGAAAGTGACATCACAGTCAGAGTTTGTCTTGCAACATTTTCCAGTTTCCAGGGAATGTTCTCTGTGAAAGGAAGGGACAGAATATTTTGAATTTGAATCTTTAAACCAATGCAAACATGTGAAAAAGGAAGACTGGCTATTACACTCAGCTAGTAACCCGACTGCTGGTAATTTTCTAGGCTGCTTCATGACTGCAACAGCTCAGCAAATGTCACACTTACGGTTACGGTACAAATGTTACACGTAGAGTTACTGCCACACCGTTTCAACATAGGGAATCTGATGAGAGGAATATGAAGTAGACACATGTCTGGTCTGCACTTTTAGTCATGTGACTACAAAAATGAACTGGATTCTATGTTTTTAGGCTTTTCATTTAATTGTATCCTGAACATTATTTTATTTTACTTTATTTGTGTGTGTATTAGGTTCATGTTTATTTGTGCAGGTACCATATATTTCATATATATGCATGCACATATAGAGACCAGAGATCAACTTTGAATATGTCTTCTTTTGTTATCCTCACACACATACGCATGTGCACATGCACACACACACATACACGCAAATATATACAACTTTCCCAGTTTATTTAGTATTACTTGTCTATATATGATTTCAGGACTGATTCCCATGGGATTGGATAACCAATTAGAGACCTCTTCTTGGGGAACTCAATTTCTCCTGCTCTAAGCAGTTGTTTTATCTATAGCTCTTTGTCACTTTACTTTTTGATGCAGTCTCTCCCTGGAGCCTGGGGCTCTCTGATAGGCTTGGCTGACTGGCTATGGAACCCCAGGAATCTGCCTGCCTTTGATTCACCAATGCTGACAGTATACACATGTATCAGTACATGAAGTTGTTTATCTGAGTGCTGGGGATAGAACTGTGGTCCTCAAACTTGACTGGTGGCCGCTTTGCCAGCTGAGCCATCTTTCAACCACTACCATCCCTTCCTTACCTTTTATTTCATTGAGCTTTATTACTTAAGAGAAATATAATTAAATTCATTATCTACCACCACCAGGTTGTCTGATACAATAAGCGCTTTCAGATCTGAAAGAAATAGTAAATTATCTTTTTCTAGAAGTTTGACAATACGTAAGTGTAATCACATTGGCTGTTATCCATCCACAGGAAGGGGAAATTTAAAAGGCATGTGAAGTGGTCTTTATGTGCATGTTTGTTTTTAAACAAATGTTAGACAGTAAGCATTGCTTTAGGAATGCCTTTAGCCAGTAGCCTTTTAGATACCAGCCCACCTGGGCATGGGCTCTTCTCCTATTAATGCTGATGTAACGTGTGCACTCATTCTCTCTTCTGGATGCTGGTTACAGTTCTTGTTTCCCTGTTGTGCAAAGGACTGTGATCTGTGAGTCTACTCCTAAATAAATAAGCCTTTATTATACTCAATTCTGAGCTAGTGTCTTTATAGCATCATCTTCGAAGCATCACTGTCATTGTATTGGGAACTCACTGAGAATGTGTACCCAGCATTCATAACCCATTTCGGAAGCAAAATTAAGATTATTTGATGCTGATAGTTTTTTTCAGAAGAAAGAAGTATGAATCCGTTCTGCCAACAACTTTGAAAGACTTCTGATATTTCTGTAAACCAACAACAAATCAATTAAATATACTTTCTACATTTTCTACTGAGATACTAATATATCAAACCCACTCTGTAATGTAGGGAAACCAGGTCCTGGAAATGTTGATATTTTCTTGCTTACAACATGTGTTAGTTGCTCTTTTAAACCACATTGTGAATGCCTGAACACACTCACATGGCACACTTTCCAGAGTATCCTTTTAAAAACAATTTTAATTAATAGATTGCTATGTTACTATGAATAGTTTATTCTGGTCATCTTAAACTATCAACTTGACTCAGATTACTGATGGCAATGTCTTAACTGAAGAATAGTGTGGATCAGATTTGTCTATGGGCATGTCTGTGAAGGATTGCTCATTAATGTAGACTGTCCTCACCCACTGTGGTTGACACCATTCCTTTGGTAGGTAGTTCTGAACTGTATAGTTAGCTAAAAGTGCAAAAATTAATGTTCAACCTCCAAGCTCCTGCTTGAGCGCTATCCCTGACTTCCCTCAAGGATAGACTGTGACCTGGAAGTGTTAGCCAAATAAACCCCCTCCTCCCCTACACTGCTTTTGGAAAGAACGTTTTATCACAGCAACAGAGATAAAACCAGAATGGTAATTCTTTTAATATTATGAGATAAATCATTTTAGCTAAATCTATCTGAGACTACATGGCAACAGATGACTTAAATCATTACATGTAGACTGGACATATTTCTAGGAGTGGAATTGCTAGGCAGTATGGCAATTTGACAGTTAATTTTCTGGGGGAATTGTCAAACTAGTTTCCTTTGTGGCTGTGCCAATTTAGATGATTACAACCAACAGAAAAAAAATACAATTTTCTCATATCCTCACCTACATGTGTATTTTCACAAATGTATTATTTATTTTTTAAAAGTGATTAGCTATTATGGATTACATATTAGCACCTCTGCAAAATCTACACTTTAACTTTAATCCCTAGAATGATGATATTAGGAGGGATGGCCCTTATGGTAACAGATTATGGATTCCCACCCAAAAGGGCCAGGTCCCCTTAGATTGCTAGGATGTAAATGGAACGCTACACTTCATTTTTAGGTTTATGTATATGTTTTGCCAGTTTGTATGTATAGCACATGTATTTGCACCCTCAGAGGTCAAAGAGTAGCTAGAGTTGATGGGATCAGGTGGATGGAGCCTGCATAACAGGCTTGGACTGAATGTCTCATAAGGAGAGAGTGAAGAGATGCTCTCTAGGCTATGTGAACATACAAGAGAAGGTAGAATTTCATAAACCAGGACCAACCATAGAATTCCACAGATTCTATAGGTGACCTGGTTTTGGATTTCCCAGGCTCCAGAGCTTCATGAAATACTGTTGAAGATGCCCAACCAGTGAGTATACTAGAGCTGCCCTAGCTGACCCACAGAAGAGACAGTTTGCAGATGTAGATCTGTCTCCCTGCAGTCTTCACAGGCCTTTCCCTTGAGAGCAGTGTGACTCTAGGGAGCATTTCCTGTGGTTATTAGCCATCTGTATATCTTCTTTGACAAGTTTCTATTCAAGTCATCTGCATATTCTTGCTATTGAACTCTGAGTTCCTTACATATTCTAAGTACTGTCTTTATTGAACAAATATTTTTTGCAAATATTTTCCCATTCCATTGACTGCCTTTTAAGTCTGTACAAAGATTGTTTTTTAATTTATAAAGACTACATTTTAATTTAATGTTTTTGAGAATTTCATTTAGTAGCACTATTTTTAGATCATTTCCACACATTCCTTTTTCCCTCCAACTCTTCCACATACCCCCAACTACCTCTTAAATTATTGACCTTTCTTCTTTAGCTATCATTTTTTCACACGTATGTACATGTACACATGCACATATATGTATCCTAATAAATCCATTTATTGTGGTTCACATGTGTATGTGTTTAGGGTTGACTACTTGTGATTGGAAAACCTTAAAGGGGTTCACCCCTAGAGAAGACTGCTTTTTCTTCTCCTAGCAGTCACTAACTGTCTATAGCTTTCCTTCTAGGAGGTGGGACTTGATAAGATTTGTTTGTCTGTGTTCCATGTCAACTGGTCTCGTTTTATAGGGGATCTTTAGGGAACAAATTTTTCAGATTTCCTCTCATATACAGTATTTTGTAGCAATCACTCCATTCCTCTGACTCTTTCAGTCTCTCTGTCCCACTTCTAGGGTGTGCCTGAGCCCTGAGAGGAGGAGATGTGCTGTAGATGTACTGGTTGGGTTTGGACACCCCTGATCTCTTCTCTGTGTTTTGACCAATTGTGGATTTCTTCGATAGTCTCTCCCTGATGCAAAAGGAAGCTTCTTTGCTGAGAGTAAGAGCTATAATTCCCTGTGAGTACAACAATAAATTTTGATTATGTCCACTTTACCCACTTTTCTCTTCTTGGAGGTATATATATATATATATATATATATATATATATATATATATATATATTAAAAATCCATGACAAATCAGTTTTCATGAATCTTCCAAACTTGCTTTTAAGAATTTTGTAATTATGAATCGCATATGCTTAGGTCTTTGTTCAATTTTGATTTAATATTTTGACTCAAAGTCTAAAGTTTATATTAGTTTTCACTGTGAGTCTTCTGTGTCCATGGATCTTGACAAATATATATGATGAAATGTATCCATCAATGCCATGTTATATAGGAAACTTTTACCTCCCTAAATATATTCAAGCGCTCTCTGCTTATCTTATCTTTTTTTTCTAACATGCAGAAACCACTTTTATCTTTTACTCTCTTTGTACTGCTGCCTTTTCCACATCATTATGTAGTTTTTTAGTATGCTGCCTTGTTTGTCTTTGTTGACTCAGAAATGCACATCTAAGACACTGTTTGTGCTAGATGATAGAGCTGTGTCTATGGAACTTCACTGTCTGAGTCCAGCTAAGGAAAACAGCCTCAGGTGCCTGGGGGAGTTGCTTTTGAAAATAGGCATTATGAGACTCTTTCCCTATAGAGAATGGCACATGGAAAGGGGAAGGACATAATATTTCCAACATAGTTACCATTTGAGATGTATTCAGAAACTTTTCTTGCACAGTCAGCTTCCTTGCTGTGCATAAGCTTTTTCATTTACACAGCTTCACTTGTCAATTTTTACCATTATTTCCTGGGTTATTGGAGCCTTTTCAGCAAGTCTTTACTGATAGTTGTGTTCTGACGTGTTTTCTCTTAGTGATTACATTAAAGTCTTTAATCCGTTTTGAATAGGTAGATTCTTTTTATACAGTGATTGATCAGAGCCTAGTTTCATTCTTCTACAGGTGGATGCAGTTTTCCTAGCACCATTTGTTAGAGAGGCCATCTTTTTTCTATTTATTTTTGGCATCACTGTTGAAAATTATGTGAGTTTATTTCTGGGGCCTTTTTTATATTTCATTTTTCATAAAGTTTTTATTTTGCCACTAATATACTCTTCTGTAACTGTAGGTCTACAGTATAATTTGCAATCAAATATTGTGTTTCTTCCAGCGCTGCTCTTTCTGCTGCTGACTGATCTGGTTGTTCATGTGATCATTTACATTTTCATACACATTTTAGCTTTTTCCTAGTTCTGTGAAAAAGTCATTGGAAATTTTACAGAGATTGTATTTAATTGGTAGATCAGTTTTCATATTAAAGACATTATTTGTCCTGCCAATCCGTAGGCTTTGGTATCTCTTTCAGTTTCTTTCTTCATTGTTTTTAAAGTGTTCATTGTAAAGGTCCTTTATTTCCTTGTTTAGGCTTATTTAAATTTAAGTTATTGTCAATGGGAATATTTCTCCGATTTCTTTCTTGTAAGTTTGGCGTTTAGAAAAGTTACTAATTTGTCTGTAGATTTTGTATTTTGCTATTTTACCGTGCTCGTCAGACCTAAGACTTCTCTGGCTGAGACTATTGTATCTTTCAGTAGATTATCACATCATCTTCTTTTCCTGTTTGCGTCATTTTGTATTTCTTAGCTCTAGCTACAATTTCAAACATTATATTAGGTGACTGGAAAGTGGACATCACTGTCTCAGTCTTGATTTTAGACCTAACACATTCATTTTTCCTAGTATAATGTTGGAAGAGACAGCACTTTAGGAATTGTTATGTTAGGTAATATTCTTTTATTCAATCCTTGTTTTCATTGCTATGATAAAGTACTGACCAAAACCAACTTGAAGGAGAAAAGAGTTTATTTGGATTATACTTTCATGTCACTGATGTGGGATGTCTTTCTTTATATGTGTTGCTTTTATTGGTCGATGAAAAAAGCTGTTTTGTCCAATGGACAGGCAGACTATAACTTGGTGGGGAATCTGAAAGAAGAGACAGAGAAGGAAGACAGAATGAGAAGATGCCATGTAGCTGCTAAAGGAGTAACATGTCTCTCTGGTAAGCCACAACCTTGTGGCAATACACAGATTAGTAGAAATGGGCACATTTAATAATTAGAGCTAGCCAATAAGAAACCTAAGACATTGGTCAGA
This sequence comes from Alexandromys fortis, assembly GCF_014885135.2. NCBI lineage: Eukaryota > Metazoa > Chordata > Mammalia > Rodentia > Cricetidae > Alexandromys > Alexandromys fortis. The sequence continues at coordinate 9,702,341 of NW_026067929.1, read as the reverse complement.
CAAATGTGACTGATAATAAGTCTTAGAGTGGTTATTTCATAAGCAGTTGCAGGAGCTAGTGAGCTGGACCTGGAGAGAAACCGGTCCAGGGAGCCAGCGGGATGGAGAGTACTGATAGTTACATTTCACAGTCCAACTTTAAGGGACATCAGGACAGGAACTCAGCAGAAACAGAAACAGAGACCATGGAAGAATGCTGCTTACTGGCTTGCTCAGTTTGCTTCCTTGTACAACCCAGGCCTTACCTAGAGGTAGCACTACCCACAGTGGTCTGGGCCCTCCCACACCAATCATCAATCAAGAAAATGCCTGAAATACATGCTTGTGGGCCATTCTAATGGAGGCAATTTCTCACTTTTCCTAGATGACTCTAGAGAATCTAACTTGCATCAAGTTGATAAAATTAAAAAACAAACTAATTAACAAATACAAAAAGCCATCTAGCACATATTCCTAGTATCATGTATCATAAAAGGATATTGAACATTGTCACAGGTCTTTTCTGCATCCATTTGAGATAATTATGTGATTTCAATACATAAATATATGCATTACTATATTACACTTAATGATTTGCATATGTTGAAACGTCCTTGCATTTTTGGGATGAAGCTAATTTAATCAAGGTATATGATTTTTTAAAAATGTTTTTCCAAATTTGACTTACAAGTATTTTGTTGAGAATTTTGAATCTTACATCCATCAGGAAAATGATCTATATGCTTTTTTTTCATCCATCATTTGTTAATTATTATTAGAAATTCATAGAGCTACTTTGGTAGTATTCCTTCCTTCTAAACTGTATGGGACTTTCTTTAAATTAAAATTTTATATATACACATTAGAATTTCATACATGAATACTGTATTTATATCATTTCCAATTTTCTCACTGCCTTTTTTCTTTCACTCCAACTCCTCCCAGGTCTTCTCCTCAAATTCATGAACTTTTTTTAACAATTGCTATAGACATATATGCAAATACACATATAAATACACCCACACTCACACATCCTGCTGAGCCCAGTTAATGTTGTTTGTATGTGTTTATGGCTGACCACTTAGAATTGGATAACCTGTCAGGAGGCTCATCCTCTGAGAAGACTGATTCTCTTTCCTCAGCAACCATTAACTGCCTGTTGTTCTTCATTTATGGATGGAACCTTGTGAGACACACATCTCCCACACATGCTGGCATGTAGTGAAGGTCTCGTTTAAGTGACCATATACTTGAGATTTCACTAGTGAAGCTCTCATATCATTTGTAGATAACATGATGTCCAATAGACCACATGGTTCTCTGTCTCTTACAGTCTCTGTGCCTCCTCTACCACGGTGTTCCTCTACCCTAGGCTAGGGGCTGTATTATATATTTACCAGTTGGGGTTGATGCCCACAGCTGCCTATTATTCTCTGCACTTAGCCAGATGTGGATTTCCCTGATAGCCTTTGTTCCAAAAGCAAGTTTGTTTGATGAGGAGCAAGGAGCACCTTTTAACTTTGTTTTTTCCAACCTTTTGTTCTAATGATACAGGAGGAATTTTCACAACAGGCAAGGGTGAACTGCAAACAGAGCTGGCCTTTGTACTCCTGAAGGAGCGGACTTGGCTCTGCCCTGGGTCTAGTCTCACATCTGTAGAGGCGTTGATTCTACATACAGGGGCTAAACAATTTATCTCTCAGACGATTGTGAGGAGTAAGGGAGGCAAAGGAAACACAGGAACGGTATATGAATGAGGGTATATGCAAATCAAATAGAATGCACATCATATTTTATAGTGCAAGCACTTTAAAATTATAGTCTATGAGAACGCTGTTCTTGGAGCATGCAGTATTTGTGGTGTTTGCTTGAGCAGAATGCCATCTGCGTCGAATACAGGACTAATGAACGTCTCCCTGGCAGAGGTTCTGTGGCTGCTACAGACAGGTGCATTCCTCTTTGCCATCTGCTAGACACTCCAAGTAAGCAGCAGGTCCATAGGTCTAGGTTAATAAAGAACAGTAAGAAATTAAACAGCTGCTTGAATTTTTGTGACTTAGTTTTTGAGACAGAGTCTGACGTATCCCACACTGGAGGCAAGCTTTCTATATAGATGAAGATGATTTCTGATTCTACTTCCTCCACCTCCCACATCCTGGGACTACAGGTACATGCCACTAGGCCTGGAGTGTGCTGCTAATTCAGCCACATACAGTAAGTGACAACTATCTGATTTGCAAACTAAGGAAGAAAGGGAATCTTACCTCAGTATTTGGAAATAAGTTTATTCAAAATTAAGTGACCACAGGTGATATAATTGAAATATAATTATATTGCCTCGCTTTGGAGTTAACTGCCAAAACTGTTTTAAACTATTGACATTTAAAGAAGTTGGGTAAATTCAGTTGGTATTGTTAATTCTTTAAGAATACCACCAAATTTAAGCTCTTAAGAATAAATAATGTCCACTATACATATAAACTAATATAATCTGGATGTATATTAATTACCAGAGTACCAGAAAAATAGTTATCTATTTCTGGTTGTCATTACAAGGGGCCAAAGGTGCCCATGACATCTAGACTAACTGCCATCTAGTGGAAGCCAAGGACACAACTAAGCATCCAACAGTGGCTCTCAGTGATGCCAACATTAAGTTAGATGAGTGAATACACGGACCTGAGACCATGCATTCCAAGGGAAACAATCTGGCTTGTTACTCTCTATGACCTTGTTAGGGTAAGGAATTTGAACTAATACAAGCCCAAACCACACTGGGCTCCTTCTACAGAAGCCTGGATGCACCTTTTCTTCCAAATGGCGCTGTGACATTTGATAGGCATGAAACTATTTCCACTTGTCTCTTTGAGAATTAAATACAGTCCTAGGAAATGATGTCTTTGTTGTTCTAAAGGTCATGGGGACCTTGGTCTTCCCTTTGATGGTAAATAAACATGAGCACCTTGCAGAAGCTGGTCCATTTAGATGTTTCATAAGCCTAATGGAGCAATCCGAAATTGTAGCTTTCATGCCTTGTTTATCTCACATTTAAACATATCCTGAAAACAAAGGGAAAGTTGGCTTCCGTTGACAGCTGTGTCATTTTAAGACTTCTGCCAATGCGAGAGTCCTTCCAGTCACCAGCAAGTGGCTCTATTTAGCTTACATTTCAAACTAATGGCAGGAGTAGGTACTAAACACTGGGCAACTATTTGGGGAATTTTGAAGATTATTAAGTCTTGAATAACAGAGTGCCTCGTGCTTTCCCACCAAGCTTTTCTCAGCAGTTGAATATATCTGGATCTTATTCTGGTTTTTCGTTCTTTTTTTAGCTTCCTGAAATGACTCATGTTCAAACACAACGACCCTGGATGACGTTTCTGCTGCAGAACGTTGGATTGATCCTAGGCTGGCTTTCTCTTTTGCTCTTAGCTGCGTATGAACAGAATATTAGAATATAAGTTAAGCTGCTTCAATGTCTTCCAAAATTATATCTTATTTCTTACGTGGTCTCTATGCTGATTACTAAATTTCAGTATTTTTATTTTAGGCAAAGAATGTATTTTATCTTAACTTATTAATTACGTGTTGTAATATTTTTAGAAATGTATAAAGGTAAATCTGTCTCACACGGAATTGTTTACTTTTGTTTCTGACCCTATAATGAACCACAGTAATGGTCAGCGTTGTTTGTAAATTCTGAACTCTATTCAATTGTAAAAAACGTTATTTCTTTAAAAAAGAGTGTTTATTTCTTGTATTTGAAACAGACAGGTGCCGGTTGGCATAAAAATCAGCTGCAACAGTTTTGTGGGTTTTTATGTTAAGAATACATTTGTTTTCTATGTAATCAATAAACCATAAGCAAATAGGATAATAGAAGTATAATAAAGGCTAATTTGAAAGTGGTGCTTTTAAGCACCTTCTGTTACTTTATATACAGATCCTCTCTTCCAAGCTGGTGTAGCCTGGTCATCTGGAAGAATCAAGCCCTGCTTTAGCACTATACATGAATAGATAAATTGAGAAGCCCAAAAGATATGTCAGAGTGTCTGTCTGTCCCTCTGTAAATGTCAGCATGTTTGTCCTAGGCAAGAAGAAGTGGTGATGTTCCCAGATTAGTAAGGTAACAAAGAATCAGGCAGGAATCTAATGACTCAGCTCTCATAGATTATATAACAGGCTCTGTCTGTCTGTCTGTCTGTCTGTCTCTCTCTCTCTCTCTGTGTGTGTGTGTGTGTATGATCTTACTAATAAGATATGTTTGCATTATTTCTGGGGTCACTTTAAATGGGAAATCAGCAAGTGAATTCATGAACAAGAAATATTACTGGTAACCTAGAATCTTATTAAAAGAGAAAACAACCCCGGCTTTAATCGTTTTGTCCTTGGAACATGGAAGCCCACTATTTTTCTTCGTTTTTAATGACGGGCCCTGACAAGGGAAAGGTCATTTGCTCTGACTATGACTCACGGCACTCAGTTACATATCTCTCCTACCTCTTACTTGCCAGCTGGGAAACGTTCTTCGTCATGCCCCAACCCAAACACAATCTTTTAAAGCTACTTCGCTTTGATCTCAAAATGAAGTGGACCTCTCTAGTTCTCTTTTGTGCTTGCTTGGAGACTTTGGGCCCTTGTGTATGAGAACTCAGTGTACACCAGAAACAGCTAAAGCCTTAACTACAGAGAGAACAAATGACTGCTTTCATCAGAACCTCTGACTCTGTGGGTCTGAGAGCGTCCTGAGATCTTGACTGAGAACTTTAAGGTGTTGCTAAGGCAGCTGGCTGTGGCCCGACTCCAAATGCCACTGAGGAAAGAAGTCAATAGGCCTGGCTTTGAGAAAAAGCAGAGCACAGGTCTGGGACCCAAGAGCCATGTGCTTTTGTGTTGGTTAACACTTCTGTACTTTGATATTTTTCCTGAGAGGAAAGTTGACTTGACACAATCAGCCTTCTGATTGTGGAGAGTGAGCTAAACTGAACAAACACTCCCTTTGTCCAGGCCATCCTGGAGTTGAGGATGCATACAAGAAGTACCAGACACTATCTCTGTGTGTGTTTCAATGCCCAGGTTCTGGTTTTGACATTTAGCCATCATTAATGCTAACTTAATTGGAATAGCTCTGATGGATGACTGTGGCTCTGGTTCAAGGTTAGACAAGTCTTGGCTAAATCACATTTGAGCTGTGAGCTGTGTACTCTATAACCTTCAAAGCAGAGTGATTTTGATACTAGTGGAGCTGGGAATGGTGTGCAGAGGGGCTTGGATGGAGCCAGCTCTCAGGACATTTTCTGAGTACTTTGCAAGCTTGTCATTAGTGTTCTCTGATAGAAAGCAGAAACCTAGCCACTCAGAGGGCAATGGATAGTGGGATAATAGCTTCTGAGGGCATCTTTTTAGGTTCTCCCTTTCTCCCCTTCACCTAATTATTGATTTGTTGATAATCAAAATTGTGTTCCAGACAGCATACCCCCAGTAATCTCAGCATAGAGATGACTAAGTGCAAAAGGAACTTGCTACTTGAGCCTGATAACCTGAATTGGATCCCAAATCCCAATTGAAAGGCCAGAAATGGTGGCATGCATCTGTAATCTCAGCCCTGACACAGCAAGATAGGAGAGAGAGACAGGAGAATTGATTTCGCCTTCATGGGCCATCCAACCTGGAGTGACAGACGAGTGAGACCTGTCTTCAAAGCAAAGTGGAAGAAAAACAACTCCTAAAATTTGTGTTCTGGTTTCCTTATGTGTAGTGTGGCAACTGCGTACTGATATTCACACTCACTTTTTACTTTACTGAAATGTTTCTATTCCTCAAAATTGAGTGATAATAATAAAAATATGATGACAACTGTGTGCCCTCTGAAAATGAACTGAATCTAAATTTGGGGTGGGCTGACAGTAGTTTCTCTTTAAGCTAAACCGTATTTTCCTTAAAAGCAGGTTTTTCAATAGTGTTAGAGGGTCTGTTTCCTAAGACTCAATTTAGGTTTCTACTGTAAGTGTGCTCAGAGATTCATTTATTTCTTCTTCTTCCTTTTTTTCTTCTTTTTTCTTAAATCGCTGTACTAGAAATGTTGCTGGAGAAAACTCAGAGTGGACCATGCAGTTTTCTTATTTAAGCATCTATCATCTACTGACAGGTCTGTTTTTAGACAGAGGCCTGTGGTGCTGTGATACTCTCTGGGAAAAAAGAAAAAAGGGCTTCATCACTATTGAAGGGTGAGCAGTCCCAGAGTCTTAGGCAAATGTCCCTGTGAACAGAGCCACTCCCAACTCCTCTGCCCTCTTCTGCCCTCTTGTATCTCAAGACACAGCACAGTTACGTTGTTTCTTCTTTGAAGATAAAGGTCATGGTTACAGGATGCCAATTAAGAATGTTATTTGGGGCTCTTCAGTTGAGTCACTAAGAATTCAGGTGTCAAAGTTACATCTAGGTTCAAATGCTAGCCATACAATGATTTCTTTTTTTCTCATAAAATAATGTTATGGTGATGTCATATAGAATATTGCTTGTGAAACACTTTGCACAGAGCCTGAAAAATATTAATAATAATAAAATGTATTAAGCACCCTTCCTCCTTAATATTTTGTTTTTCTAATAGTTTCTACTCTTTCTCAGTTTTGTAATCTTCATCAAGAAAGTTGTTTTTTTTTTTTTTTGGTGTAGAATGGGGATTAAACATTTCTATACACCTGTACTCCTGGGCTTGAGGCTCCACAGTACAAAGCTTGTTTGATTAGCATATAGAAGGCCTTAAGTTCAATTCTCAGCATTGAGGAAAAAGTATTAAAAATCTGTATCCAATCCATCTATAATCTCTTTAAAGCCTCCAAGATGACATTCCCTACAGAATCAATACCGTCCTGTGTGTGTTTCACTTTGACTCACTTCTGGAGAGTGAGATACGGGGCCTCCGTTGGCTTGCCCTATTCTGCACACCCTCCCAGGCAGACTCCATCCTCTGTCCTAATACTTAGACTCAGCAGGCATCCTCTTCACATATTCTGTCTCCCTCACAGTAAGTGAGAAACTACTCTGCTCCCTGAAGTTATCCTTCTGAGGATGAACAATGCAAGCTGCCCGAGAAGAACCTGTCTGGGATCATGGCTGTTGTCATAACTTAACTTTGACTCAAGGAAAACAAAACAAAACAAAAAGATGGGTTGAACCTCGCTGTTCCAACACATTTGTGGATGGAAGGAAGACAACTCCCAAAAGAAACAGGAAAGCAGAGCATTGACTTGATGGAGCCCTGGTCTGTTTAGATAAGACAGTATCCTCGAACTGAGAGTACAGCCTCACTCCTAAGAAAGGAACCCTGAACTACAGGAGCTGAACATACTCCAACCCAATGTCCTCCACTGTGGGGAAATAAGCTTTAGGTTGTCATGTATCTTTTAAAATGCAAATGGATTATAGAAGTTTTGAAAGGCTAAGAAATGACCGTACGACAGGAGGGGTCTTACCCCACCCCCACCCACACACACTACATCCCTAAATGATCTATTCAATATATCCAGGTCAGTGTTCATGCCCCCAAGATGGATTATGTGCTTCACAAGATCTTCCCCACAAGCTGCTCAGTCCACCCTGCAAATCTATCAACTTCTGTTGCTTCTCTGTCTTTGTCGTATTAAACTTCTCCACCTTCCTAATCATGCTGAAGTGTGTGTGTGTGTGTGTGTGTGTGTGTGTGTGTGTGTGATATACATATAAGAGGGCAAAATAAAACAAAGCAGAGATGTAGTTATGATAGCCAAGGTCCAGACTCCAGGCTAAACACTGAGATTTAATCCTGTGATTAAACTGTCTCCCCTGCACAGTATTGTCAGTGCAGCCCCAGGGAAATCAGAAGAGAATGCAGCTGAAAATCTCACAGTTCAGAAGACTCTCCAGCGAAAGGCAGAATGTGGGAGACAGGAATAAAAGAGGAAATGTTCTGATTACAGAGATGGCAGGCAGTACAAAGGGCATACCTCTTGGCTGGATAATTCTAAAACCCTTTTAAAGACCTTATCCATGCCATTTCCTTTCATTCAGTATGACATGTTGGCTCTCGTCACAAAATTACAAGACGGTCAGCAGGACAAAGAGAACGTAGGTAGAAAGACAGTGCAAGCATCACAACCAGACTCAGACTGGAGACTTAAACAAGAGGAATTAATATGACTAAAGCTTATGGTGGGGAAATGTACCATCTGTAATGCAGAGAGGAGTGTGCCATTAAAGGTGGCGGCACACACCTTTAATCCCAGCACTCAGAGGCAGATGGATCTCTGAGTTTGAGGTCAGCCTGGTCTACAGAGTGAGGTCCAGGACAGCCAAAGCTACACAGAGAAACCCCTTTTTTGAAAAACCAAAAATAAAAAAAAATAACTAAAAAAGGAGAGAAGAGTAATGTGAGCAGAAATGACACTGTGAAGAATAACTAACCAGACACAGAGGATAGAGGTTCATTTCTGGAATATTACTAGCACTAAGGAAGGAGAGATAGCAAGATCACCATGAGTTCAGTCCAGTCTGCCCTACACAGTAGTAGAACAGCCAACGTCAGTGTGTGACTATCAAAAATGTTTAGTGGGTAACTCTTTCTCAAAAATGAGAAGGGGGGGCTGGTTATAAATTCTTAAGGGAGAAACCAGAAGTGTGGAGAATATCTTGAGTAGTCCTTTAAATCAGCAAACATGTCCAATTAATGAATCAGTCATCTCAAAGGAGTGTCCCTGTAAACATCTAGACCTAAATACAGAGAAAACTGGAAAATGCCAAAGGGAATGTCCCAGAATTGTGGATCAATTAGGGAAGATGTGACATGCAGGTAAAATCAGATGATGCAGGGGAGGGGAGAATGAGAAGGAATGCAGAGGTGTTTGAAACAATGATGGTCTAGAAATAATAACATCCCAAGCCATGTACTCAGGAAGTTGCAGGAAAACAGAGACAGAAAAAAAAAAAACATTAAAAAAAACCTCAGAAGCAAACTTTGAAAATAAAAAATAAAAAAAAAAAAAAAACAAGAGCTGACTGACTCTGGACTGACAGCTGGGGAACCTGCATAGGACTGAACTAGGCCCTCTGAATGTGAGTGACAGTTGTGTGACTTGAGCAGCTTGTAGGGCCACTGGCAGTGGGACCAGTATTTATCCCTAATACATGAACTGGTTCTTTGGGGCCCATTCCCTATAGAGGGATACATTGCTCAGCCTAGATGGGGCTCCAGAGAGTTGGTCCTGCCTCAAGTGAGCTAACAGACTTCGTTGACTCCCCATGGGAGGCCTCACTCTCTCTGAGAAGTGGATGGTGTTGGGGTGGGGAGAAGGAGGAGAGAGTAGGAGGATGGGAAGGAGAGGGAACTTGGATGTGTATGTAAAATAAAAAAAAAAGACTATTTAAATAAAATAAAGAAAATAGAAAAAAACTTTAAAAAACATCAAAAAATAGAATAGAAATTATCAGATTCTCTTCAAAACCCATGTGAAGTATTGGATAAGCCAGGGTTTAACTCAGTGGTAGAGTTCTTAGGATACACTACAGCACTGCTTCAACCCTCGGTGATACAAATGAGAAAGAATTCAGTAAAATATTTTATTGTTTTAATGTAACGAAACAAGGTTTCTTTATGGCCCTGGTTGCCCTTGAACTCACAGACATCTGCCTGTAAAGGCATGCACCACCATGCCCTATGCCACATATTATGTTATAAAGGACAAAAATCCTCAACATTTGCTACTTCATTCAATGAAACTATCCTTAGAAGTAAAGGAGAAGTAAAAAATCTCTAAAACAGGCATTGAGAGGATTCATTTTTCATACACTCCTCTTGTAAGAAATCTTCCAAAGAGACTTTCAGAAAGAAACTGTAGTTTTCAACAAAGAAAAATGTAAAAATGTAATGAATGAAAGCACAGAGAAATCTTTATTGCATTTTTAATTGAACCTTAACATTTTCTTAAATGATTTCCCAAGCTTACATGTAAATATATATATACAGGAGGCTAGATCAATTTTACCAAAGCTTAAAAGCAGTGAGATGTTTTCAGTTGGCAAATGAATGAATAGACCCTGAGATAGCCATCAGATTGAGTATAGCTTAGCAGTAATAAAGAATGAGTTATAGGGCTGGAGAGATAGGTCTGTTGATAAAGTTCTTGCTGTGTATGCATGATGGCCTAAGTTTAGATCTCCAGTGCCATGTTAATGTCAGGTGGATGTGCGGGTCCACCTGCCATCCTAGTAGTCAAGAGACAAGGGATACCTGGGATAAGCCGGTCCCAAATATAAAAATAGCCAATCAATGAACTCTTGATTCAAGTGACTTTCAGTAAATCTGATGCAGCTTGATGCAACTGGCAAAATAATTTGAAGAGACCACATGAAATAAAGTCTTTTTGGTTGTAATTTTGATGTTTTTGCAAAGACGTGTTTGTAAAAGAATATGTAGAAGTTGGGTTTAAATAATAAATACTAATAAAGTTTACTTATTAAATATTTGTAAGGCACTCACTAAGTAGTCTGTCTTTGTTATCACACTGATTACTTAAGTCTCACACAGCATATTTTCGAAATGAGCAGCTTGAGTAAGAACACGTCAGAAGCTTTCCAAGGACCACACAGGATACCATAGGGCCACTATGATTCTGTTGTCGCTGATGTCTCCCACCTGACATCAGGTAAGAGTGAAGGGAACAGAAAGTTTGTATCTGCTTCCTAAGAGGGGTACAAGCTGCTATAGTATGGGAGGGTCCCCCAGATGTGGAGGTTATTAAAGAGAAGGGAACTGGGAAACTTCTAAGGCATCAAAGTCTGGGAACAGACGCAGCTGAAAAGGCAGACTGGAGAATGGAAATCTATTTGCCCTATGAAGACATAAACTTTGTTCTACATACAGTTCAGAAAAGAAAAGTATTTTCCCATGTATTTTTGGAGCTTTTTGGGGTTTGCCAACTATATGTGAATATGCTCTTCTGAAATATTCACACTAATGTCTTAGCACTCAGCAGAGACTCCAGTTAACTCTTGCTTGTCTTTGTCCCTAGACTTAACTTCTTGTAAACATAAGAATAACATAACAAACATGCCAACTTTCATGCATCTGTGTTGTTTTGGTAGTGAATGCAAAATTAAGATAATCTACTAGAAAACAACCAGGTCGCATGATTCTCCTAATCAAAACTGTGGGCCCATATTTCATATAATATGGCAGGCTCACTGGCCACTAGCCAGCTGCAATCCTGCCAAACAAGCAAGTTAGCCAACTAACAAAGGCCAGGATGTATTGCTCCTTCTCCTTTATCCAGGTAGATCGCCTGGGGAGAGGTGTTTTCCAAAGCTGGTGACTAAGTTGCAGGTGTTTTCCTAGCCCCACATCCCCCAGAAAGAGAATATTAATGAGTATCTACCTTGGTTTACCTGGGGGATAAAAGGTGTTTTGTATAATAAACTTGGGTAGATCTTCAGGATGGGAGGAAGCCTGAGATGCCCTTCCGTGATAACTGTGTGAACTGTGTCTCGTTATTTTCTCGTGCCTCTGTACTGGTCAAGTAAGGGAAAGATAGTTTCTATGTCGGGGCCTATGGGCTCTGACACAAAACATCTCATTTCTCTCTGCTGCCTTCCATACATAACCTTGTTGATTATTAACATGAAATCATAAGAATCCAAATTCTTCTGTTACATGTCCCATCATCTTCCATGTGCTTTGGGATCTCATGAAATTGTATGCCTGTGTGTTTCCTTTGAACACTTGTGGCTTCTCACTCCTGTGCGAGAAGCCAAGGGGGCTTCTTGTCTGACATGATTTAGGCACATCCTCCTCTGTAAGTTTTCTGAAGTCTGTAGAGATCACCAAATCTACTAGGTTCATCCCTCATGAGAATCTCCATTATGCCTTCTTTGGTCTACTATGTATCGCTTTTTACACAGAGAATACACAAAGCAACTGATAGCTTCCAGCTGCCAGCATTTTATTAATGTGGGAATTCAATAAAATTTCTCAACACTGTATCATAAAATTGGTTTTGTGCCATATGATTTTTGCCTACCTACAGGCCGATTACCAGTTGTTTAAGGGAGAACAGCTTGATTTATAAAGTTTGGTATGTGAGATGTGTTATACATACTTTTAACACATGATGTTTTCAATTTATGGAGTTATTAGTGCATAAACCTATTAAGTCAAGAAGAATTCATAGTCCATTTACCAGTACTGTATTTCAGTTATCAGTCCCAACCTTCATAGACTGAAGTAGTGAGAGAATATAAGTTTTGAATTGTGCCTCTGATATTGCCTGTGTTGATTTGGGTAAATCTTTTAAGTTATTGGAGCCTCAGTACTCATTTTAAATATAAAACTTCTAATTTGCAAAATTTATATATGTAAGGAATATGTGTTAGTCACCTTTCCACTGTTGTATCAAAATAATCAGAAGGACAACTTCAAGGAAGAAAGAATTCTTTTGACTCATGGTTTCAGAGGCCTTAGTCCAGGGCTGGCTCCATTGCATGGGCACAGCAAGGCAGAGTATAGTAGAAACATGTGGTTGCAGAGAACTCACTGGGAGGCAGCCAGGAAGCAGGAGAGTGAGGAAAAGGGCTCCCTTCTAAGGCAAGCCCCAGTGACCCACTTCCTTCGACCAAGCTCCACCTCCTAATTTCTATTACCAACAAATAATGCCGCTGGATTATGAATCTGCACGTGGGTTAGTTCATTGATTATCTTAGAGCTATCACGGTCCTATCAGGTCCCAGTGCTCTGTCTCTGAACCTCGTCCTGGGAGGGGTCTTCGACCCCTGAACTTTTGGAAGTCATGTCATATCCATACTCTAACAGAACCTATCGTGACTCTTGCCACATATTGAGCAGTTGATGAGTTCTAACGATCGTCATCATCATTGTAAACATCAGTGACTAAATAATTATCTGGAGTAGTTTCAGCCACATAGCATGGCTGTGTGTATTTATTAAAACAGACAGAGGCGAATCCGTTTTACCTCGTTCCTCAGTAGGAAAAAGCAGCTCATGTGGGCCAAGTTGGTCAAAGGCATGGGGCTGGAACATCCCTCAGAACCTGTTCTGATGTTTTCCCAGAAGGCCGTGATGGTAATGGGGACTGTGACTCACCTGTTGAAGGGTGACTTCTTCCCTCATATAGTACTTTTCAAGCCTCTAACATCCGATTATGTCTGTGCATTAACCCGGGCTTCTGCTGAAATGAACAGAACTACATGGACCTCTTTTTCTGATCATTTTGAGACTGTACCTTGTCAACCTAACTGTAGTTTAGATAGATGCCATTTCTACCTCCATTGAGAGTTTCAGATCACCTAAATTTGTCCCTCTTCTTTGAGTTTCTTGAAACAGCCCTGATTCCCACTTTGCAAAGATCTGTGCCTTCTTCTGTTGTCCCTGGGACCACATTTCAGAGCGTGTGCAATTCTGTTACATAACCACACAGAGAAACACAGCACACAGCTTATCTTTCAGTCCCCTGAGTCCAGAGTGCCAGGTCTCGTGACACATTTTGCTCATCTCATTAGGACGGTGCTTTTTCTTTTCATCCCAACAGCCTATGTTTAGCACATTTGCACAGAGAGTGTTTCCGTTCAGAGTCTATTGCTTTGATCCATCTGATAAGAAGCTCACTATCAGTTGAGTACACAGCTTGCGGGCCTGCTTCGCTTTTTCAAGTACGGTACGTTCTTAAACACAAGTGAGATGAGAAACATATTGCATATCCCTTGGGGACTATTTAAAATGTAAAATATAAATATTTCTCCTTTGAATGTACTTAACTTGGTGAGGCTGTCTCTGGTTTGTGTTCTCTCAGGCGTCGCATTGACACTGTGTTTGCTAGGCCTTCATTTAGCAGAGTTGAAATGAGCTGGGCAGCGGGCATGAGCACCACAGCCATCGGCTCCGCAGCCCTTCCCTCCCAGCAGGGTCTGTGTAGGCTGCCAAGTCTCCTCTGATCACATAAGGCCATTCGGAGAAGGTCAACACTGCAGTAGGCCTGGCCTCGTCTTAGTGCTTTATGCTGACAGATATGCTGGCTCCAAGTTGCCTGAATTCTACTGGGAAAACTGACAGCAAAGCAAACAACCAAAGGCCCCACATGTCCCCTCTCTTGGGCAGAACCTGGGGACTTGGGTACAAGAACTTTGTTGAGCTGACTTGACACCACCTCATACTGCTTTTCCGTACAAGCTGGGGGTTTAAAGAGGCTCTAAAGACCTGAGAAAGCATCCTTCACCTGCCATCTTCCCCCTGCATCCTTCTCCTGCCATCTTCCTCCTTCAACCTTCTAATGCCATCTTTTTCCTGCATCCTTCTGCCATCTTCCTCCTGCATCCTTCTCCTGCCATTTTCTTCCTACATAGATGCAGTTATTGTCAGCGCCTCTCAGCTTTCAGAAGCCACTTTTTCTGTCTTAGGATTTAGGACAAAGACCATGAGAACTGAAGGTTAAGACCTTAGTACTCTTTTTCTGTGGGTGAAGCATTAGATAATGGGTGCTTCTGATATAAAAGGATGAGATTTTCCAAATGTCCTTTCCTTCTCTCAAATTTCCTTGTGTGTGTATGTGTATGTGTGTGTGTGTGTGTGTGCTCACGTGTATATACACACATTTGTCTAAAGGGTGCTCATGTACCTGTGTCTACATGCATGAATGCCAGGCATCCATATCAGGCATCTACCTCAGTCTCATCTCCACATTATTTTTTAAGACGTGGTCTCAAACTGACCATGGAGCTCATAGCTTGTGCCAGACTGGCTGCTCAATGAGCTTCAAGGATATGCCTGTCTCTGCTTCACAGCACTGGAGCTGTAGACACATGCCATTATACCTGGTTATTTTATATGACTGCTAAGACTCTAAACTGAGGTTCCTTCTCATGCTTGCACAGCAAAAATTTTACCAACAGACACTACCCTAACCCTCATCTTTTGTTATAAAAAGTAAATTAGTTATAGAAACTTCATTGGATAAAAGAAAAATTTTCATTGCTATAGACTCGAAAGTCAGGGTTAGTTGGGAAGGTGGTTCTTCATCTCCTGGATACAGTGTCCTTTTCTCAAACAGAGACTCATGAGAAGCTCCATTGTTAAAGTGATTTTTCTAGGTAGCAGGCAAGGAGGCCAGTGTGCCTATGAGTAGCATCTACAAAAAGCATCTGAGGCTTCTAGAAACAAATCACAAAGTTTAGCATATCCTGGCTCCAGCTCTGCTAAACCTTCCTTGGTGTTGGATAAATCATATCATATTTCTGGACTTGAGTTCGGACTTGGAATGGAGGATGGTGAATGAATGCAGTAGCTGCAGAGTCACTTGTTGACTAAAAATGCAGGTGTGTTAGCTTTTGCATACATATGACCAAAATATCTGAGAGACCAACAAAAAAGACAAAACATTTGCTTAGGATCATAGATTCCAATGGTTTGGTCCATGGTGGCTTGAATCCCATGCACTTGGGAAGATCATCATGCCAGTGGGAATATGTGGCAGAGGAGAGCGACAGAAAAAACAGAGAGGAGAGAGCCAAGGGCAAGCCAACCCCAAGGACCTGCTTCCAGTCACTGAAATCCTCCAGCTAGGAAATACCTCCTTGTAGCACAAATAATAAAAACCCAGAGACTGATATTGGGGTTCAAGCTTAAGATCAGAAAAGTAAAACAGCCAAGCCCCTAGAAAGATCTTATCTCTACCAAGTCTCAGACAAAACAAACAGGAGATCTACCAATGCTCTCTACCAACTTCAGACTCCACTTCCACTGAGTTCCTGTCTCTTCCCCTTTATATTCTTGTCTCTGCCTAGCTATATCTCTCCTGTCTCCACCTCCCTAGTGCTGGGATTAAAGGCATGTGATCCCAACTGCTGGGACCACCTTCTTGTGAGATGTTTCTCTTCTAGACAGATTCAATCTTGAGTAGTCCAGGGTGGCCTTGAACTCACAGAGATTCATCTGCTTCTGTCTCCTGAGTTCTGATATTAAAGGAGTATGCCACCACTCCATGGCCTGTATTGCTGACTGGTATGACTGCTTTGCCCTCTGATCTTCAGGCAAGCTTTATTTATTAAAACATAAATAATATACTACTTTATTTCCCCTTGTTGTCTAAAATAAAAAGAAGGCTATAATATAAGCAAAACTATATACAATAAGAACAATAAATACAATATACAGGCAATAAATAAATACATCAACAATGTCGAGCCCATTTGCATTTGACAAATTCAGAGAAAATACTCCTTATCTATCCTATCTTGGGGAGTCCAAAATCTTGTAACTAATTTACTTTCTGTCATAACTTACTTTCTGCATCTGGTAAACAAGGAAGGCAATAACTATAACTATCTAGTCTTCAACTCCTTCAGAGACTCAAGAAGGAAATAATATTAACTGAGTAAGCAGAAAGTGTGAGCAAGTGACTTCCAAAAAATGTGAGAAATGACAGAAACAGCTGACTGGCTGCCTGGGTAGTCACCCAAAGTTCCTCTGCAACATTAGGACATCTTTCTTCAGCCTATAGGCTTAGTATATCTGACAGACTTTTCTGTGAAGCAAGATACTCTGAAGGGCTGTCACTTCTTGTCTTGACAATGTTTGGCAGTCAATTTTTTTGTGTCCTGCCTGTCCAATTAGGACAGCTTATTGTCAGCAGTCAAGGCGGGGGCATTTTCTTGACCAGTGGCTTACATTTGCCACAAAGAAAGCAAACTCCATATGGAGTTTCTTCAATGCATTATCTTCTCGGAAGTAGATTAGTGCTGCCAGGAGATATTATAACATGTCTCATTGTTATAAAAACAAAGAAGCTATGATATTAAAACATCTTAAATTCCATATTCTATAGGTATCGGAAGTGTTTAAAGATGACCTTCTATTTTTTTTTTAATCTTCAAATTCACAGAATAATTTATTTATTTTTTTTAATTTTTTTTATTTAATGTAATTTTTTATCTGAGTAATAGCTATTACACTGCAACTGACTTCTTTACTCTCCATTATCCAGATAATGTAGTGCGCGTGCCTGTGTGTGTGTGCGCGCGCGTGCGCGCATGTGTATCTATACAAAATGGAAAATAATAGATTTTTTTCCTTTAATGAGTTACTTTATTTATTAATTTATTTGGACAAGAAGGGGAATTTACTTTCTTAAATTATTTCCTTTGGATTGGTGATA
>NW_026067929.1:9659823-9684249 GCF_014885135.2 Alexandromys fortis | reverse complement strand
GGTCTAGTAAGGTGAGCATCCACGAAACTGCCTAGGCTCCCACGAAACCAATAGGTACAGTAGGATCAAAAACCCATTGCCATTGTTCTTGAGGTCTCAGTAGTCCTCATTGTCCACTATGTTCAGCGAGACCGGTTTTAACCCAGGCTTTTTCAGACCCAGGCCAGCTGGCCTTGGTGAGTTCCTGATAGAACATCCCCCTTGTCTCAGTGTATGGGTGCACCCCTCGCGGTCCTGAGTTCCTTGCTTGGGCTCTCTCTCCTTCTGCTCCTGATTTGGACCTTGAGATTTCAGTCCGTTTTTATAAATATAAAAAATCCAATGTGAAACATTTAAAACTAGTAGTTGCTTTTTAAAAGTAGATTCAATAATCTACCTTTTTATTTTACCATTTCTATATCCTTCCTTCTTTTCTTTCCAGAGTAGATTCAATAATTTACCTTTTTACCCTATCTTGTCTGTATTCCCTCCCTTTTTTTTTTCAAAACAAGTACTCTGAATCTAATCTCCTCTGTTCAACTTTTCTCCTGGCTGTAACCAATAACAACTTGTAACCAACCCTTTAAGCAATGACGGATAACCATAAACCCATTTAATGACCAAAAACTGCCCACCTCACCTCTTAGAAATGTGGGCATTGTATTCTTAAATTCATTTCCTACTATCTGAGGGTGATGGCATCTTTGGGGATTTTGAAAAGAAAAATTTGGGTTAATTGTCAAGTCCTTGGAGAGGTAGCTGTATCATTTATTGTCCAATCTTTGTGTAATAGGAAAATGCAGGATTGGTCTTAAGTCCTGGCTATAGTAGTCTGTTGGGCTGAATCATCTCAGTTAGCCACCTGGAAATTTTTCTGAGAATTTTGTAGTCCAAAGCCAATCTTTAGGTAGTGTTTTTAAGCTTAGTGGTATTATCACAGTCTTGGAGGAATCGTGGTTGTGGGGCCCCATCCTCTTTTTGGAGACTTCAAAGGTCACTTTTAGGTGTGCTCATGGTTCACTGTAGAAAACTGACAGAGGATCAAACCAAAAATTCTATAAAAAAAGTAGATGAAAGCTTTTTATAGAATTAGTTAGTACTCTATATGACCATTAATATCATGACAAAAAATGTAATGTATATGTTTGTATTAATCTTATAAAATTTATACCTCAAGAAAAGCTGTTAAAGAGTCAATATAAAATGAGAAGATTGTGAGGTTAGCGCCAATAAAACAGTTTTTAAATATTTGTTTGTCTTCTGACATAAGACAGAGATTGAAGATTTCACTTTAATAAGCATGCTTCAGTTCAGAGAAGGATGGAGCCACACTCCATCTCCAAGAAAGCTTTAATCTTTAATTGGACTGGTACTACAAAAAGATCACTTGCATTATATATGTCTGTAGGGAATATCAGAAGCAAACATTGGTGAAGATTTATGAAATTTATCCTGTTGGAAATGTGACATACCAATGGGCCAATTTACTCTTTTACATTAGACCTTTTCCCTGGATGATTTGTCCTTTTTCTTTAGATGTCTCATTTTCCCAGTGGGCTTCAGATTTCTTAGCAGGATACCTTTATTATCCTGAAAAGACAGAAACAAAACCCTTCCCCAACCATAATTTTAGGGGGATTCTCTTATGGCAAGTTATATCAAATCAAATTAAAAGCATTTGTTAGTTTTATAGGTTGGTTTAGAATGAATGGTGTCTCTTGTTCAAATCGAATCTTTATCAATTTTGATGGTATCTATAGCTCTTCTTCTCCTGTGGAAACAAAAACAAAACCTTTTCCCTCGCATAACACATGTTCTGGTTTCTATTCTGATGTTAGTACATCTTTTAAAATATACCAACTGATCTAGTTCTATAGTTTCTTCTATGATCCAATTTCTCCCTGATGCTGTTGTTTCTTTCTCATGAGAATTGAGAAAATTCAAAGTTAATTAAGCATTATTCAATCTATTTCTGGGGTAAATTATCACTTCTTTCTGTTTATTTAATATATCCTTTAGAGTTCAATTTGATCTTTCTATAACTGCCTGCCCTGTAGGATTGTGTGGTATACCTACCTGTAATATGCTTAATATTATAAAAAGCAAAAAACTGTTTCATTTTCTTAGATACATATGCTGGAACAATTGTCTGTCTTTATCTGTATAATTATAACATGATGGTCATAAATTCTAGAAAATGTGTGATTACCAAGTTATCCTTTCCAAACTCAAAGCAGTTGCCTGAATGAATGGTATGGAAGGTTATAAATTGTGTGGTGTACATTAACATATTTTAGTTTTCTAAATTCTACAAAATGGAACACATTCATCTGCAAGATTTCATTCCTTTGAGCACTCTGTGGGTTACTTGCAGGTAGTGGTGTTTGGCTGCATAAAGAACAAGTAGGACATTTCCTTGGCTTCTTGCCACATTATGGAAAACTCTTTTTAAGCCATTGGTATTGACATGATGTTTTTTATGAATTTATGAGGCCTTCTGCACACTTTTAATCAATAATGTATTGATTTCTGCATTACCTTGTGCTAGAAGACCTGGCAGACCCATATGGGGTCAGATGTATATTATGTATATGAGATGATGCATATTTCTGATTGTATCTTGCAACTGAATAAATAATAAAGTAAATTCTGTATCATCTGTTACAAATTCAGCAGCTTATTTTTTTAATTTTTGTTGAAAATTTTTATTTTTTATTAGTTTTTTTTTAAAAAAAATACCAATACCTAATTCCCACTCCCTGCCCTCCTCCCATTCCCTCATAGACCCTCCCTTCCCAGCCCCCCTTCAATCCTAAGAGAGGGTAAGGCACTTTGCTTTGTGGAAAGCTCAAGGACCTCCCTACTACATCTAGGCTGAGCAAGGTACATATCCAAAGAGCATAGGATTCCAAAAAGCCAGTACATGCAGTAGAGATAAATCCCAGTACCACTGCCAGTGGCCCCTCAGTCTGCCCCAGCCATACAACTGTCAGCCATATTCAGAGGGACTAGTTTCATCATAGGCTTGTTCCTTCCCATTCCAGCTAGAGTTGGTGAGTTCCTGTTAGCTCAGGCAAACTGTTTCAGTGGATGAACCCTTCATGGTCCTGACCTCTTTGCTCATATTCTCATTCTTTCCACTCTTCAACTGTATCTTGGGAGCTCAGTCCAGTGCTCCATTGTGGGTTTCAACAGCTTCTATATGCAAAACAACTCTTTCTACATATTGTGAATCAGTAACTGTGTTGACAGGTTCTTTAAAATCCCTTAGTACCATAAGCGTAGCATATAGTTCTGACTTTTAGACAGAATCCTAAAGAAGTTTGATCCACTTTACTTAAATTTTCTGATTTGTAACCTGCCTTTCCTGATTTATCTGCATCAGTATAGAATATAGGGCTCCAGTTATTGTTGTGTCCATACAATGCTGTGAAGGAACAAATTAGTTCTCTTTATAAGGTTAATTCTATTGCTTAGGAGATAGTTATTGTTAATCTCTTCCAAAAATTTACTACAAGCTCTTTGCCAGGGTTCATTTCTTCCCATAATTTGTCAATTTTATTATTATTAAAAGGTACTATAATTTCTGCTGGGTCTATTCCTGCTAATTGACATAGTGTCAATTTTCCTTTTAGAATTAACTCAGAGTCATTTTCCACTTAAGTTTTTAATTTCTATTCAGTTAGTGTGGCAAAAGATCATTCTAAGATAATGTCTTCCCTCTGTATTAAATGTCCTGTAGGGGAATATTTGGAGGCAATATGACCAGAATGCATTTAAGATTCTTATTCACATGATCCATATATGCATTCTGTAATTTCTCTCAATCAAAACCAATTCTCTCTCAGCTTCAGCTGATAACTCCCTGGGACTTTTTTTTTATGGTTTTTCAAGACAGGGTTTCTCTGTGATTTTGGAGCCTGTCCTGGAACTAGCTCTTGTAGACCAAGCTGGTCTCGAACTCACAGAGATCCGCCTGCCTCTGCCTCCCTAGTGCTGGGATTAAAGGCATGCGCTACCACCACCCGGCCTCCCTGGAACTTTTTAAATTTTGTCATCATCCAAGATTTCCTTTAAATTAATCAGTTCATCAGTTTTCATCCAAATAGTGCACCATAGATGGGAATTGTCTCCTAGAAACCTTTGAAAATCTTTAAGAGTCAGCAATCGATTTACACCTTTTTGGGGTCAATTTTTTTATAAACTTATTTTATAGCCTAAATAATTAATAGAATCTTCCCTTTGCATTTTTCAGGAGCAATTAGTAATCACCAACAAGGAAAAATTTTCTTCTTCAAACATTCTTTCTAGAGTACTTACATTTGAATCAGATAGTAAAATGTCATCCACGTAATGATTAACTATAGATTCAGGAAATAGCTTATGTATTATTTTCAATAGCTGACTTACAAAATATTGGCACACACTGAGGTCATTTAACATTTCCTGTTGAAGAACCTTCCATCAATATCTCTTATCAGGCTGAAAATTATAAGTAGGTACGATGAAGGTAATTTTTTCTCTGTATTTTTCTTATAAAAGTATAGTGAAGAAACAGACTCATAAATCAATAACTTTAAGAGGTCAGAGATCATCCTTTAGGCAATAGAGAAGACAAAGGAATGTCAGACTCTAGAGATCCCATTGGTTGAATCACCTTATAAACAGCTCTTAGATCTGTTACTATTCTCCATTTTTCCAATTTCTTTTTAACAACAAATACAGGAGAATTCCAAGGACCGGTTGATTTTTTCAATATGCTGAGCATTTAGTTGCTGCTGTACTAGCTGTTCTAAAGCCTGAAGTGTCTCTGTTGTTAAAGACCAATGACAACCAATACAGGTTTGTCTGTAAGCCACTTTAAAGGTAGGGTTGCTGGTGCCTTTGAAATATCAGCAGCTGTTTTGCCCTGTTTTTGTACAACCTGAATATTCAGTGACTGTTCTTTAAGATAGCTTGTAATTTTTTTCCAGAAACATATATTAATTTATGGTTTGTTTATAAGATTTGGGGAATGTTAATCAAGTAGTCCACTACTGTAACAAATCATATACGCACAAATTCATTTTTATGTTAGCTACATATGATTTTATTATTCCTCTTTGTCCTTCTGGCCCTATATATTTGACACATTTCATGCTCTTCTTTATCTGAGATAAAGTTCTGATCCCTAAATCCTGAGCATTTATGTCTTGTAGAGGCCAATTTGGATGCCAAGGTTCTGATGAAATAATTGTCGCATCTGTACCTGCGTCTATCAGACTTTCTATGACAATGTCATTTATTCATATTTTTAATTTGGTCTTTGTTAATTTATAGAAGTTTGACAATATACTTACTTTATGATTTCTCCTGAATTTTTTGTTCTCTCTTCTATAGCTCTTCTATTATCCAAAGCAGTATGGTCTCTCACAACAGGCATTAGGTTTTTGAATTGCTCTGGGAATGAATTTCCTCTATGATGGCAGGAAATTACTGAAACATATTTGTTACAGGGGCCTGCAAGAGGCCCTTCACAGAGTTTCCTGACAGCAAAGGATTACCTAGACTATTTCTTAATGACCTTCATTCATTAGTCCAATATCTGCCTTTGCCATACCTACTGCATAATCCAGAAGGTAGGGACATTCTGAATAGATTATGCTTAGAAAACATTGTTTCTAGGAATGCCCTATTTATGATTTCTTTTAAGGTGACCTTGGTTGCTACAACTGAAACACATGACATTTCAATTTTTCTTCAAACCTCTGGAAATCACCTCTCCTATTTAAGTATCATCATGGTCATAGGATTCAATTTTAATTTTATCTTTGATCTATTCCCCAAAGGTTCTGACATTGCCTTTACCAGCCTAATTATCCATTTGCATTGAGAGTTAGCATTTTCAAAAGCCTGAAATTCAATTATTATTTATCTAGCTTCTGAATTTGGTATCATTCTATTTATTGCTGAAGTCAATCTTTGTAAGGGCTTCCTTTGGACCCTGTATAACTTTAGTAAGTGACTTAATTTCTTTCCTATTTCTCCAGTTCTGTCCCAAACATTCACAGCTGCTGCATGGCATAAATCCAGGATGTGGCCATAATATACAGATTGCCTTTCTATAGTACCATATTCTCTTTCTCCAAGAACTAGATATTGGAAATTTCCATGCTCCATTGTTCAATAATCTTTGCCTCTTTTCTGAACCAGGGACTCCATTGTAATTGTGAACCAGGCTGTTTCTAAAACACCTTTAACTAATTCTCTCCAGTCTTTAGGAATAATCCTATTACAAACTGACTACAAGTTTAACATTTACTTCATAGAAGGTGAATGCATGCCATATGAGGCTACTGCTTCATTGACTCTTCTTAAATATAATGGGACAGAATCCTGTTAGCTATAACAGAGCCTCTACAATTGACAATTACTGTAAGGCTACTGGATATATTAAGTTTGGTTGTTTGAAAACCTTAGACTGTTCCTCTCTAACCTTATAATGCAATGCTCTAATTTGTTCTTCATTAAATTCCTCTGTCTGGTTTTGAATGTCTCTGTGGTCTGTTTTATGAAGTTTTTCTAAGGACTATATCTTAGCACTCAAATGAACCAACTTTTAGTGATGAAGCAAAAATGATAATGCTGATAATGTTTACAATTGACATTACATAAGTCCAATTTAAATTAGTTACCCTTTCATTTAATTGTTTTGCAAACTGTTTAGCATATCATAAAGTGACCCAAATTCCTCCATTTTAATTGTTTTTCCCATTTTTTAATGTGGGAAAAACTCTCTTAAATAATTCATCCCTTTAAGAATTCTCAATTGTCTTACTAAATCTGCTGATAATGTTGAGGCTTATTGCTTCTGCATAGAACAGTAAAAGCCTGACTGGATTTCAAGGCACCAACCTAGTTTGTGAGCAGCCTGAGAAGGGAGTTTAGGAAGAACTGCCAGGAGAGGAAAAAGAAAAACCTCACCAATAGGGTTGTGATTCTGACTGCTTATAGCTTTTTGGCTTATGCCAATGGCCATAAAGCCACAGATAAATGTTTTTGTGAATTTGTACCCCAATCATTGGGTGCCAAATTTAGAATGAATAATAAAAACCCAGACACAGCTCAACCTGAAGATAAGAAAAGCAGAACAGTCAAGCCACTAGTGAGATCTAGCCTTGACCAATGCTCAGAAAAAACAAATGGGAGATGTAACAGTGCTCTCCACCAACTTCAGACTCCACTTACACTGAGTTTGTCTCTTCCCCTTTACATTTCTGTCCCTGCCCAGCCATATCACTCCTGACTCCACCTCCCTAGTGATGGGATTAAAGGCATGTGATCTCAAGTGCTGGTATCACCTTTGTGTGAGCTCTGTTTCTCAGACAGATTCAATCTTGTGTAGCCCAGGGTAGCCTTGAACTCACAGAGATCTGTCTGCCTCTGTCTCCTGAGTCCTGGGATTAAAGGAGTGTGCTACCACTCCCTGATCTGTATCAATGACTTGTATGGATCTTTGCCCTCTGATCTTCATGCAAGCTTTATTTATTAAAACACAAATAATATACCACTATACCTTCTAAAGTTTCCAGATTCTCCCCAAAGTAAAACCACCAGTATTCACAAGTCTTTGAAATTTGACTCTTTGGGTAGGGGACATTTTGTATTTAAACTTTAAGAACAGAGTAATACTGGTGGCTTGCATAATGAAGCTGTGGTTGACAAATCTGTGTATATCCCTTTCAGGCCCATGTCATTTTTAGAAATTACTGTTAAAATTATTAATTGATATGCAATATACAGGATATAGAGTAAAGTCAATATATCTATGCAGGTATAATGATTTTATCAACTTAATTGACAGAGCCATCCCTTCAAACATGTATTACTACTTTGTGTTGGGAATATTAAGAATCTTCTATGCTACCTATTTTGAAATGTGCAATTAAGTATTTTCATCAATAGCTTTCCTATCCTGCTACAGAACATTATCAGTTATTTCTCCTTTCTAACTGCAACTCCATAGATATCTCCCAGAGATTTTGTATAAGATGGAGGAAAAATTAAGTATCCAGAGCCCCACATTGTACCCCACCAAACCATAAATAAGTTAAACCCATCGATTAACACATGCCTGATCTTCATTTTTGAAAGACTGTTTAATGTGTGGAAGAAATATTGCTAGTCATCCCAGAGTTTTTCATCTGCCCGGGAGGTGGAGCGAGTGTGTGAGGACTAATGCAGCGATGCCAGGTTTGCCGAGCAGTGTGATCAGTCCTGGGACTCTGTGAAGGGAGCAGGAGATTCGAGCTCCAAGATTCAGTTCCAGTTGGCATACACGCCAGCATGAACCTGCTCTTTAGCTTCCTGTCTTATCTCACCCATCTGGGTTCTTTGTCAAGATGCTTTTGTTGTTGTTTCCCTGCTCTTAGTTTAACTTTCTTGTTTTTAGCTTTAAGTCACTTTTTCATGTCTTCCCTGTGTTCAGCCAGGACTGACCTCTGAGCTCTGTTTGGCACATAGCATATACAGAGAGTCCATTCTGTATGGGCCCTGCTCCAGGACATTTGTGTGGCTTTCAATACTTGACCCAGTCCTTCCAGACAGTGTGGTCACTTGGAATGTGTGGAAGAAAAGGGATTTTATCAACTTCTTTGAAGGTTTTGCCAGACATGGATGGATTTTCAGGTGATGGAAATGGCCTTGGAAAACATAGAACAGAGGTGTACGTTTGGGGTGTGCTGAGTAGTTAGGTAGTGTAGGCAGTCCTTCTGTCTATGTGTTGCTTTCATTGGTTGAATAAAGAAACTGCCTTGGCCTTTTGATAGGGAAGAACTTAAGTAGGTGGAAAAGACAGAACTGAATTCTGGGAGAAAGAAATCATGTGTTCTAGATATTTCATGTAAGTGGAACATACACTCTTTGTTCTTTGATGTCTTTCAATTCACTTACTATTCTATTTTCAAGGATCTCTATGTGATGGGTTAAATTAGAGCTGAATTTATTTGTATAGATAGATAACATTCCATTAATGTCTCTGTTTTTTCCCATTTACCTGTTCTTGGACAATTGGGCATCTGGTTTGTTTTTGTTATTGTAATGGCTACAAGCATAGAAGTAAGTTCTAAATTGCTACACTTAGTGTTTGGGGTATTTATTGGGGCTAGACTTCCTAGTCAATTTACGAATGCCATTTTCAAGTGTTTGGTTCTACTACTTTCCACAGCAACCATACCATGTTACAATATAACCAATAGAGTAGACATGGTCCAATTTCCTGACATTGTCAGCACTTGGTATTTTCCATTTGTTTATTATTCTCAATCACTGCAGTTTTGAAATGATATTGTGATTGTAACTGACCTTTCTGGAATGATGGAGGATGTATAATATCTTTTCATGTGCACACTGACTATTTGTATATCTTCTTTATAGAAATGTCTAGTCAAGACTTGCTTATTTTCTAGAGACACTCAGATTTAAAAATAAAAAATGTTTCATATTTACAGGAGGGGTAGATACATTCCCCATATACCCTATCCATGTGCAGCCTTCCTTGTTATTAGGATCCCTTCAAAGTGGAGCATTTGTTACAGCTAAGCTGGCACATCACTGTCATCTAAGCCCATTATGCATGGGGACCGTATAAAGTGAATATTGGTGTTGATACTGCAGCACTCCTGGGTTTGGAATATGTATACTAACATGCATCACACTTCTTCACTGTCCTAAAAATCCCCTTTGGCTTATTCATCCCCCTTTCTCCTATAACCTCTAGAAATAAAAGATGTTTTTATTGGCTTTATAGCATTGCCTTTTCTAGAATGCCATGTGTCAGAATCATGCAGTAAGTAGACCTTTCTGATTGGTGGCTTTTTTCACTGAGCAACAGTTTTACCCTTCCTCTGCCTCTTTCAATGCACCACAGCTCATGGCTTTTTATTATTGAATACATACCACTGTCTGAATGCACCAGAGATTATGTGTCCATACTTACTGGGGAACATCTTACTTTCTCCCAGTTTTTGACAACTATAGATATCTGAGCACAGGGTTTTGTGAGAATACATGTTTCAAAGGCCTTTGGGCAAAGATCCAGAAGCACGAATGCTGGCTTATATGCTTAGCCTTACAGGAAACTAGCTAACTTCCCAAGCAGTTGTGCTACTGTGTTTTTAGCAGTATGAATAGGTGGTGTTGCTGCTTGCCCCTACCAGATCTGCATGGATTTTGGTCATTGCATTGGCACTGTGCATCCATATGTATATCAATGTGCTTTTCTCTAAGGAAATGTGATGGAGATCCTCTTTTTCTTTATTTGCCATGTGAGTATCTTCTTAAGAGAGGTGTTCCTAGTCTTTGGTCCATTTCCTAATCTTGCTGTTACTGCTAACTTTTAAGTATTCTTTGTGTATTTTGGGTAACAGTCCACTAACAGGTCCTTTTTTGTTTTTTGGTTTTTGTTTTGTTTTGTTTTGTTTTTGGCCAGCAGTTTAATCTTTTGTTCTCTTGACAGTGTCTTTCACAGAACAGAACAATTTAATTCTAGTAGAGGTCAGTGTATCAATTGTTTCTTTCATAGGCAGTGCCTTTGCTATCATAGAATACTATCACCAAACACAAGAATCACGTAGATTTTCTTGCATGCTATTTTCTATGTAATTTTATAGTTTTCCATTTTGTAATTAAATGTGTAATCTATTTTTATTAGTTTTAAATCTAAATAATCTATTGTGTTATTGTATTAGGGATGCCGCCCACTGGCAGAGAACTTGACTGCTTTGCAGAAGGCTCTGGGTTCGATGCCCAGAATTATATAAAAAAATTGTAACTGATTCATAAAATTTGGTCATATTAATGGTGTATCATGTAATATTTTAATACATTGACCTTATTAAGGTAGAGCATAAATTCCTATATCTAGATTATTTTATCTTTTTTTTTTCATATAACCCAGGTTGGACTCAATATACAGCAAGATTGGTCTTGAATCCTGCCTCCATCTCCTGAGTTCTGGAATTACTTGTTAATGCAACAGATGGCACAACGGTTTTCTTCTTCTCTGATTTTTCTCTTTCCTCTTCTTTTTTTCTCCCCTTTCCCTTCATTTCCTTTTCTTTCACTTGTTTGTACTGTTCTCATGATTGGATCTCAATGGGCAAACAATTTATCACTAAATTATAGCTCCCATTTTTTATGTAAATCCCAAGTTCTATTATTATTTCTTAAAAACTGACTTTGCACAAATGGCCTGCCATTTTTCTTTATCTCAGATCACTGGCTGTACTGATGTTGTCTCTGTTTCTGGGCATTCTGCTGCACTCTGTTAATTTATTTGCGCATTCTTTTGCCTGTGTCACACTATCTGAACTACTGTTGCTTTGTAAGAAATCTCTCACTTTTGGTCATTTCCTTCACACAAAATTAAGTCTGAGTTGTTTGTCACTTATATACATTTTAGAATAAGTTTGATCAGTGCCAACTAAATAATTTTCTAGTAAATACATCAAAATTATGCAGTAAGTAGAAGACAGAAGACATGTTGAGGAACATGTCTCTCGATACATGAACACGAAATATCATTCCATTTATTTTGAGAGCTTTTTTCAGAGTTTTGAAGATTTCTGTTTGTGTTTCATTTTTGAGGAGCATATATAGATTACAATAATATGCTACTTCATTAATAATATAGAAGAGGCTGGGCAGTGGTAGAGCACGCCTTTAATCCCAGCACTCAGGAGGCAGAGGCAGGCAGATCTCTGTGAGTGCAGCCTGGTCTAGAAGAGCTAGTTCCAGGATAGGCTTTAAAGCTACAGATGAAACTCTGTCTCAAAAAAAAAAAACCCACTACACATATATGAAATTAACTTTCACTTGTTAATCTGAAATCTTGTTATAACTGATTGTTAATTCCAGGGACCTCTTTTATTATAAATGGTCATGCTGTCTATTAAAGAAAAAATGTATCATTTCTTCTGCCCAAATCTGTATTCCTTCTAATTTTCTTTCCTGACTTAATTCATTAGCTTATACTTCCACTGTTTACAAAAGGAACATCTTTACCATGTTCGTGATATTAGTGAGTTTCCTGTTTTTCACTATTAAGTTGATGCTGTAGGGGCTTTGAGGGGAAAGTCAAATAGCTTTTTTTTTTTCAATTATTTGAGGAAGTTCCCTCAATTTTTAGTTTGCTGAACATTGCTTTTGATGGGTGCTGCCTTTTGTTTAAAAAATGATTCATAAGTATGAATTGTTTATTTTATTTTAATTGCTGGTGTCGTGAATTTTTTTTTAATTTTGAACCAGATTTGCACACCTGGTACAAAACCTACTTAGTAATGGTGTAGGGTTCTTTTTTTCATTGTTAAATGATTTAACATTTTATTGATAAGCATTGCATCTATGTTCATTACTGACCTTGAAGCTCACTAATGTAGCTGGAATAGCTGGCCAGCAAATTTCAGGTATCCATATGTCTTAATTGCCCCAATTCTTGTGCTAGGTAATACTGACCTCATAAATATATTGCGAAGTATTCCCTCTGATTCTATCTGCTGAATTATTATTATAGAGAATTTTCAAGATATATTTCTTAAATGTTGAGTAAAATTATCTATTGACCTGTCTGGAACCACTGCTTTTTATTTTGGCAGGTTATTAACTATGGACTCAGTTTCTATTCTGGATATAGATATTCACAGGTTGTCTGTTCCTTTTGTGTAGGTTTTAGCAGAGTGTATTTTTTTTCAAGGCATTGGTGTATTTCATCTAAGCTATCAAGTTTGTAGGCATGGAATTTTTCATTAAATTTCTTTGCTAGTCTTCTAATATTTGTGAGATAGTTATTTCCTCTCTTTTATTTTTGAGCCTAGATAAAGGCTTAACTCCCCCCAAAGAATCAGATTTTGCTATTGGAATTTCCTACTGATTTCATATTTTCAATTTAATTGAGTCCTGATCCAATATTTATTATTTTTTCTGCTCACTTTTGATTAGTTTCTCTTTCTCTAGCCCCCTAAAATAGTAACATAGTTAATTTGATTTCTATTGTGAGTATGGGATATGTGTGCATGCATGTGTTTGAGTGTGTGCCCAGGTGTATGTATACACACCCATGCTTTTGTACATTTGTGTGAAATCCAGAGATTAACATGTCTTCCTCAGTAACTTTCTACCTAGTTTTTTGAGACAGTATTCTTTACTAGACATGAAGTTCATAAATACAGCAACACTGGCTACCCACAAGATGTGGAAATTTTGTTTCTGCTCCCAGTGCTTGGGTTACTGATGTGTACAACCACACCAGGTCTTAAAGTAGGTGCTAGAGAGCTGAGCTCAATAATTCACATTTGTGCAACACTTTATTGAACCATCTCCTCATCCCTTGATTTAAGATTTTTTTGCATTTATTAATTTAATAATACTAACTTTACATTGAATTCCTTTTCTTACTCAACTTTACTGTTTTTTTTTTTCATTTTTCTGAAAAGTATTTTATCTAGAGAGAAGTACATTGCTTAATCTCCAACTATTTAGGGACTTTCCTGGTAGCTTCCCCCCTTGTTTGTAGGTTAATTACATCATAGCCTGAGAGAAAACATTGTATAGCTCTTAACTTTAAAATTTATTAATGTGTATTTTATGAATATAACATGCCTGTCTTTGTGACTATTCCACATGAGAATAAAACAATGTGCCTTGTACTGTTAGATAAAGTTCTCTTTAGAAGTTGATGGCTGACACTGAATTCACATTCATGATTTTCTGCCAATTGGATCTATTTCTTTTTTTCCTTTTTGTTCCAACTCTTTTTTAAAATTAATTATTTTAAAAAGCTATCTTTTCTCATTTTATATCTAATCCCAGTTCCTACTCCCTCTCCTCCTCCTGCTCCCTCCAAATTCCTCCCCACTCCCCCACCATCTACTCCTCAGAGAGGATAAGGCTTCCCATGGGAAGTCAACAAAGTCTAGCACATTGTTTTGAATCAGGACCAAGTCTTCCCACTATATCTAGACTGAACAAGGTATCCCTCCAAAGGAATGGGTTCCAAAAGCCAGTACAATCAGTAGTTATAAACCCTGGTCTCACTTCTAGTGTCCCCACAGTCTGCCCCAGCCATACAACTGTCACCCACATTTATAGGGCCTAGCTTGATCTTATGCTGATGTGGGATTCCCCTCTGTATGCTGTGAATTTCATTGGTTAAGAAAGAAACTGGCTTAGGCCTGTGATAGGGTAGAGTTGAACTGAGCAGGGGAAACTAAACTGAATGCTTGGAGAAAAAAGGCGAAGTTTAGAAAAGCCATGGAGCCGCCACCAGAGACAGATATGCTGGAACCTTGCCAGTAGGCCACGAGCCTCATGAAAAAATATAAAATAATAGAAATGGGTCAAATTAAGATGTAAAAGCTAGCCAATAAGACATTAGAGATAATAGGCCAAGCAGTGATTTAATTAATATAGTTTCTGTGTGTTTTTTTGGAAGTCTGGGCACCCAGTAAATGAACAAGCCTCCTTCTAAAAACAATTTGGCATGCCAGCATCACCAACTGAAATCCACTTAAAATCTGAGAGAGTTTGGGAGGGAATTCTAGACACAAAAATCAACCAAACAAACAAAACAAAAACAAAAATACAGAGTTAAGCATGTCTTAACGCCAAGTCTCCTTTAAGAGAGGTTTTCCTGTTTCCCCAAGTTCCCCCCATCCTCCACTTCTCACAGGATGATTGGGATAAAGGAAGGTTGGATAGCGGAGCAGGGAAGCACAATTCTTACTTAAGGGAGCCACCTTAGGGTTGGCAAGAGACTTGAACCTAGAGTGGCTCCCAGGAGCCCAAGATGATGTCCCCAGTTAGTTCCTCAGGCAGCTGAGGATAGGGAACCTGAAATGACCCTATCCTATAGAAATACTGACGAATATCTTGCATATCACCATAGAACCTTCATCTGGTGATGGATGGAGATAGAGACAGAGACCCACACTGGAGCATCGGACTGAGCTCCCAAGGTCCCAATGAGGAGCAGAAAGAGGGAGAACATGAGCAAGGTGCACCCACCCATTGAGACAGTGGGGGCTGATCTAGTGGGAGCTCACCAAGGCCAGCTGGACTGTGACTGAAAAAGCATGGGATAAAACCGGACTCTCTGAACATGGCGGACAATGAGGGCTGATGAGAAGCCAAGGACAATGGCACGGGGTTTTGATCCTACTTCATGTTCTGGCTTTGTGGGAGCCTAGCCAGTTTGGATGTTCACCTTCCTAGACATGGACAGAGGGGGGAGGACCTTGGACTTTCCACAGGGCAAGGAACCCTACTGCTCTTTGGACTGGAGAGGGAGGGTGGGAGGAGTGGGGGGAGGGGGTGAAGGGTTGGAGGAGGGGGAGGGAAATGGGAGGCTGGGAGGAGGCGGAAACTTTTTTTTCTCAAAAAAATAAAAAATAAATAAAATATCTGTTAAAAACTAAAAAAAAAAAACAGTGCAGTAGGAAAAAAAAAAGAGGTTTTCCTGATTCAGTAGTAGCAGAAAAAAAAGTTGCACAGTTTTAAAACAGCGGCTT
The DNA here is from genome assembly GCF_014885135.2 of Alexandromys fortis. Lineage (NCBI taxonomy): Eukaryota > Metazoa > Chordata > Mammalia > Rodentia > Cricetidae > Alexandromys > Alexandromys fortis. The sequence goes on along the minus strand of NW_026067929.1, from coordinate 9,668,728 downwards.
TCTTGGCCATGGTGCCAGCTCTAACTCTGGCTCTTTCAGGAGGTCAAGCATTTAAATGGGGTTTGTGACCAGCATGCTGCAAGGTACTTGGTAGAAGCATGGGCCAACTGGTTATCATCATTGAGGTGGTGAAGACGGCTCCTACCCAGCAGTCTCAGGCACTAACGGACTTCTGCCGTGTTGGACTGAGCAAGCAGGCAGGGACATATTACCTCTAGCAATGATGCTGCATAGGTTTTTAAGAAGAACTTAGGATTTTAAGAAATTGTCCTGGTCAGAAAAGGATTACAGATACACAATAAAGACAAATTCAGTTCGAAAAGACATCTAAATGGGTCACAGTGTTGGATAAATGTACTTAGGCTTAGGAGAGAGAAGAAAATGAATATAGACACTTATAAAAATAAGTAATTTTTTTTAAAGTAAAGTCTTTAAAGAAACAGCATACAGACAGTCATTGATTAAAAGGAGTAAAAAAAATAAGCCACATAAACATGGAATATGCACAGAGCATCTGGATTATGTATGTTATTGTGCTTTCTTTGAATTTTTGACTGTGAAGAAACTAAGTACAAAGAGACATTTCATTGTATAGGCTCCTAAGCTAAATCAACATATGTGTTTTAAAGATATCTTGATTTAAAAATTTGAGTTTAAGGATATGTTGCTTTGGAAAAAAGGTTCTTCTTTTGTTTCCACAGAAGATGAGAACCCGTGGATTTCTTCCATACTAATGTGGTTTGATAGACCAAGATCCCCTGAAAGGTCACCTTGAACACCCCTCAAAAAAATTTTGCTCAACAAAAAGCAGGAAGCAGTTTGGAAAGAACTATGCTCAAATTCCCTAAGTGATTGTTAATAAATGTTTGTTTACATTTAAAGAGGGATATATTATAGAGATTTTCATTGGTATGGATCTTGGTTTATTGTTACAAAACTTAAGATCAATTTATATATATATATATATACATACATACATATACATATATATATTTCTGCTCTTGATTAGGGTATTATGTTTGTCCAGCTCATTTCATAATGTAATGTATAATTAAGAAATATAGCTTAATAGAGAGTCATCTATAATAGCCAAGCTTGTAATCATGTTAATTAGGTTATTTAGATGTACAGAAATATATTTCAGATAGATAGGTATTCTTCAACCACTTCAAAGAACTATAAAATATGGCATTTACAATGTGTTAAGAACTTAAGACTTTTCATGACAATGAAACTGAATCTGTTCCTGGCAGCAGCAAGCTACTTCAAGAGAATGATGGGCTTCAACGAGGCTCCTTATGGAGTTTGCTAGCCATTTGGGCAAGAACTACTCTTGTCTGGACTGCCTGATGAACTGGAAATGGAGGACCCACGGAGAAATGACTGCTGAACTTGCCTAAACATGAGACAATCCTTCGGGGTTCCTGCTTCATGAAAGAGTCTGCCAGACCTTCTGCAGGACACAGAAGAAAGTGACCAACACACTGCCAATAGAGGCAGAACTGTCTTTGAAATTTCCTGCTTTGTAGAAAAGTTTGCTAGATACTATCGCCCTGTAGGCTGAAGATGGATGCCCTCAGCGGTACAGAACTTTGGGTGACTGTCCAGGCAGCAAAATGTCTCTGTCAATTCTAAAGTTTTGGAAGTTGCTTACAATGTATTTCCTGTTTACTTAAGTAATATTACATCCTTCTGGAGTCTGATGGAGTTGAAAAATAGATAGAAAATAGTTATGGTTTTTGTTAATTATGATAAAAGATAAAATAGATATAAATATTGTAACTATAATTCTTGATAACGGTTTTGTTATATATATAATTTTACTATGTTAAATTTAAAACCTTTCTTTTTAAACAGAAAAGGGGAGGTGATGTGAATATTATTGATTAATAAAAAAACTGTCTCAGGCTTGTGAAAAGGTAGAGTAGAGTTAGGTGCTGAATGCTGGAAGAAGGAAGGCGGAGTTTAGAAAAACCTTGGAGCCTAGAAAAACCTTGGAGCCACTGCCAGAAACAGACATGCCAGAACCTTGCTGGTAGGCCATGAGCCTCGTGGTAAAATATAAAATAATGGAAATGGGTCAAATTAAGATATAAAAGCTAACCAATAAGAAGTTAGAGATAATAGGCCAGCCAGTGATTTAATTAATATCATTTCTATGTTAGGGAGTCTGGGTTGCCAGAAACAAACAAGCCTCTCCTACAACACTACACTGTTTCCCTTGCTGTCAGGCCAGAATAGGTGCACTCCTGTTAGCTCAGGTAAGCTATTTCAGTGAGTAACACATCATTGTCTTGACCTCATATTATTGCTCCTCCTTCTCTTTATCTGGACTTTGAGTGCTCAGCCCAGTGTTCTAACAGGTAGGTGTTAAAGTCTACACCACTAAAGGTAAGACATGCAATAACCCTAGCTAGAGAGTTCTAAGTGTTCCTGTGGAGGGAACAGTTGTATACAGCCCTCAGGTACAGATGAGAAGGACGATTTACTTGATAATTCTTTCACTGGGTCTCAGAACCTCCTCAGTGGACTTCACAGCTGTTTTCAGTGTTTTAATTCCCACACACCACATGGATAGACAGATGGACAGGTGTGTTGTATGAGGTACTGAGATTGGCATTTTCTCTCCTTAGAGTCACAGAGGCTTGAGCTCTAATAAATGCCCAGTGGGTTTGATCTGGTTGACTGGTTTCCTCTGAGAACATTCTGGTGTTTTTCAAAACAGTGGATTTTTTTTTCCTGCCAGTCGCTGTCAGAAGCCATATTTTCTATGAGAAACTGATCATAACCCCTGGAGGTTAAGCTCCCCCATAGCTTGTCCACCTCCTCCAGGAGTCTTTGAATCAGATTTTTTGACACTAAGGTTCAGAGGATTAATCGGTGATGACTGACCAGTTTCAGGAGAGGTTCCTGCTTGGAAGAGGTTTTTCTGGTAAGTCATGAGTCTCTGTTGGCCACTGTCTGTCTCTCCAGTTTCTGGGACAGGGGTATGTCAGTGACATCACGTTCTTTGTGGAATTAAAAAAAAAAAAAAAACAAGAAAACTTTTTTCTCAGTTACTGAGTTTTGCTTTTGAACCATTCTTGGGACAAAACAGTGACTCACAAGCTCTTTATGTGGTAAAGGGGAAATGGAATTCCCTCTGCTATCTTATATTTGATTTGTGAAAGTACTAAGAATTGATCATAGGTCTTCATAACAGGTGACTGCAGCATAGCTGAGCTTCAGCCCCAGCCTCCTCTGCTAATCTTTTCATTACATTCTTTGTGCTACTGCGAGTGAAGAAGACTTATATTCTGAATGTATTATCAAATATTGCTCTTATAACTTTCCAGTATTCTCTATCGTTCAGTAGGTTTCCTTTTCACTTTTTTAATGTAAGAAATAAATAATTTTTAATAAAACTTGGTCTTTCTGTTTTATCCTGAGTTCCATAACTTTTTGTATTTTTGATATTACATCTAAGACTCTATTACCAAATGCAAACTCATAAAAAAGTACCCCGAGATTTTCTTAACCCCTTTGTTTTATTCAATTTTCACAATGATAGTCATCTTCAAAGTATGATTTTATTAAATCATCACAACAAATCTATGTGGTATTTCTGTCCCCTTTTTTTGATAATGGCATTCAAGCTCAAATAGTAATTTTCCCAAGACTGTAGAAGAATTAAATTGATAGAGCAAATACTTGAGCTGTTGCTTCCAAATTGCTGATAGATATAACTGGGGACAGGATAGTTTTCAGGACCGAGATAAATTCACAAGGTTTTCAGGGGTTCTCCAAGTCAAAAGTTATCCTAGAGAGTCATCCAACAATCTCACACACTTTGTTCTCATGAATAACTATGAAGGTTTCACTAATAACAAATATTTGAATGGTGCTTGTGAGTGTGGAGAAGGCTCATAACTGCACATATGTCAGCAGACAGTGCTGGGAAGTGGTTAAACAACCTAACATTTGAATCTTTTACAAGGTTAAGAGAACTATGAAGAACAGTGTACTGAAACTGTCAACTTAATGACTCAGTTACTTCTGTAATGTGCTGTTTCTCAGAATAACATTGGTGGGATTTAAGCAGCACATATGATGTGTAGAAACTTACACATTGTATAGCTGTGTGCAAGTATATAATGCTTATTTTACGTGCTAGAGTGAGTTATTGTTCAGAGCAAACAAAGTTGGGCACACACAGATGCAGAATGTTAAAGGCTACAAGGAAGGCTGGACAGATCTTGAGGATTCTTCTCTTGTGTTGGTAAACTGTCATTCACTTGGCAGAACTATTATACTTGTTCCCTTCCCCTAATTTCTCAGCTGATTTTTTCTCAGGATTCTGAAGAACACGTTTAAGAAATTCTAGGCATGAATTTTTGCATAGTGACATTAATTAGAATCAGACTGGAGATTTCCTCCCCCCCTCCAAAAAAAAAAAACTCAAGAAAACCTCAAGAGGGAGGCTGTGTTCACATATGGTTTATCATAGTACATTCTATTTCTGTTTAATTAGTCATTAATCTTTTCATGTGTCTAGTTTATAGATTAAATTTTATCATAGGTATGTATATGTAAAATGATAAATAGTCTATATAGGATTTGGTACTGCTGAAGTTCCAGCTACTCACTAAGGATTTTGGAATGCACACCATTTAGGAAAGGAGGTTCACCTGTGCTCACAAAGGAAAAAGGGAGAACATGGCATCTGTGGGAGCTAGCAAAGTGATTAAGTGATGAGGCATGAGACAGACAGATACAGTTCAAATCCAAGCTCTACCACTTCAATATGTGTGTGTTATTTCCCCTAAAAAGTGGGGTCATTGACCATATCTCATAATAATGATAGACCTAGTATTGAGCAGCTCTGTAAAGTAGAAATAAATTAAGCAATAAAATGGTGAAGATGAGATAAAACCATATATTTGCAGTAGTCAAAATAATATCGCCCTAAAGATGCTCGTTTTAATCCCAGGAATCTGTAGGTATGTTACCTTATATGTTAAAGAGACTTCAAAGATTCATATACATTTTGGATATGAAAAGATGGCAAAGGAAATTTAAGTTTGCAAATAAAACTAAGGTTATGAATTAGATGTTCCTAAATATGGAGATGTTACTGAGTTGCCCATTTCGGCCCCATGTAAACAAGAAATTTCTTAAGAAAGGAAAAGGGATAGAGGAAGAAATATAAGGAGGAGTTTGTATGAGAACTTTATCTTCCAGAGCCAACATTGGAAAGGGAAGAAGAGGCCAGGGAACATGGATGGCCTCTAGAGGCTGCTAGAAAATGGCATTTCCCTGAAGCCTCTGGAAAGAAACCATAGTCCAAATTCCACTTTCAGCCCTGCGGGAAGTGTGTCAGACTTGTAATTTACAGAATTCCTAGATATTAGAGTTGTGCTCTTCCAAGCCAGAAGGCCAGTACTTGCTGCATATTATCAGCAATTGGTGCAGTCTGAGAGACCCCAATCAAGTCCGGACACAGTGAATTATGGACAAACATGTGGTGCTTGCCACTTATGTTGCACGATAACTAGGGAATGGGGATGCTGAATACTTGCAGAACTTTTAGTAACTCGGTTTTATCTAGGTTTGCAAAGACCTTGTAGTGTCCAGAACTGAGCTTCAACTCTAAGATTGTTTCTTAAATATCTACAGTCAGATCCAGGGTTGTCCTATCTCTTTATCCCCTAGTCATACTGCCTGAGGAGAACAGTGGTACATTATACATATGCAAAATATATATTCTATATATGTATTATGTATATATGATAAACCAATCCTAAGTCGCAGTGATTCCAGAGAGAAAGGTTAGCTGTCTCACTGGTTGCCACATTTTAAGGCAGACTCCCATTCCTTTGATCACCAATGGATGGTTACTCTAAGCTTTCTGACAGGTCTCCTAAATACCTGGGTCCACCGCCTTCTGAAAACCTTGTACAATGTTCTATGGTGACTTTGGTGTTGTTATTGCTATTATTTTTTAATTCCAATTTTAACAAAATTTCAGAATTTCACACATTAGTACTATATGTACACTATTTCTACCCGTTAGTCTCCCCCTCCACCTTTCTCTCACATTTTACCTCTTCTTTATTATTGTTACATATAGATGTGTGTATGTGTACGTGTAGCCAGCTGAGTCCCTTTAGTTTTGCTCCTATGTATATGTTTATCCTGGCCACCTAGGATAGATAACCTGTCCAGGAGCTTGCCCCCATAGTCTGAGTAGAAAACTGATTCCTTCTCTTTCAGCAACCATTTATTGCCTAGAGCACTACATAGAGGGTTGGGGACTTGTGAGAGTCCACCCCTCACTCACATTGGCTTGGCAACCAGTATAGTCATTCGATAAGTCTTGTTAGGTGACCATTGTGACTTCATGGGTATAACTTCCCTGTCAGATACTGAAGATACTACCTCACAGTCTGGGTGTAGGAGTCAGTTGTTTATGTGTCAGCTGGGGTTGGGAAGCCTGCAGTCTGTGCTCTTATCTGCCTTTTGATTTGTTGTGTATTTCTGTAATAATATCCCTCTTCTAAAAAACAAAAGAAAAAGCAAGCTTCTTAGGCATGCAAGATACATCTTCCTGTGGGTAGAAGGATAAGGATTTCAAATGCAGTTAGAAATTGTACTTGTTTTAAAAAAATGACTATAGTAGCTTCTCTAGGGTTGATGACCTCACCATCCACAGGTAGTTGGCTAGGTTTACAGTACCAAGCATGAATTCCCTCCTCTTGAGCAAGCCTTAAGTCTAATTAGACAGCTGTTGGTAACCCCCAAGATGAGTCACTATTGCATCATTGGGGATATCTTGCCATACTAGTCAATGTTGTGGTTGGTAGACTTTACAGCTGGGTAGAACTACTGGTTTTGGTTCTCTCTTGGCAGCTTGCATAGCACATTCCAATGTGATGCGAGCTCGTTCTCAAGGAGAAGGCTTCTAAGTCAGCTTCAGCTTGATTCATCCAAGTGCTGTGTCCCAAGTATATGGTGTCTTCAGCAATAGGGTCTTGCTATCAAGTTCTGGGAGGCAGCCAAGGGCAATGACAAGAGGATATACAGTTTTAGGGGTCTCTTGGACCTTCCTAACCAATAGCTTGAAGGGAAGATTCTTATGCCTGGCCCTTGGGTTTTTTTTTTTTTCTGGCTCTTGGAGGGGACATTACTTCACCTTCCCCAGTTTTCTCAATTCTCCTGTTTCTACTATTTCCCCCTCTACGGTTCCTTTCCCCCTTTTCCATGGTTCCTTTGTACTGTCCTGATTTCTGTGGCTACTCTAGGCTGTATGCTTATTTCCAAAGATTTGGTGCTAAGACTTACAAGAGAGAACTTGTAGTATCAGGTACTTTAAAAAAAGAATATGTGGTCATGTTACCTTCATCACAAGGGCTTCGGTGATTTTCTAACACTTATAAGAAAAAGTGCCAATGTACAGGAGACTTTCAAACGGTTCTGAACTGTCAAATACCTTCTTTCCTAGTTTGAGATGCTACATCTGCTGTTGAACTTTGTGCTCTAGCCCACCAGGACAAGTCCAGAATTTCTAAGTACAGCTTGTACTGACTTAAGAGTGCATCCTGTACTTACTGCCCCTTGCTTTTGATGACCCTCTTCCCATCATCTACCATCACAAGTCTAAGTCTTACTCATGCCCAGGCTGTGCAAACAGACCCCCGGCTAGGAGTAGTCTTTTCTGTATTCAAAGAACACATCACAGAGCTCAGTCGTAGCTATTCTCATCTTTGAAAAAATAGCTGACTCACCAGGAATGATTTTGGTTCCCTTTGGAAAATAGAGAACATCATGTTGTAGGTGGTATGGCATTGTGGCTTGGTAAGTAATAGCAAGATCTTCTGACTTGTTCACTTCATGGATAGCCAGGAAATAGAGAATTTGAGTGGTCAGAACCAGAGTTAGTTGTAGCTTTAAAAGCTTACCTTCAGTGACCAACTTCTGCTATGTAGGTCACATGTACTAAAGATTCCATGACTTACCAAGAGAATATCACCAGCTGGGAACCAATACTCAAACATATGAGCTTGTAGGGGCTACTTCACATCCAAACTGAAAGCGCTACCTTCTATAGTGGTGATTCTTATCTATGTTTTGGCAGCCTTGAGGATGTATTGCTTCCTGTTCATGAAAGGCCATCATGTTAAACCACATTTATTATACCAGTGGAATTTACTTGATTAGCTTGTTTGGAGATCTTTGTCAGATATTTGGTACAGAGGAATTGGTGACATATATTTAACTCTCTAAAACATAGATTATCAACTGGGCCTCCACGAGCAAGTCTATATTCCCAGGTGCTTGGAGGATTGAGACAGGGAAATCACAAGTTTACGGTCTTCTTGGGGAACTTGGGCCATTTCAAGAGAAAAAGTTGAAAGAAAGTATAGGATGTAGTTCAGTGACAAAGTGCTTACCTAATGTGTGCAAGCCCTGGGTTCCATGACCCAACAACAACTGTACACACACAAACACATGCACACACACACACACACACAAACGCAGGCACACAGGCATAACACACAAGCACGGATATCACACACACATAAACACACCACAGACATACAGATATACCACACAGGCACACAGACATAATAGATACATGGACATACCACACACACACCACAGACATACAGAACACACAGACATAACACACACACACATACACGGACATACCATAGGCACATCATGCAGATCACATGCACACACGGACATACCACAAACAAACACATGCACACACACACACACACACACATTACTTCATGGTAAAACCCATTACACGTGACAGACAGGTTCTTTGCGCAACCCCAGTTTTGAAATACTAGTCTCAGTATATTTTATTTATTTATTTATTTATTAAAGATTTCTGTCTCTTCCCCACCGCTGCCTCCCC
>NW_026067929.1:9603001-9652205 GCF_014885135.2 Alexandromys fortis | reverse complement strand
GGGGGGGGGGGGGGGGGGGGAAAGGGGGAGGCGGCGGTGGGGAAGAGACAGAAATGTTTAATAAATAAATAAATAAATTAAAAAAAAAAAGAAAGAAATTTCTCTTGGTATTGACTCCAGTGGTCTCCAGAGAGCTCCACTGACATGAGCTGTTTCTCATGTTTCTCATGTTGGCCTGGGTAAGAGGCAGTGGATACAGCAACAGAGAGGGACTTGTGTTCGACTTCTCTGCAGAACAGGGAGAGAGGAAAACTTTTCCTGAACCTCTTGATTGTCAACTACCTTCAGTTGTAAGCAATACCTATGCCACCTATGGCTTGATCTAGGGTTGTCATAATCAAATACCCTTTGGTTGACATATTAGGGCTTTACTTTTTGTTGTATGTCTACTGGTGGTTCCAAGGCTTGAACCCAGCACCTTAAAGATGCAAAGCAAATCCTTTGATGACATATTAGGGCTTTACTTTTTGTTGTATGTCTACTGGTGGTTCCAGGGCTTGAACCCAGCATCTTAAAGATGCAAAGCAAATGCTCTACAGACTTCCATATACCCCACATACACTAGGTGTTGATGTGTGGTGTTGATTCAGGTTTGAAGGAATCACTCATTCAGGTATGCAGTCAGTGCACACGTGTTGAGTAATAGATAACATACAGCACTCTGACACATTCAAACCTGTGGGGCTTAGCTATGGAGGCAGAGCAAGTGAATACAGTTCCAGCAAGCCAGAGGGGAAGAATGCATGTGATTGGAAAGGGGAAATGAGTGCAGAGGGATGAAAGGTCTGTTTTCTCCAAGCAAAAGATGCAATGCAGCCCTGAAAATCTTGAGTGCTGTTGTTGTTTTCCATGGCTTCTGACCAACCTGGTATGTGATCTGGGCTCCACAGTCCTGTGACTCAACATTACTGTCAAACAGCAGACTTTGCCAGCAAATTAGTATTCACCGGAAGCTACACTCAACAAACAGATCATTTGGAGATATCACGTTGGTTGAAAATATGTCTTTGAAAGTTTTACCAGTTCCTTATTTTCTTCAGAAGAAGAATAAACCAATGGAAATTAAATTATGCTCAAACCCAGTAATTTATTCCTACACACACACACACACACACACACACACACACACACACACACACACANATATATATGAAATTTGGTGGTTAGTGCCAGCCATGGTGGTGCATACAAGTAATCCTAACACTTGGATGGCAGCAGACAGAAAAGTTATGATATCAAGACCGGCTGGTGCTATATAGCAAGACCCTATATCAAAACAGCAAGTAAAGAAATGTATAAAACAGGAAACAGGAGCTGGAGAGATGGCTCAGTGGTTAAGAGCATTGCCTGCTCTTCCAAAGGTCCTGAGTTCAATTCCCACCAACCACATGGTGGCTCAGAACCATCTGTAAAGAGGTCTGGTGCCCTCTTCTGGCCTTCAGGCATACACACAGACGGAATATTGTATACATAATAAATAAATAAATAAAACAGGAAACAATAAAATGTGTTGATGAGAACTATTTAGGAGCATCTCTGAAGGCTACTACAGATTGTGATTTGTTATATGTGCAGCTCCCTGGACAGAATTTTGTGTGACAACATCTGTTCGCTGTGTGAAAATGCAATAGCGGGGTTTGTTTAGATATTCCGATGCCTCCGGTAAATCTTTTTCTTCGAAGTTATCCATGCTTGCATGCAAATCCTCGCAAGAACTCAAACTTATGCAATAGCCTTTTGTCGACTAATTACACACAAGTCTAAAATCTGCCATTGTTTTCCACACTGCTTGATGTCGTTCTGCACAGCCATTTTTCCCAATCTCAAATCTGGTTCAAATAAACTTACCTTTCTTAAGCTGTCAGTCACAGGCAGGATCTCTGCGATTTAATCAGTTGCCCCTAGCAACGTGCAAGTGCAGCATGTTTCGAGGAAATCAGCATGGCTTTTTGAAGCAAATGGGTAATTTTCCATTCTTTTTCAGAGTCCTCGGTGCCAGCAGAAGAATTCAGCCTCTGTGACGGGCACATAAATGTGCGGCTCTTTAATCTCATCGGACTCGGTTGTGATGCACAGCAGAGAACAAACTCTTTTGTGTTAAAGATCTTCCTGTGATTTTGGGTGGGCCGTCATGGGGGAGGTGGTGGGGGCAAATGGCAACATGCATTCAGAGCAGCTGTGCAGGTGGCCCTCGGAGAAGAGAGAGCTAGCTTGAACTGACCTTTTGTTCTGCACGCCAGGCTGTTTCTTCTGCTTGCAGAGAATATAGCAATTACTTGAAATTACTGCTGAAAATCTTATCTGTGACCTCATCTTTTCCTCTTTTAAAACCAAAGGTCATTTGGAGCTAGTACTACTTCCAAATGGATTCCCACAATTCCTTTTTATCTAGTCCCATTGTGTTTCCTGCCCCCAACCTGGGTCTTTCAGTCTGCCCTGAGATTATTTGTTGTGTGTGTGTGTGTGTGTGTGTGTGTGTGTGTGTGTGTGCGCGCACAGAGGCCAGGCACAACCTCAGATGTCATCTACCTACTGTTGTTGCTGCTGCTGTTTGACACAGGGACTCTTACTAGCCCAGAGCTCACCATATAGATCAAGCTGGCTGACCAAGTACCTTTAGAGGCCCAGCTGGTTCTGCCTTCACAACTCTGGGATTACAAGGATAAGACACCACTCCTGGTTTTCCACATGGGCCACAAGCTCTCAACCCATTGAACTGTGATTCCATCCCTGAGCCGTGATTCTTTTGAGTATCTAGTTAGCTCTTCCACCCCTGCCTGCCATTTTGAAGGTAACAAATATTGGCTTCCAGCCCCAATCTTTGTTCTCACAAGACGCAAGCCTTTCTAATGACAAATCTCACTTGAAGTAGAGCTAAATATTCCTCCTATAAACTTTCATCTCAACATTCATGCATAGAAAGGTACTGCAATATGATTAGGCCTCTTGAAGTATATGTGTGCCTCAAGCGGTCTATATTAGGACCACAGATATTTCTTTCTCTTGCCTCTCCACCCTTGAGATCCATGAGGACCTGTGTAGTCTGCTTCCTTTCTTTCTCTTCAAGTCTACATGTCCTCTCTTCCTTTCTGGTTGCAGTCATACACCCTCCCCCCTCTGCCTCAACAGTTGCCATGGGTCCCCAAGTGTAATTGGCTCTAATGTTGCTCACAACTGACCAGTGACTTCATCCTGAATAATGCCAGCAAGACACAGTTTATGTTCTAAGATTTATAAAGGGCTTTGAGCCAAGCTCCAAACTTCTGTCCACAGACTTAGGGAGGTTAACTGATACATCTTTAGGGCTCTAAACAATTTTTGTTTTCTTCTATGTTGATGAAAAGGTGTAGCATTGTATATTGGATATTCTGTGTGCTGGTGATTTCATTTGGATAGGGAGTTGGTGAATCCACATTTTGTTTCTGTGCTTATCTGTCCCCTACAGAGCCAATCAGAAACAATGCACTTCTCTCCTTAAAGTTGTGGTTAGAGTGATAAACATGCTTGAGAGTGTGAAAATGGCTGTTTTGACAAAAAGTGGACATTTTTCAGAATGGAGCTATGTTTTTACGAGCTCTGAAGGGTTGACTATAATCATACCCTGTGCTGTGTGTATTGTTTGGTGGTTTTGTCTTTCTTTTTTTTTTTTTTTTGTTTTGTTTTTTTTGTTTTTGTTTTTAGCTGTCTCTAGCATTCAAAGCCTCTATCCATTGGGTGTTAATTCTATTTACTTCCCCAGGGCAACATGAGCCAATGTGCCACATCCTATAAGCTGTCCTTTGATTTTCTGACAGCTCAGTAATGGTGGCATTCTGTCAAAAGCACTGTGATTGATGCTTAAGGACTTGGAGCTTTATTAAATGCTTCCCCACTGCTGCTCCTTGGTACTTCCTCCCACTCTTGTTATCTGCTCTCAATATCTGGTGACTAAGTTTTCTGAATTATAAGGCACACTTTTCAGAACAGTCTCTCTCTCTCTCTCTCTCTCTCTCTCTCTCTCTCTCTCTCTCTCTCACACACACACACACACACACACACACACACACACACACACCATTCTGGCTCCTCGTGGCTGGTGACTGTGTCTGAGCTGCAGATCATCACAGTTACTCCTTTCATTTTTTTTTTTTTTTTTTTTTTTTTTTTTGCTGGCTAGGAGACGCTGGATGTGGCCATTGCTTCTTCCCAAGAGCCTCTAGGGCTTTAGCTGGAAGGGAAGACAGAGCGGGAAGTGAGTTGTAGTCTGGGGAGGGACTGGGACCCATATAAATTTGTTAATTCTTCTGGAATATTCTAGAGTATTTTGGAATGACCTCATTTTTTTTTTAGTCCTTGTTTCCTTGCTTCTTCACTTGCCTACCTTCCCTTCCTTCCTCTTTATATTTCTTTTTCTCTGTCTCAGTAAAGCAACCCTCTCCTCACAGACATGTATACACTCAGATTAAAATTCAATAAATCCTTTTGGTTTAGTTTTTGTGGTGCAGTCTCATGTAGTAGAAACTGACTTTGAACTCACTATACAGCTGAGGATGATCTTGAACTTCTGATCCTCCTGCTTCCATCTTGCAGGTACTAGGATTGTAGCTCAAAGCCTGCTCATCTGTTGCTTGGGACTGAATCCAGGGCTCTATTCATACAAGCCATGTACCAACTGAGCTTCTCCTATCTGTCAACCCATTGCTTTTTGACTGGCTGTTTTCCCTTATGTGACAATATGTGAAAGAAAAAAAGAAAACAGTTATGAAACACACAATCTTTTGTGGCTGGCTTTTGCACTTGGTACTTGGGGGTTGTTTGGAAAAATGTAACCCTACTGTTCATGGTGACTCTTACCTCTCTACAAAGCCAAGAATAAACACTTCTTCATGTCAACCCTCTCCTGCCAGTTTCATCCAGCCCCTGCTTCCGTGTGCTGATGTATATTTTATATAATTCATGAATCTGAACCAGGTTCCCAACTTTATATCACTGCGTAGCTTGTGTTTTCCCTTTGCTTCTCTATGCTGCAAGAGAGGTCAACGAAAGCACTTATTGCCTCCCATTCTCCCACCGTCAGCTGTGACGAGTTCAACTTTGCTGTCCCTTTCAGCTTTTCCACCTTGTTTACCCTTAACAGGTACCCTCATCAATGATAGCAGAAGGAAAATTGAGGAGTTTATGTGACATTCTGATGTCTAATCTCTGTTAAACTCATACTCATTGCAAAATCAGAAGGGAAGAGATGACTCTGCAATCTGGAATCATCTCTCAAACTTGGGATTTTATAGATTCCATTTTTAAGAAAAATCTGCTTCTTTCTAAACTTTCATAATTTCATATATTTATCATAATTTAAAAATAGTTAAAACCACCAAAATTTAACAATCCTAGGTACCTGCCTTTCATAGACTCATTACAGATTTTCAGACTAAAATAGGAACGCCTTAATATTAAATGTATTTTCCCACTGTGATCAATATATAGTAGAAATATATTGATCAATGTTTAATAAAATTACTAAATGGTTGTATTACTTCAGGTGCTTGCCTTGATAAAAGATTTTTAAAACAGGTCAATCTGATATCACAGAAAACTAGACTTTACTTATTTATAAATGGTACGTGCTAAATTCTTCTAAATATTTTGTCAACTAATAAAAGTATAGAAATACAAATACAGTATGTTTCTAACTTGTTCCTTTTGAAGCATGCATTCTCAGAGCTGCTAAAGAATACCATTGCTCACAGATATAGAGAGATGATTGGGGTTTAATCAAGCCAACAATTTCTCATAAGAAGTGGCTCTTAGAGAAAAGCTTGCCAGTGCAGCAGCCAGGAGGATCCTTAGGAGGACCCTTTAAAACTCCGTCATAGCATGACACTCTGTTTCTCAAAACCACCACGTGTTCCTGTCTTAATACAACACAGCCCAACCTTTCTGCTGAGTACTCTCTGAGCCCTGTTCTGACTCTTGAAGCCACGGCTCTGCCTTCCCACATCCTTGTGAGCATGCCAAGCTTGATCCTTTAAGGGCTGTGCACTTACTTCGTTTGCTTTAAAATCTCATGCTCAGGGAGCCGAGTGGTTCATCCCCTTACTCTCCTTCGCTCGATGACACCTTCTTTGTGTAATATAGGAAGCTCTTGGACTGCCACCAAGACTTGAAGAAGGACTCCATGATATAAGTAAGGTAAGAGCTGGCAGGCACTCAGGCTAGGAGCCTCTCGAGGCAGAGAGACACTGCCTTGGAATGGTTGCACTCCCTGCTTCGGCCTCAACACGTTCTTTTCCATGTCCTATAATCCGCTGGGAGGACTCTATAACCCATTTGCTACAGGTAAAAGATTGTATGCTGAGTCTTCCTGCTTCCATGGTCCATTTTCAAAACCACTTTTTTGACTTATTCTCTTCATCTTCACCCCTCCATCATAACCTCTTTTTCTTCAGAGAACTAAGTCTTCTGAAGGTACTGAATCTGTGGATGGTAAATATTTGCTGTGTATTTTAAAGATCAGCTCACTTGTTGATACCACCAAATGTCAGATCTGAGATTACAGAACTCTTTCTGACTGTGGAGAACCCTTTTAGGATACGGGTCTTCTTTGGACGCCATCTAAGGTGACAGTAAAAGCACATGAATCCTTTCCCGATGACGCTCAGTCAGTTGTGATGTCTGAGCAATGCACTTCAAATGCTATAAAAGGCACTTTGCTGGTACATAGAGATTATTTTCATGTTTTATTTTGTGCATGCATGTATGTGTGTCGGGGCACATATGTGGAAGTCAGAAGGTACCTGAGGGGAGGTAGTTCTCTCCTTCTACCATGTGAAATCTGGGGATAGAACTCAAGTCGCAAGGTTTGGTGATAAGTGCATTTACCCACGAAGCCATCTCCTCTGCCCAATCTTGAGATTTTAATGCTAATTATGTTTCAAATAACATTATTAGGTTTCTCATTTTTTAATTGTAGTTTTCAAATGCCATTTTTTGGTAAAATAAAAAAAACTGTTGCATTTCACTGGGACACTTTTTTTTTTTACTGAAGTACCTCATTAGTTTTGAAGTGTAGAGTTTGATGATTGTGTCTGAAGGATATATTCTGTTTTTGAAGGAAATAATTTGCCAGAGTAGTACAACTTATCCCAAGCAGTCTGACATATGGGAAACCAGCTGTTACTCTCCCAGGAACGTTCAGTAACAATTAAGAAGGGGAAACTGGCAGGGAATGGGCCCTGTGCCCTGTCCTGGGGCAAGACTCTTTCCAGGAGAGAGATCTCAGATGGGCTGAAAAGAGATCTCAAAACCTGGTGGCTAGCCCCAGAGCAGGAAGCCAAGATACACAGAACACTTCAAACCAAGCCCAGCCTCCTCCTTGAGAAGTCATCTGCTGGCCCCTGGCCAGAGGAAGATATGTGGGACTCCTGGGAAGTGTGCCCAACTCAGAATCCAAAGCTTCCTGTTTGAACAGACTCCGAGTACCAAGAGATAAAAGGCCATCCTCCTTTTAGAAGAGACGGGGGTGCTTTGCTTGGCAGCCCGATCTTGAAAGATTTCGGAACGTGCTAGTCTTCCTGTACCTACTCTTGGTGCCTGCTGCCTTTAATCCTTAGCTCCAGCCAGGCTGTATTTGGGGTGGCCTTCACCAAGTATAATAGCTGTAGAAATTACAGAGCAGCTAGAACAAAGGCTTTATGCAGAAAGGAACAGTGGTGTTTAAGTTCCCGTAATGTAAGTTGCCCTAAATGATAGGATTCTGACTTGGTGCATAGACTGATTTCAAACTGGATTAGGGGTTTGGTAATACTTCAAGTTGTGTGGGGCAGAGTCAAACTTCACTAAAATCCAACAGGAGATCTGAACTGATCCTCTGGCTTTCGTCTTCCTTTAAAGATGGACAGAATGCAGCAGGGATCTACTCTCACTCAGTGTGTGGCTTTAAGTTTATTAGCAGCATGAGGAGATGTGGGAGGGAAGCCAGTGTGTCCTTGATATTAATAATGATCGAAGAATAGAAGACGAGTGAGACCTTTGTTTTTCAAGAATAGATAGCTCAAAACTCCTTGAGGAAGTGCCTATGCTTTGTTGACTAGTTCTGCCAGGTCCCTAGCAGAGCTTACAACGTGCAAGGATTTGGAGGAGGGAGACAAGAATGGAAGAAGGAAGTGAGTATGAAGAGGGAGGGACTGAGGGAGGGAAAGAAGAAGAAAGGGAGGAAGGGAGGGAGGGAGGAAGGGAGGAATGAAAGAAGAAAGGAAGGACATCCCCTTGCAAATAAGCCTGGGAATGTTCATGAGAAACACATGAACATAGCTTTGCAACCCTATCCAAGGGTGCCCCTTCCTGTGTCCTGTGTAGGTTTATGCCTTGCTATCTGTTTTGTTATGTCTTTACTTTGCCTATTTAATCTTGTCTAAGCTGAGTTGAACTCCATCAGTCTGGCATGGATCCTCATTCATGAGGCTCTTGAGTACTGTCTAGTCGTCTTTCTGCCAGGAGATGGAGCTGATAAACTAATCTGGATCTGCCTGCTCCTCTTGTCACCTATCCTTACTGTATGCTGGACCTGTGTCCAGCCTGACCCAGACTTAGTGACGTTGGTAGTACATGGGCATGATAGGCATGGTTGGTGGGGGCTGTTCTTGACTGTGTTCAGTGAAGTGAGAAGTCTGGACAGGGGATCCATCACTCTCTGTTTCTTGAGTGCAGATGCAAAGGGAACAGGTCCCTTGGGCTCCTGTCACTGTGACTTCTCTGTCACAATAGACTCCACCCTTGAACTGTGAGCCTAAAACAAACCCTTTTACTTCAGAGTGCTTCGCCACAGCAACTTAAAAGTGATAGATCCACCGATGTTCTGTGACATTCGATGTAAGGTCTATACACAAACTAAGACCGTGAACTTCAAAAGTCACTTACTATCAGGACCCACCCATATCTCACTGAGAGAGTTGTGAGGGTCCAGTGGGTCTCAGGAAGTGAAGAATCACAGAGGAATCTCAACTACAGGTGTGAGAAGCTCAACTGGAAAGAAGAATTTCCTGGAGTGATTTCTATTACCCCTGAACTCTTAATCCAATATTCAGTGTCCTTTTCATGCACTGCATTTGCCCAATCCTAAGGGTCCTCTGAAGTTTCCATTTCTATTTCTCCTTGTCTTTACATTGCATACAAAGCATTTTATTTGCTGTTAAAAACTTCTCATCCTGTGTTAATAGTTTCCCTCTAATGAAGCAGCCGATTAGCTTACATGGATTGCCTGCACTGTGCCAAATCCTCAAAAGTCCAGACTGTATGCCAAGTCCTGAGACTCAGTCCCTTCCACAAGGGGATCATTTAACCAAGATATTACAGCCAGTATAAGGGGGCCTTAAGTACTGTAGGGATTCAAAGGAGATAAACTATGTGAGGGCCGAGCTAGCCCAAGCTAGGGCTTAGACATGTACCATGAGGAGTCAAACAAAAGACAGAGGGGCTATAATGAGGACATATCTGTCGACTTAAGGATGGTGCAGTTACATACAGTAGTTTCTGTAGCTGATAACGAGATGTTGGTACCTGACAATTGTTCAGAGACATTGCTGTGATAATTCATTTCAGCTCCACCAAGGCTTGGCTGATGACGATATTATAGTTTGAATATGATTTGTGTCTCA
The DNA here is from genome assembly GCF_014885135.2 of Alexandromys fortis. Lineage (NCBI taxonomy): Eukaryota > Metazoa > Chordata > Mammalia > Rodentia > Cricetidae > Alexandromys > Alexandromys fortis. Next base: position 9,642,573 of record NW_026067929.1, on the reverse strand, counting down.
CAAGGCCATGTGTTTGAACACTTGATTCCTAGTCGGGGGTGCTGTTTTGGGAGGTTGTCGAACTGTGGGAAGTATGGCCCAGCAGGAGGAAGTAGGTTGTTTGGGACATTCCTTGAGAGCTGTATCTAACCTGGCTTTTACACTGAACTCTTTTGGCTTCTTGAGCCATAAAGATGTGAGCGAGTAGCCAGCTTGTGCTACCACCACTGACAGGGCCACTGTCCCGCCACCACACCTTCTCAGCCATGTTAGACCGCCATGTCCCTTCTGTACTGAGCCAAAACAAAGCCTTTCTCCTTTACATGGTTTTTGTCCAATACTTTGTCACAGCAATGAAAAAAAAAGCAGCTAACCAACACATGCTAGTAAGATCATAGAGTGAAATCAGGCCACTGAAACATGCAAAGGGAAAATTAATAGGAGATCCATATTCAGTTCATTATTCTTTCTTAATTTTCCTTCTGCCTAAAACTTTGTACCATATAGATTCATAAAAATAGTGTCTTCTGAATTCCCACATTCTTCAAAAATTGCATTCATTTTGAGCAACCACCACAGAAAATAAAATAAATACTGATGACCAACTGTCATGGAAACCCATATTCCATTCTCACCTTTTTGTGGTCTAAACTGAGGCAAGCTAGTTAGATTTTATTATCTAGTTAGGGTTTTTATTGTTATGAAGAGACTCCATGACCTGACCGTGGAAACTCTTATAAAGGAAAACATTTTTTTACATATTTTAAAAAAGAAATCAAACTATCTTTTAAAATTATGCATACCAATCCAAGTTCCCACTACCTCCCCTCCTCCCATTCCCTCAAATTATCCCCCACACCATCCACTCCTCAGAGAGGGTAAAGCACACTGCCTTGTGGAAGGTCCAAGGCCCTCCCTACTATATCTAGGCTGAGCAAGGTATACAAGGTATACCAGAAAATTGGTTCCCAAAAAGCCAGTACATGCCATAGGGATAAATCCTGGTGCCACTGCCAGTGGCCCCTCAGTCTGCCCCAGCCATGCAACTGTCAATCACAATCAGAGGGACTAGTTTGGTCCTACACTTGTTCCTTCCCAGTCTGGCTGAAGTTGGTGAGCTCCCATTAGCTCAGGTGAAGTGTTTCAGTAGGTGAACCCTTCATGGTCTTGGCCTCTTTGCTCATTTTCTCATTCCTCGTACTCTTCAAACTAGACTTTGGGTGCTCAGTCCAGTGTTCCGATACAGGTCTCTGCCTCTGTTAAGAAAAACATTTAATTAGGACTAGTTTACAGGTTCAGAGGTTTAGTTCATTGTTGTCATGGAAGGAGCATGATGGCATGCAGGCAGACATGGTGATGGAGTAGGGGCCGAGAGTTCTACGTCCAGATTGCCAGGCTGTGGAAGTGACTGTGAACTACTATGACTGGTTGGAGCTTCTGAGACCTGAAAGGCAACCCCCCCTGGTGATGAACTTTCTCCAACAAAACCACACCTACTCTAACAAGACCACACCTTCTAATAGTACCATTCCTTATGAACCTACACAGGCCATTTTTTATTCAAACCACCACATGCCACTCCCTGGTGCCTGTAGACTTGTAGCCATATCACAATGCAAAAGGCATTTGGTCCAACTTTAGAAGTTAGTTCCCTTAGGCTATCATAGTCTCTACACTGTTTAAAAGTCGAAAGTCTCTTCTGAGACCCACAGCCATCTTGTAACTGTAGTCCTCTATAAAATCAAAACAGAAAAGTAGACCACGTATTTCCAGCATATAATGGCATAAGGTGTTCACCACTGTTCCAAAATGGAGAAAAGGGACCGTAGTGAAGAATTACTGGACCAAAGGAAGACAAAACCCAGCTGGGCCAACTAAGCTCTTCATCCCCGTGTCTCTCGTCAAAGTGCCCTTCAGGTCTCCAAGACCTTTCAGCTCTGTGGACTGCAACATTCTTGTTTCCCTTGGGCTGGTTCCACTCCCCATTAGCAGTTTTCCCCAGCTGCTGATTTACCCCACGGCTTTGGCATCTCCAACATTTTGGGATCTCCAGGCTTTACCTTCACAGTTTCACTCAATGGCCTCTTCCAAGTTCTGCTGCTTGCTGGGGCTGACCCCATTCAATTTTGTCATCACCAGCTTTCTGTTCCTAAAGGTTCCTTCACTGCCTAAACTTGGCTGTCCTAGTACTTACTTTGGAGACCAGGCTGGTCTTGAACTCAGAGATCTCGAGCCTCTGCCTAGTGAGTACTAGGATCGTGCAGCACCACACTTAACACTAAGCTTTTGTTTATTTCCTTTTCATAAATTGGAAACTTAGTTGGGTAGAGTCTTGCCCTGATTCACCACTTCCTTTATTTCATTCAGTATCAGGCTTTTCTTTAATCTGTTTATCTTTTTGAACTCAGGACTTAGCTCAATTCCACTTCCTGGTGCTCCTTTTCTCCTTGAACTGTACATTTTGTATTTTTCCTTGCTCAGGTTGCTTCTTTTCCTCACAAATCTTCATAAGAGTGAATATAATAATCATAGGACAGAATCAATACTAGGCTGTTTTGAAATTTCTCTACCAATGCACTTAATCCAAACTCTTCAATTTAGTCTCAGGAAGACTTTTCAGACACGGGCAAAATCCACCCACATGTTTTGCCAAAATATCCCGAGAATAGTCGTTAGGCCACATATAAATATTCTTCTCTGAAACCAGGTCCCTACAGCTAAAATCATCCTCAGCATTACTGTATTCCATGCTCCTACTAATATGGTCCATTAAGCAACTGAAAGTTGTCCGCTGCAAAGTCCACATTCCTCCAAACAGAAACACGGTCCGTCCTATCACAGTAATCCTCCAGTCTTCGGCACCAACTTCTGTCTTGTTTAGGGGTTCTATTGCTCTTTCTATTGCATGACCATGGCAATTCTTATAAAAGAAAATATTTAGCTGGGGCTAGCTTACAGGTTCAGAGGTTTAGTCCACTATCATTATGACAGGAAGCACTGTGGCATGCAGGTAGATATGGTGCTGGAGAAGGAGCCGGGAGTTCTACATCAGATAAGCAGGCAGCAGGGCGTGACTGTGAGCCCCTAGGCCTGGTATGAGCTTCTGAGGCCTCAAAGCACACCCTTTGGAAATGAACTTCCTCCAACAAAGCCATACCTACTCCAGCGAGGTCATACCTCTTAAAAGTGCCACTCCCTGTGGATCTGTGGGGGCCATTTTTATTTAAACCACCACACCATCCTTAAGTTTAAGCTAAGCATTCTTCCTAACATAGTTGTAGGAAATAAGTGTGTGTGATAGAGGACCCCTTTCCTTGTATTCTTTCAGAATGTTGGTGAAAATCTGAAGTATCCACTAGAGTTTAACACCAAGTCATAGACCACGGATGGACAAAGAACAGCTGCAGATTTTATAGAAGGCATCTGCCATCTAAGTTGTAACATCATGCCACCATTTAAATGGTCTGTACAGATGTATTTCTGCAGCTCTGCTTCTTATGTGTAATGTTTCTGTCTTCTACAGATAGTAGACTTTGGAATGTAACAGAAGCTTAAAAAAAAAAAAAAAAAAGAGGGACCAGGGAAGATAGATAGGTGTCCGTAAGTGTGAAGACCCCGGAATCCACATAAAATTTCGGGTGTGATAAAGAGCATGTATAGTCCCAGCACTTGGAGGCAGAGACAGATGGATCCGAGAAATTCGTTGGCCAGCCAGATGATGCTAATTGTTAAGAGGACATCCCCAGATCCTAGTGAGAGTCACTTTCTTAAAAATCAAAGTAGTTGGATCCTGAAGTTGTCTTTTGGCTTCCACATGCATGTGTACACATATACATGTGTAACCCTACCCTCAACACATGCACACACACACACACACACACACACACACACACACGGAACATAGATCCATAATACCTAGGGACAAATTCAGTCATTGTTTCCTGGTGCTTTTTCCCTAGCCAGACATTGAGTTGACTTTCCTATCAAGAGTGTTTTGTATTTGTTATAATGATCCTGTAAATAAATTTTCATTTCATGAGTGAGTCATTTTTTCAATAGATAACAACCAATAAGTTCTGGTGCCACAAGTTTGAGAATTTAGCTTTCTACATTCTATTATACATCAAATATATAGACATGAAAACCCAGAAACACCATGATTGAATTTTATTTTAGTTTTCTGGTTGAAATTGTCTCAGTTACCAGGCAAGTTTTACATGCCTCCGCTTCCTTACTAGCAGGCTAGGAAGAGAAGACAGACTGTTGGCAGGGGCTGGGGATAGTAGGAAATGAGCTTTTCTTGCTTTCCAAGTCCTCCTGGGTAAAAGGTTCATAACCTAGAGAGGGAATCAGAAATCAGATAAAGGTCTGACAGGGGATGGAGAAGAGAGAAAAGGGGAGAGGGCAGGAGGGAAGGACGGAAGGTTGGTCGGACTGGAACGGAAGGTTCCAGTTTTTGTGTTTGTCGAAGCTCCCAAGGAACAGGAATTTACTGATGACTACTGTGTGCCAAGGGCTAAGAATTCCCAAAGAGCCTGAGCGCTTAAGTAAATGGAAGAAGCTTTTACTGTGGAAGAAGACAGCTTTGTACAGACATCTCTAGCAAGCTAGCACACCGCTCATACAGAAGCACACTCTTTTGTTTGTTTGTTTGTTTGATTTTTGTTTTTGTTTTTTTTCGAGACAGGGTTTCTCTGTGGTTTTGGAGCCTGTCCTGGAACTAGCTCTTGTAGACCAGGCTGGTCTCGAACTCACAGAGATCCGCCTGCCTCTGCCTCCCAAGTGCTGGGATTAAAGGCGTGCGCCACCACCGCCCAGCAACAGAAGCACACTCTTTATGTGGGAAAATACCCACTGGCTCTTTAGATGTGATTAACAAATTTCAGAATTAGCGTTGAAGGTAAAGAGTAAGAGAGATTCACCCACTGTTAGATAAGAGAAGAAACATATGTGGTTAAGGAAATCAGTGGTGGTTGCTGGAGAAGCCCTTCCAAGGCAGCACTCCATGAGGATCTATGGGAACCAGGCTTGGCTACAGCGGACTGGGGAGTTCCAGATGAAATGATGCTGAAAACCAAATTCCAGGTTGTGCCTAGCTTTGTTTTCTTATGCACCTATACAATATCATTTTTTAAAATCCTAATGTTTGAATAAAATGGATTTAAAAATCATATGTTTGGATAATTGGAAATAAAGGAGAAAAATTATCTATAGAAATCAATGAAATTAACACTTTAGTGAGAACATACTGTTTCTCAGTATCAAATATTTTTTAGTACTTCCACCTCTTGAGTGTGTGAGTGTGTGTGTGTTACGGTCTGTGTCAGAGGCATGTTAGTGCACATGTAAAGATCAAAGGACAGTTTTGGGCAGCAGTCTTCCCTTCCACTTTGTCTTGATGCATATATCAGACTATGACAGCTAAGGCTCAAGAACTTCTGGGATTCTCCCTTCTCACACTCCCATCTCCCTTAGGAGTGCTGGGGTAGCAGAAGTGTGTACTACTATGTCCAGCTTTTAGTTGGGATCCTGTGGTCCAAATTCATTTCATCAGGCTGGTGTGAGCAAAACTTTACTCACTGAGCTGTCTCTTGCTACTTTTTCTTTTAACATATATGGATGTTTTGCTTATAAGTAAGTCTATGTACCTGGTGCCTACAGAGGTCAGAAGAGGATGCTGGGTCCCCTAGAATTAGAGCTGTGGAGGGTTATAAGCTGCCATATGGGTGCTGACAATGGAGCCCAGGTCCTCTGGATGAGGAGCCTGTGCTCTTAACTGCTAAGCCCTCTCTCTAGTCCTGCCCTCTTTAAAACTAAATTTTTGGAATTCTGTGAGTATGAAACTCAAAGTAATGTAAATTGTTCTTGTTTATAAACTGAAAATCATTCAGATGTGTAATTACTGCCAAGTGTCTTAGCCTGGCCCTGGTTCCGGCCCCATCTTCTGGTCCATGAGGATGTGAATACATGACGGCTCATTCTTACTGCTGTGCCTTCCTCACCATGATGGGCTACATCCCTTGAAATGGAAGTCAAAATAGAACCTTTCTTCTTTCATTGATTCTTCTCCGGTGTTTGACCACAGTGACAAGAAAAGTGCCAACTGTGCAGTCATCACGTCACAGGCCCTCACTAGAGAGATGTGGAGCATGAAGACAAAAACCAAAAGTCTCTGTGGCCTGGTAAAAATAGTAAGTGAAACCAAACAGACCTGACTTTTCATCCTTGCTCTGACTACTCAGACTGCAATAAAAGTTCTTCATTTCCCTGAGATGTTGCCCACATAAAAGACTAAATGAAAGTGCTAATCTTGAGGGATTGTTGGTGGATAAAGGAGACAAGATAACACATAGAACTTGGCATTTCGGCCATTGTTCACTGTTATTTCTACTTCCCTATTTGGCCAGCTCAAAAGAATGAGCTAGATCTGAGTCCTTGAAAAGGAATTTTCAAGAAAGGGAAAATGAGTCCTACGGCTGGAGTGTTTACATTGTCTCTTAATGTCACGATGAAGCTTAATCCCCCAGTACAGCAATATGAAGCTGTAAGGCCTGCAGCATGGGATTAAGGCCCTCATAAAGGGACCCGAGAGAATGAAGATTTTCTTTCCTGTTGTGAGAAGACACAGAACTCAAAACTCTGCCCCCTGACAAGCATAGAGCAGCCCTCAACAGAGCCCACACCTGCCGAAGCCCTGAGCAGAGACTTCCCAGTCTCTGGAGATCAAGCAGCCAGTTTCAGGGTGTTCTGTTTTCTCTGGTCTCAGATACTTCATTCTGACTGCCTGAGGATTAAGAATTAGCAAACAACACTTTTATTTAGAGAAATGCTAAGAAAAGATAAGGATTCAGGAGTGTGCATGTTCTTACTTTTCACAAATAGCTTTATATCCCAGAATTAATACATGAATGAATGAATACAGTGGCAGCAGACATGGTTTCATTTCTAATATTTATCTCTAGGCTATGAAGAAAATCATCCTGATTGGTCATTGCTTTCATTGCTTATTTATAGCTTACTTACAAGGGGGCTGTGCTCTTGGTATTCTGGCTTTTAAGCATCTACAATAATGGTTCTCAAACTGTGGGTTGCAACCCCTTTGGGATCGAATGACCTTTTCACAGGAGTCATCTAACACCATCCTGCATATCAGATATTTACACTACAGTATATAACGGTAGAAAAATCACATTTATGAAGTACCAATGAAAATAACTTTATGGATAGGGTCACCAGAACATGAGGAACTGTATTAAAAGGTCACAACATTGGGAAAGTTGAGAACCAGCAGTCTAGACAAAAGAATTACACATTGCTAAAAGATACTAGCTGTCTTTGGACCCACTCTTCAGAAATGAGGCCCCTGAGTTTCTATCTTTGGTCGTAGGCTCAGTCTCAAGACTCTGTCACCCCCACAAGTCATCCATTTGACTCCAGCCCACGGCACTGCTCCTTGCTGGGGGATAAGACTTTCTGCTGATGAGCAAGATGACTCAGCTCTGAAAGTTTTTGTCCCTGACGATTTCTGGAGCTTTGACTTCTGCAGCCTCACGTGACAGCTCTGCTAACATTCCTCTTCTCCTCACAGCAGCATCTGTAAACACAGGGCTATTTCGTTGAGTGCCATCCCAAAGCCAAAGCTAGGAAAAGAATTCCTAGAATGTCCATGAGAAGGTAGAATTTTAAGAGGATACCCAGGCAAGGCCAGGAGCACTCCGTGTTTGGGTTTCATGTGTCCTTCTCTTTAGCATTCTTTGTGAGACTTTTCAGAAGCTGTTTCTGTGGGAATGACAGCCCAGGACTGGCCTTGGGGGCCCCTGATGCTGGAAGGAAAATGTCTGGGGCAGTTTCCTTTTTCTATAGAAAACGTTACACATTGCTTCAGTGCCCTGATTTCTAAAGCTAAAATGATCTGGCATGTGATAATGCTTTCTCAGCACATGCGGGGGAAGTCTATGGAGACCTTTGCTCATGTGTCCACATAGCACCCTCATGGGCAACACCAGCATTTCAGCTGGAAAACTGAAGCCTAGAAAGTTTGACTTTTCTTGGGTCACCAAGTTTTCAACACAGAAGTCTGAACCTCTTTTAGTGGATTTCCTTTGGGCATAATAAGATGGCTCAGTGGTTAAGGGCATGCACTACTCCAGAAGACCTCCAGAGGACCCACATTCTGTTCCTAGAAACCACATTAATTATAGTTACAGTGTCAATAACCCTAGCTCGAGGCTAGAGTCTCTGTTGGCACCACCCCTATGTGCAAATACTTACACATAATTAAAATTAATAAAAAGGAATTTTTAAAAATTACTTTTATTTTGCTTGTGTTTATGAGGATCAAGATGTGATATCACAAAGCTCATTTTATGTTCTATACCTTCTGTTAAGTAGGTATATCAGCACAGATACTTTATTTTATTTTTTTCATTGTTTCCATTTTTCATAAATTTCTAAAGGTAAAGTCTATCTAAAATTGAAAAATAAGAAAAACAAAATAGTCAAAAGAGATAATTCATTTACAGCCCAACGTGGAAGGAAACATGAGCTTCAACTAGTATTTTCTGGAGTAGCATGAGCTTAACCTGTGACTCTACGGTCACAGCTCCTACAGCTAAGCACTTCCTTGCTCATGACATTTCTAGGTGACAGATTTTTTTTTTAACTTTAGATAACCTACATTTAGTCTGATTTCCAGGTCCAGGAATTAAAGGTGACTTTTCTCTGTGCACCAGCCTCATAGAGAAACTTCCAGAAGGTCACGTTCCTTACTTCCCAGTCCTGAGCCTCTCATCTAGGAAGACTGTTCATTTCACTAAAACCCTCTCAACTTTACCAAGGGATGTTAGAATGCTTGTCTGTTCTGCATCTGACTCTTTTCTTAAAATTCAGTGATTCACAGAAGCGCAAAGGGAGTTCTAGTTGGCATGGAGTCAACCTAAATATAATCCATATTGACTTTGACCTTTTAACACAGATATTGGGCCTGAATGAGACCACTAAGCCAGGTTACTTTCCATAGCAACAGTGATCCTTTCTAGCATAAACATTGGGCATTACTAGAATGGGAAAGTCAGTGAGATTGTGACTGAAATATTCCTGTTTCATGTATACAAGCCACTAACACTGAGTCCACAAATGGAGATTGTTTCTAGAATTCACATATTTCAAAATAGTATCAACAGTTGGGATCAGCTACATTTGCAAAACTACCTGACATGAATTGACAATCAACCAAGTGCTGATGCTGTTCCAGTCTGTCCTCCAACAAGGTTTTGCTTGCCAGATGCAGGTCATGTACAAGAGCTTGGATACTGTGGATTGAGGACCACGCAGCAAGTAGTTCTCACCTTGCAGAACTATTTATAATGTAGTTTATAGCTATGAATTAGGCAACATCGAAGGTATAATTTCCAACTCTAGCAATGTTGTGAACACTCTGAAGAAGTGGCATGATTTAGTGAAGAACTGTTTGTTCATAAATAAAAACACACTGTGCGGTGACAGCAATGTGCCAAGTGGGGCTTTCTGTTGAGAGAGAGAAGAAAAAGGAAGATGCAGTGAGGAGCTCCATCAGCCTCCAATTCAGGGCACAAGAGTATGTCTGATCTTGTTTTTTTTTTATTGATTTATTGAGCTATACGTTTTTATCTGTTTCGCTCCTTTCCTCTCCCCTCCCCTTCAACCCTGTCCTGTGGTCCCCATGCTCCCAATTTACTCAGGAGATCTTGTCTTTTTCTACTTCCCATGTATTTTAGATCCATGTATGTCTTTCTTAGGGTTCACATTGTTGTCTCAGGGATTATAAATTGTAGACTGGTTTTCTTTGCTTTATGTCTAAAAGCCACTTATGAGTGAGTACATATGATATTTGTCTTTCTGGGCCTGGGTTACCTCACTCAATATGATGTTTTCTAATTCCATCCATTTGCCTGCAAATTTCAAAATGTCATTATTTTTTTCTGCTGTGTAGAACTCCATTGTGTAAATGTACCACATTTTCCTTATCCAGTCTTCCTTCAAGGGGCATTTAGGTTGTTTCCAGGTTCTAGCTATGATAAGCAATGCTGCTATGAACATAGTTGAGCACATGTCTTTGTGGCATGATTGAGCATCCTTTGGGTATATACCCAAAAGTGTTATTGCTGGGTCTTAAAGAAGGTTGTTTCCTAAGTTTCTGAGAAATCACTATAGTGATATCCAAAGGGGCTGTACCAGCTTGCATTCCCACCAGCAATGCAGAAGTGTTCCCTTTACCCCACAACTTCTCCTGCAGAAGTTGTCATCAGTGTTTTTGAACTTTGCCATTCTTACAGGTGTAAGATGGAATCTCAAAGCTGTTTTGATTTGCATTTCTCTGATGGCTGAAGAAGTTGAGCATTTCCTTAAGTGTTTCTCAGCCATTGATGTGGGAGTGATTTCTTATTAATAAAGAAACTGCCTAGGCCCATTTGATAGGCCAACCCTTAGGTAGGCGGAGAAAACAGAACAGAATGCTGGGAGAAAGAAGCTGAGTCAGAGAGTCACCATGATTCTCCCACTCCAGGCAGATGCAGGTTAAGATCTTCCCTGGTAAGCCACCTCATGGGCTACACAGATTATTAAAAATGGGTTAGATCAATATGTAAGATCTAGCCAATAAGAGGCTGGAACTAATGGGCCAGGCAGTGTTTCAAAGAGTACAGTTTCCGTGTAATTATTTTGGGTAAAGCTAGCCAGGTGGCAGAAAGCAGCCTGCTGCTCCTATTACAACAAGCCATTTTAGATTTCTCTGTTGAGAATTCTCTGTTTAGTTCTGTACTCCATTTTTAATGGATTATTTGTTCTTTTGATGACCAATTTTTTGAGTTCTTCATATATTTTGAAGATTAGCCCTCTGTTCGATATAGGTTTGGTGAAGATCTTTTCCTATTCTGTAGGCTGCCATTTTGTGTTGTGACTGTGTCCTTTGCTTTAAAGAAGCTTTTCAGCTTTAGGAGGTCCCACTTTAATTGTTTCTTTCAGTGTCTGTGCTACTGGGGTTATATTAAAAAGTGGTCTCCTGTGCCAATGTGTTCAAGTGTACTTCCCACTTTCTCTTATATGAAGTTCAGTGTGGTTGACTTAATGTTGAGTTCTTTGATCCATTTTAACTTGAGTTTTGTGCATGGTGATAGATATGGATCTATTTTCATCCTTCTACATGTTGATATACAGTTATGTCAGCACCATTTGCTAAATATTTCTTTTTCCCATTGTATATTTTTTACATTTTGTCAAAATCAGGTGTTCATAGGTGTGTGGATTAATATCTGAGTCTTCTATTTGGTTCCATTGGTCCTCCTGTCTGTTTTTATTCCAATACTAGGTTGTTTTCAGTACTGTAGCTCTGTAGTAGAGTTTGAAGTCAGGGACTGCGATGCTTCCAGAAGTTTCTTTATTATACAGGATTGTTTTGGCTATGTTGGTTTTTTTGCTTTTCCATATTAAGTTGAGTACTGTTTTTTCAAGGTCTGTGAAGAATTTTTCTGGGATTTTGATGGGTATTACATTGAATCTGTAGATTGCTTTTGGTAAGATTGCCATTTTATTATGTTAATTCTACCTACCCAAGAACATGGGAGATCTTTCCATTTTCTTGTGTCTACTTCAATTTCTTTCCTCAAAGATTTAATGTTCTTGTCATACAGGTCTTCCACTTGTTTGGTTAGAGTTACTCTGGGATATTTTATGCTATTTGTGGCTTTTGTGAAGGGTGATGTTTCTCTGATTTCTTTCTCAGTTCATTTATCATTTGTGTAAAGGAGGGTTACTGACTTTTTTTTTTTAGTTAATCTTGTATCCTGCTACATTACTGAAAGTGTTTATGACTTGTAAAAGTTTCTTGGTAGAATTTTTGGGATCGCTTATATAAACTATCATATTATCAACAAAGAGTGAGAGTTTGATTTCTTATTTTCCAGTTTATATCCCATTGATCTCCCTTTTGTTGTCATATTGTTTTAGCTAGGACCTCAAGAACTATGTTGAATAGATATGGAGAGAGTGAACAACCTTGTCTTGTTCCTGATTTCAGTGGGATTGCTTTGAGTTTCTCTCCATTTAGTTTGATGTTGGATATTGGCTTGCTGTATATTGTTTAGGCATGTTTCTTGTATGCTCTCTCCAAGACCATTATCATGAAGGGATGTTGTATTTTTGTTGAAAGCTTTTTTGGCATCTAATAAGATGATCATGTGGTTTTTATTTTTCAGTTTGTTTATATAGTGGATTATGTTGACATATTTTCGTATGTTGAACCATCCCTGCATATCTGGGATGAAGCTGACTTTATCATGGTGCGTGATTTTTCTGACGTGTTCTCGGATTTGATTTGATAGTATTTTATTGAGTATTTTTGCATCAATGTTCATGAGTGAGACTGATCTGCAATTCTCTTTCTGTAATTCTCTTGATGGATTTTTCTGTGAGTAATATGAAATGTCCTTCTTTGTCTCTTTTGATTGATTTTAGTTTGAAGTCTGTTTTGTTAGATATTATGATAGCTATACCAGTTTGTTTCTTAGGTCTATTTGATTGGAAAAAATTTTCCCAATTCTTTATTCAGAGGTGACGTCTGTCTTTGAGGTTGAGTTCTGTTTATTGAATGCAGCAGAAAGATGGATTCTGTTTTTGGTTCCAATCTGTTCACCTGTGTCTTTTTATAGGTGAGTTGAGTCCATTTTTATTAATGAATATTAATGACCAGTTGTTGGAGTGAGGTGGCTTGCTGGTTCCCAGCTACCCAGCTAGTTCAGACCCAGAAGAATGACACAGAAACTGTATTAATTAAAGCATTGCTTGGCCCATTAGTTCTAGATTCTTACTAGCTAACTCTTACATATTAATTTAACCCATTTCCATTAATCTGTATATCACAACATGGCTGTTGCTTACCAAATAAAGTTCTCAGTGTCTATCTCTGGTGGCTCCATGGCTTCTCTCTGACTTCAGTTTTCTTTCTCCCAGCATTCAGCCTATCCTTCCCTGCCTACCTAAGCTCTGCCTTGGTATAGATCCAAAGCAGTTTCTTTATTCATCAGTGGTAATCTCATTACACAGAGGGGACTCCCACAATATCCAGTGATTGCTATCCCCTGTTATTTTAGTTTTCATTGTTGGTGATGTTATTTTGTGTGTTTTTCACTTCTTTGGGATGTACTGCTGTGAGATCATCTATTGTCTGTGTTTCTGTGGATGTAGCCAACTTCATTGGGTTGGAGTTTTCCATCTAGTACTTTGTGTAAGCCTGGGTTTGTGGCTAGGTATTGGTTAAATCTGGTTCTGTCATGAAATATCTTGTTTTGTCTGTGGTAATTGAAAGTTTTTGCTGGGTATAGTAGTCTGGGCTGTCATTTATGGTCTCTTAATCTCTGCATTATGCTTTACCAGGACCTTCTGGCTTTCACTGGTTCCATAAAGAAGTCCGGTGTAATTCTGATAGGTCTGTTTTTATATGTTACTTTGCCTCTTTCTTTTGTAGCTCTTAATATTCTTTCTTTATTCTGTATGTTTAGTGTTTTTTGATTATTATGTGGTGAGGGGACTTTTTTATTCAGTCTATTTGGTGTTCTGTAAACTTCTCGTATCTTTATAGATATTTTTTTCTTTAGGTTAAGACAATTTTTTTCTATGATTTTGATAAATATGTTTTCTGTGCTTTTGAGTTGGACTTCTCCTTCTATTCTGATTATTCTCAGGTTTGATCTTTTCATGGTGTCCCAGATTTCCTGGATATTTAGTGTTAAACTTTCATTAGATTTAATGTTTTCTTTGACTGGTAAGTCTATTTTCTTTATTGCATTTTCAGTGCTTGAGATTCTCTCTTCCATGTCTTGTATTCTGCTGTTTATGCTTGCATTTGTGGTTCCTGATCATTTTTTTATGATTTCTGTTTCTATAATTCCTTTAGATTGTGGTTTTTTATTGTTTCTTTTTCAGTTTTCAAGTCTTGAATAGCTTCTTCATATGTTTGATTGCTTTTTCTTGGTTTTCTCTAAGGAGTTTTTTATGTCTTCCAAGTTTTTGTTTGTCCTTTCTTCCATTTCTTTGAGAAAACTTTTCATTTCCTCTTTAAGTTCCTTAAACATTCTCCTAAAGTTATTTTTTAGGTCATTTTCTTCTGTTTCATCTACATTTGGTTGTTCAAGTCTTGCTGTTGTAGGTCCACTATTTTTTACTGGTATTGTGTTGCTCTTTGTGGTTTTGCATGTGTTCTTACCTTATCTACTCATCTTTTCCTCTGACTGGAATAGCTGGGGCTGTCTGTGACTCTGGTGGTCAATCTTCCAGGTGCCAGTGGATCTAAGGCTCAGATGGTTGCTTCTTATAGTGCAGTCAGGGCCACGATTTCAGTTACCTCCTTGGTAGCTCTGTGTTCCTGGAGGTTGTTTGGCACGCCCAGGGTTTGCTCTGCAATGCCAGGGGTCATTTGGTCCTACTCCCATGGAGATTGCTTGCTTGGGGCTCTTTATGCTGAGTTTTCTGCCTTGGGCCTGTTAGAGCAGAGATCCTGGCTCAGACCTACTCCCTGGGAGGTTCCAGATCTGCAGAGGTCTCTGGTTCCTGCCTACTTTCTCAGTGGACCCGGACTCGTGCCTGGACGCACATAGGTCCTGGCTTAGGCCTACTCCCTTGGAGGTGCCAGATTTGTACACAGACCCACAGAGGTCTCTGGTTCTGGCCTAATACTTTATCAGTTGCTCCCTTGTACCTGCTCCTGTGGAGTTTTCTGTCTCAAGCTTGCTTTGGCCTAGGTTGCTGACTTAGACCTATTTCCATAGATGTCCCTGGTCTGGGCCTGCTTCCGCAGAGGTCCCTGGCTTTGGCCCAATCCCACAAAGGTCTCTGGCTCTGATCTACTCCCTTGCATGTCCCAGACTAACCCAGTCTGATCTTGTAATAGAGGGCAAATCCTTTTTGTTCAGTCTGCTAATAAGTATTTTAAAATCACTGAAACTTAAATAGTTGCTAAAGGTAACATATTTCTCAAAGTATCTAGTGCTTGAGAGAAACAAAGATGGAAGAAATGACATAATTGATTTGACCCTATGTATATGTGTATATACATGTAAAATATAATTGTATGTGGCATATGTACACATGCATATATAAGTACATTGGCTTGGGGAATTTAGAGCATGCTGGGTATCTTCTACTACTTTCTATCTTCTTCCTTTGAGACAGTCTCTAACTGACCAAAGAACTAGTTAGGCACCTACAACTCTAGTGACACCCCAGCTTGCCCTTGCCCCCATAGCTCTGGGGTTATAGGCTCATGCAGCCATACAATTTGTAAAGTAAAGCAGCTTTACAAATGCTGGTTTTGAGCTCAAAACTTTATCTTTACTTAGCAAGAGCTCTTGCCGAAACATCTTTCTAGATCCAGCCTTATTCTTTATATGTCTTATTCTTTTTAAGTGAGTTGTCATGTTTGTGGTTGATGTGGGAGTGATTTCTTATTAATAAAGAAACTGCCTAGGCCCATTTGATAGGCCAACCCTTAGGTAGGCGGAGAAAACAGAACAGGATGCTGGGAAAAAGAAGCTTAGTCGAGGAGTCGCCATGGTTCTCCCGCTCCAGACAGACGCAGGTTAAGATCCTCCCTGGTAAGCCAGCTCGTGGGCTACACAGAATATTAGAAATGGGTTAGAACAATATGTAAGAGCTAGCCATAAGGAACTGGAACTATCCGGGCCAGGCAGTGTTTGAAAGAATACAGTTTCCGTGTAATTATTTCTGGGCATAAGCTAGCCATGCGGGCGGCCGGGTGCCGGGGACGCAGCCCTGCCGCCGCTCCTTGTTCAACAGATGGCGCCCAGACGTGATGGGCTAAATCCACTTAAAAACCTGAGAAGGCTTAAAAATAAGGGAGAGAGAGTTTAACACAGATTTTTGCTGTTTTGTTGGTGGCGTGCTGTAGAGAGATTCCTGATTCAGCAACAGCAGCAGAGAAAAAAAGCTGCGTCATTTTAAAGCACGGCTTCCTGGTGCTGTACTGCCAGCGTGAACTCTGGCTTTAAAGCATTTCAAGGCTTTTATGGGACTGGATGTTTGTGTTCCCGCTTGGGATCGGAGGAGAGTGCTCTGAGACCGTGCAGATGGCTCAGCGCTCCCCGCCTGCACCTGGGCAGAAGGCAGAATCAGGCTTAGGCAGGCGGAAGAGCATGGCGGATTCCTGCCGCCATACAGAGACGCGTTTTCAGACTGCGCAGTGCTCTGCGTGTCAGATTTGGCTGTAACTTGGATGAAAAGAGTTTCTGTGCTGCACACTCA
This sequence comes from Alexandromys fortis, assembly GCF_014885135.2. NCBI lineage: Eukaryota > Metazoa > Chordata > Mammalia > Rodentia > Cricetidae > Alexandromys > Alexandromys fortis. The sequence goes on along the minus strand of NW_026067929.1, from coordinate 9,626,304 downwards.
GTCTCAGAATTAAACTGCTGATTGCGGCTCCAATGTGAACTGCTGTGTGCCTGGAACTGTGCTCAGCTCAGAAGCACCAAATGACTCTGAGGCAGGAGCGGCTGCTCCATGCTGAACTGTGCTGATCTCAGGCAGGAACTACCGTAATTACCTTAAAACCGTGCAGTTAAGGTTTAGACTGGGCAGGACACAGGCAGTACCGTATTACCTGTACATGGTGCAACTTAAGTTTTTAAGAAATGCTTAACATTTTAAGAAATGCTCCTGGATAGTAAAAAAATTACAGATTCACAATAAAACAGATTCAGACACTGTTGGATAAATGTACGTAGGCTTGGGAAAGAGAAGAAAAAGAATATAAAGAATAAAGTTAATGTCTTAAAAAGAAAAAGGGTAAAGTCTTTAAAGAGACAGAGTACAGAAGTACAGATAGTTATAGATTAAGAGAAATAAAGAAAAATAAGCCACGTAAAAATGGAAAATTCACAGAGAGTCTGGATTATGTACATTGTGTTTTCTTTAAAATTTTTGACTGTGAAGGAGCTAAGTACAGAGAGACATTTCATTATATGGGCTGCCAAGCTAAACCAAAATGGATATAAGGGTATTACGATTTCAAAATTTGGGTCTAAGGATATGATGCTTTGGAGAGGGTCTTCTTTTGTTTTTGCAGAGGATGAGACCCTGTGGATTGCATCTATTCCGATTTGGTATGATAGACCACGCCCTCCTGAAAGGTTGCTGTGAACACCCTCAAAAAATTGCTTCGCTCAATTGCCAACTGAGATGAAACTAGCACACAGGTTATATCATGAACGACCTAATTAACGACGCCCCTATTCAGCAGGAAGCAGTTTGGAGAGAAAAAACTACGCCCATGTTCCCAAATATTGTTTATAAATGTTCTTTTACATTTAAAGGGGGATATGATATAGATATGAATAATTTGCATTGGTATGGATTTTAAGGTCAATTTTGTTATATGTATATGTATTTTTGATCTTGATTAAGGTATTGTGATTGTGTAGTTCATTTAAAAATGTAATGTATAATTAGGAAATATAGGTTGTTAATGGATAATCATCGCTAATAGTTAAGCTTGTAGTCATGTTAATTAGATTTTCTAGATATATAGAGATATATTTCAGTTAGATAGGCATTCTTCATATCTTTCAAAGACTGCAGAATATGGCATTTAAAATATTTTAATAACTTAGGACTTTTCATGACAAGGAGACACGTCTGCTCCTGGCAGCACCAGCTACTTCAAGAGGAAGATGGGCATCGAAGAGGATCCTTATGGAGTTGGATAGTCATTTGGGCAAGAAACTGCTCTTGCCTGGACTGTTGCATAAACTGGACACAGAGAACCCTCAGAGAGAGGACTGCTGAACTTGCCTAAAGGTGAGATGGTCTTTCGGGGTTCCTGATTCATGAAAGAGTCTGCGAGACATTCTGCAGGACACAGCAGAAAATGACTGAACTGTCTTTGAAATTTCCTGCTTCATGGAAATGTCTCTGGATACCATGGGCCTGTAGGCCGAAGATGGATGCCCCAACGGTACAGAGGAACTTTGGGTGACTGTCCAGGCAGCGAGATGTCTCTGTCATTTCTAGAGTTTTCTTATTTCTTGTTTACTTAGATAATATTATATCCTTCTGGAGTCTTTGATGGAGTTGAAGAATAAATAGTTATAGTTTTCCTTAGTTATGATAAGAGATAAAATAGATATAAATATTGTAACTGTAATTCTTACTTGATAACTGTTTTGTTATATGTAATTTTACTATGCTAAAGTTAAAGCCTTTCTTTTTTGTTTAAACGGAAAAAGGGGAAATGATGTGGGAATGATTTCTTACTAATAAAGAAACTGCCTTGGCCCATTTTATTGGATAGAAAATTAGGTAGGCGGAGTATACAGAAGAGAATTCTGGGAGAAAGAAGGTTAGAGGAGGAGTCGCCATGATGCTCCCACTCCAGACAGACGCAGGTTAAGATCCTCTCTGGTAAGCCAGCTCATGGGCTACACAGAATATTAGAAATGGGTTATAACAATATGTAAGAGCTAGCCAATAAGAAACTGGACCTAGCCGAGCCAGGCAGTGTTTGAAAGAATACAGTTTCCGTGTAATTATTTCTGGGTATAAACTAGCCATGCGGGCGGCTGGGTGCCGGGGACGCAGCCCTGCCGCTCCTATATTTCAACATGTGGTATTTGGTCATCAAAACCAGCAGATCTCAATTACAAATATGACCTCTATTTACTACATCTAGTGAGTGGAAACAGTAACAGTCATTTTAGCCAAGAAAATGTTCTCTGTGCCCAGTTAAGCATTCACATTGCTTACAGCACACTGCTTATAGATAGATCATCTATGTTCAGATGTCATGAATACCTATATCCTTCTTTATGCCTGAATAAGTGGACTTTTTGCTATGTCTAGAAAACATAAACATACTTAAATATATAGTTTTATATTTCTCATTTCTTTTCTCTTTAAAATTTATCTATTTATCTGTCAGTCTGTCCATCCATTCACCCAACCATCTATCTATTCATCCATCCATCCATCCATCCACCCATCCATCATCCATCCATCCATCCACCTATCCACCTACCTACCTATGTGTTAATGTGTACATGCACAGGTGTGGAAGTCAGAAGACAATGTGTGGGACTTAGTACTCTTCTTCCATCATCCAGTTCCCAGGGATTAATCTTGGGTTGTCAGGCTTGGTAGCAAACATCTTTTCCTACTGAGTCATCTTTTGCCTATCTTTTCCTTTATTTACTTTTTGTTTCTCCTCCATGTGGTTAAATGATATTTTATTAGAAGGTGGCTTTTGAGTCTGGGTCTCATTACCTATCTCATTCTGGCCGAAAACTATCTATGTAACGCAGATTGGACTTAAAGATGCAAAATCTTTCTGCCCCAATCTCTTAAATGCTGGGGTTCTAGATATGCAGCACCAGTAATGTGCTGTTTTCTAAGGAACATTTCCACTGAAAAGAACTCAGGGTTTTTTTTTTTCATTAATGTGTCAAAAACTTGACCAATAACCTTGTGGTGTTCTCTCTGGGAGAGCAAAGTTTTCTTCTGACGTCCCTAAATATGTTCAGTCAACAGGAACATTTCCTTCGACAGATGTGAACCCCTGCTGTCTTTTTCTTGGTTCTTATTTGCTAAAATGTAAACATATCCCTAAGAAGAATTCCTGCAGTGATTAAAATGACTATCAGTCCTTGATAGTCTAGGGAGAAACCCTTCACAGAGATCAAACAGTCCTCATAGTAACCTATGAAGACAGTGTACATTCCATTTATAATGAGAAAACACAGGCTTCCTGGCAGAAAGCAATGTGGCCAGGGAAAATGCCCAAAAGGTGGCTAAATTTCTGGAGAGTGTTTAGACAAATAATGAAAGGTTTTGTGTGTTGTTTGTTTTTAATTTTAATGATTCCACATAAAATAGACAATAAAATTCTTGCCCATTTTCTTTTTTTGTTGTTCTCTTTATGATCAATTAATGTGACCATAGTCAAGAATGTTAAGTCAAGAATTTTATTGACCCCGAATCTTAAGTGACTTAATGATATATTGATTAATTCATTCATTCAAGATTTGGTTTGTACAGCTGTCTTCAAATTTTTAAGTGAAAGGCTCAGTTTGAGTCCATCATTTTGTTGGTATTTGCTGCTTTTCTTTATTTAATTTTTTCATGTGATATTTCAACCCCAGTTCCTCTTCCCTCCTGTTCTCCTGCCTCCTGCCCACCTTTACCCCTTCCTACCCCCCATCCACTCCTCATAGGGAGTAAGGCCTCCCTTGAAAAGTCAACAAATTTTGGCATACCAAGTTGAGGCAGTACCAAACCCCTCCCTCCTATATCAAGGATAAGGAAGGTATTCCACCATAGGGAATGGCTGACCCACTTTTTATGTAAAACCTTCCTTGGTTTTTTATTTTTCTCTACAACCACTTATCTGCAATTTTTTGGCCTTTCCCTTCTCTCCTGTTTTATTTATTTATTTATTTATTTATTTATTTATTTATTTATTTATGTGTATGTGTGTGAGTGTGTGTGTGTGTGTGTGTGTGTGAGAGAGAGAGACAGAGACAGAGACAGAGAGAGATCATTGCGTTGTAGTCCATCATTCTGGTCTTGAACTTACTACATAGCCCAGACTGGCCTCTAACTCCAGAGCTTCCTGCCTTAGGTTACTGAGTATTTGTTCTTACAGGTAAGTGCCACTATGCCTGGTGATATTTGTTATTCATTTGCTCCTAGAAAACTTTAATTAATGCATTCTAATGGGGATACATGGGCTGGTTCTAAGTGAAATGCAGGCGAGTACTTTTAATAGTTTTGACATTAAATGGTTTATTTAAAAAAAAAGCACCAGCGCACAACCTTCACAAAGATTTTCCTAACAAAGTTAAGTGTTTTTATACCAGAAAACATTAAACAAATGACAGTAGAGTTGAGCATGGTGTGTGAGTTCTGAAATCATAGAGATCCTGACATATATCACATGCTATGGGTCCTGATGTTTTAAAATGTCCAGTTGCTAATGTGAACATTTTATTTTTAAAATAAAAAAGATCATTGACATCATTAACACCAGATAACTTCTGTGTGTTGTACAACCCACTGAGATACTTTGTTTTGAGTTTTCACTTAACAGCCCTGTGAGGTAGAGGCCATTGTAATCCACTTTTCCATTTACATTATTGCTTCTCATGTGCTGACAATGAGCCCCAGAGCCTTAGGAATTCTAGGGACGCAGTCTACCCCTGAGGCCACCCACACCACTATTAGGAACCCATTTACAGAGAAGAAAACCTGGACTCAGGAGAGAGTCAGAATGTGCTGCCCTACGGTAAATGATTATAAACAACACAGGCAGGTTAAAACCCAGATCTGTGAGATTCCCAAATTTATCTTCTAACCACTTCACTATTCATGTAAACACATTTGTCAAGGTTATAACTTATTCAGAGAAGGTGGACGTAGTAGGACACACTTATAATCCCAGCATTTGGAAGCTCGAGCATGAAAATCACAAATTAGAGGACATCTGATTTGTTTTATGGGAGGTGTAGGTGGGGGATGGGCTATGGAGGAGTGGGGAGGATGAAAAGAGGGGCAAGAAGGAGGGGGAAATGGGAAGAGAGGGGGAGAACTGTAGTTGGAATGTAAAAGTAAATTTAAAAAATAATAAAAAATAAAGATAAAAATTTTATTTTGAATAGAGATAAATAAGTAGAGCTTTCACTTTTGGCTAACAATGCAGTACATATTGAGAAGTGTGATGACACAGTGGTCTCAGGAACTCTGTGTGGACAGAAGGGAAGCCACAGGCACATGGGTCTTGTGTACTTGTTCCCCAGAGACAGTGCTCCTTGGAAAATGAAAGGGTTCCCAATGCAGTCCTTGCCCCAGCACACACACACACACACACACACACACATGGTGGGGGAGTTTTCTTTACACATGAAAACTGGAAGTTTTGTTTGTAAACACTTGGGTTTAGAGGCAGAGCTAGCTGGGAACATGACTGGCTTTGAGAGCACAGTCATTCAGAGAGTATCTGCTGACTTCATGCCATGCCTTCACCATTCCTTCTTCCCCCCAATTCCAATACTTGAACTAAGGCCAACTTTCTTCCACATTCAACAGAAGTTAAGAAAATCAACTTGCTAGATTCTGTGTTGGTGTAGGAAATCAAATTATTCAAAACACTCAAAATCAGATTAGCATCACTTAAAATCCTTTTCATTTTTAATGAAACAATAATCTTTCACCTTTTGTTGAGCTTTTGTAATTGTTGAGATTCTTGGTACACAGAAATTGTGGGAAGTAATGCATAATACCTTTGGCTATCCCAAATCATTACCATCCTCAGATTTATTCTGAAGCCAGAGTACTGAACAATTCTGGAGTAGGTAGTCTCAGCCCACATAGATTCTCCATTCTGGTGTGAAGGACTTCGAATTTCACATACAGTAGCTCTAGGTTTTCAGGATTCCTTACAAGCTAGATAAATTATAAGCCATGGCTGTGAACTTTTCAGTATTGGGCCCATATTAAGAAATCAGTAAATATTGCTGAAATTAATTTTATAAAAGTGATATCAGAGTGGCACGTGTTTTTAATACAAACACCTAAGAGATTGGCTAGCCATGAGTTCAAGGCTAGCCCTAGCTACATAGCAATTTACAGGTTAGACTAGGCTACATAGACAGAAGCTGTCTCAACAATAAATAAATCATAATTTAAACATTTACTTATTAAGTAAAGCTTATTAGTGCCAAAGAAGCACCTATAGAAGGAAGATGAACAGACTCCATATCATTTGTTTGTTTGGGATCCTAGGGATGGATCTGGGGACTCCTAACTGCTGCTTAGGCATTCTATCCCTGAGTCTGCCCTTCCCCAATAGAACTTTTGTTCCTGTACTCCATCCTTAAAGATGGATGCAAATAAGACAAGAAAGATACACAACATGCCGCACATTAGAATAAATACCATTGTGCTGTGCCAAGAAAGGCTCTAGAAGGCTCATTCTCATTCTTATGTAAGATTCTAATAACATTTCCACAATTATTAAAGTGGGATGTTAGAAAAATCAAAAAGCACCATAGAAATTATCATAAATTAATAGCACTTTGAGGTACACAGATTTTAGAAGAATAACCTTTGAATGTGCAGAGTTTGGAGGATGTGTTCTCTTCCCTTTGCCAAAAATAACGTGAATCCCTTCTGGTGTTTATGGCAAAGAGAATAAATGACCTTCATCTTTTACTTTGTCAGAAACATACTCAATCTTTTGGGATTGTTTGAAGTAGGTCCGTCTATTTTTGGTCCTGTTTTCATGAGTGTGGACTCTCCTCTCAATCGGGGAACACTTTTGGTTAAAAAAGCTGTATTACAATATTTTATTTTGTGATTCATGTTCTCCTGTGAATCCAGCAGTTTTGAGGGACCCATATCACTTTGTGAACGTGACAGCCTGCCCTTGACTTTGGCATTCAGCCAGAAACTGGCTAACACTGAACATCAAAGTTGTGTTAAAGAAAACTAGTAGAAGCTATGTGCTCTGCACCTAAAGACAACACAGTACCTCCACTTCTGTGTTCCCTTCCTGCATTGTGATCCTACCTGTGTATTTTAGTCATGTCTTCCCTGAAAACATCTCTATCATCTGCCACGCTGAGCTCTGCTTGCCTGGCCTGGTCTTGATAGGAAAGAAAATGAAAAATAATGTATTGGGACTAGTCCTCCTAATGGGTATGACCCTTGGGTGCAGCTATTCTAAAAAAGCACGAGTCTATCAATCAAAAGTGTCATCCATCCAATACATGAAGGGACCCTTGCTCCTTACTCAGCACCAATAATGAACAAACCACATGTACTGCTGCTTGAGAAATGCCCAGTCTTTCAGAATGGGCAGGGTGGTAAATTTATAACTCAGTAAGAGTGAATTTCTACTCAGTGTAATATTGATCTTCTTAAACGTGATTGTGGGATAAGTTGATTTTCTTATGTGCTAGAAAAGGCATTCCATAATAGTCACCAGTATTTGGCAACCTAAAATTGGTGTAAGTCCATACCCTTGCAGTACAAGATATAGGCCTCCTCTCTTGAATATTCCTCTCTGGAATATTCTTGCTGGAAGGTCCTTGTGTAACAACCTGGGCATGCAGATTAAATGTGGTGAAGACCCCTCATTTTAGTCCATAGTTAGATACTCTGAATCATTAATATGTGTCTAGAACAGCAACCCAGTGCTCCAAAAGCTTTTGCTATTCCGCACTTTCTGACTGCTGTTCCTTGTTCCAACAATCCATGTAGGTGGCATATTTGCTTAATAAAAACTTAATAGCAAGTTAGTCATTTGCAATTATATTAAAGCTATGGCCATAGCTTAACTTCCAGGTCTTGAAGATAATCTAAGCATATAGGTAGCATAAGGTCAAAATAAAGACTGAGGCTGGAAAGGTGAGTATGATCTCAAATGGTCACTGAAGAGTTTTTCAGAATCCTAAGGGGGGTAATGTTTCTTTCTGGTTTATTTCATTTTCAGTTTTCATGGCTGTTTCACTCCCCACCCCCATGTATGGATCTCCTCATGTGTAGATGTACAAAAAGGCCTGAGGTTGACATTGGGATTCTTTCTCAACTACTCACTCCTTATTCTCTGGGGCAAGTTCTCTAGCTGAATCTAGAGCCAGATGATGTGGGCTAGCCTACTTAGACAGCTTTGGGGATCCCTTGTCTCTGTCTTCCAAGAACTATAATGATAGAGGGGTTATCATGCTATCTGGCTGTTAAATAAATTCTGAGGACCCTACCCCTGGTTTTCATGCTGGCATAGCAAGTGTGTTATCTATCCCCTCTGCTGTTTCCCTACTTTATTTTGCTTTTCTGAAGTTATTAAACTTGCAATTATCTTATGTAATATTTGTTTGACTAATAGAGTCATAGAAATGGCAGAGTTAGGTTTGGTTTCACACTCCTTTAATCCCAGCACTCAAGAGGTAGAGGCAGATGGATCTCTGTGAGTTGGAGGTCAGCCAGAGCTACATAGGAAGATCCCTTGGGGAAAAATAATAAAATGAAAAAATATCCCTCAAATTGTTCCTGTTCTACCTGTTCCATAAGAGGATTAAGTTTTTCAGAAACTTCAATTAAAACCATATAAAGCAAAATAGAAGGAACTTAGCTACATCATAGTGTTTCTCACTCATTTTCATTTGCATCAACCATTGCTTAGACATTTTTTGTCATACTTCAGTAGAATGTGCTTGTCTCATCTCCATTTTTGTCGCTATTTAGTTGGGATTTATCATATCCATGGAACTGAGATCTCTTTATTTATATCTTAATAAAAATTTCATATTGTATTTTTACATATGATTGTGGAATTTCCTTGAAAGAAATAAAGAGAGATGGAGGGTTGGAGGAAGGAAGAAAGGAAGGAAGGAAGGAAAGAAAGAAAGAAAGAAAGAAAGAAAGAAAGAAGACTTGAATGAGTTCTAGCATACTGAGAAGAAAAATTCTTGTACCTTAATTCATTCTCTAGTTTCCAAATTGTCTGCCATATTCCTCCTAACTGCCATTTATCATTTTCCTTAGTCATAACAAGTAAAATGTTCAGTCTGAGTGTTGAAAATATATTCCAGAATCTTTTTTTTAATTAATTAATTTATTTATTAAAGATTTCTGCCTCCTCCCCGCCACCGCCTTCCATTTCCCTCCCGCTCCCCCAATCAAGTCCCCTTCCCTCATCAGCCCAAAGAGCAGTGAGGGTTCCCTGCCCTCCTTCCAGGTCTAGTAAGGTGAGCATCCAAACTGCCTAGGCTCCCACAAAGCCAGTACGTTCAGTAGGATCAAAGCCCATTGCCATTGTTCTTGACTTCTCAGCAGTCCTCATTGTCCGCTATGTTCAGCGAGTCCGGTTTTATCCCATGCTTATTCAGATCCAGTCCATCTGGCCTTGGTGAGTTCCCAATAGAACATCCCCATTGAATTAGTATGTGGGTGCACCCCTCGCAGTCCTGAGTTCCTTGCTCGTGCTCTCTCTCCTTCTGTTCCTGATTTGGACCTTGGGATTTTGGTTCAGTGCTCCAATGTGGGTCTCTGTCTCAGTCTCCTTTCATTGCCTGATGAAGGTTAATATCCAGGAGGATGACGATATGTTTTTCTTTGGGTTCACCCTCTTATTTAGCTTCTCTAGGATCACAAATTATAGGCTCATTCCTTTATTAATGGCTAGAAGCCAATTATGAGTGAGTACATCCCATGTTCCTCTTTTTGGGTCTGGCTTACCTCACTCAGGATAGTTTTCTATTTCCGTCCATTTGCATGCAAAATTCAAGAAGTCATTGTTTTTTACTGCTGAGTAGTACTCTAATATGTATATATTCCATACTTTCTTCATCCAGTCTTCCATTGAAGGGCATCTAGATTGTTTCCAGGTCTGGCTATTACAAACAATGCTGTTATGGAGTTGTGGAGTACACTCATGCATTGTTGGTGGGAATGCAAACTTGTGCAACCACTTTGGAAAGCAGTGTGGCAGTTTCTCAGGAAATTCAGGATCAACCTATCCCTGGACCCAGCAATACCACTCTTGGGAATATACCCAAGAAATGCTCTATCATACAACAAAAGTATATGCTCTACTATGTTCATAGCAGCATTGTTTGTAATAGCCAGAGATCCGCCTGCCTCTGCCTCCCGAGTGCTGGGATTAAAGGCCTACACCACCACCGATGATATTAAATTGCCCTTCATTTATTTTGATGGGAAAATGTCCTTGTGCAAACAGACCATTTGTGTGACCCCTGAAAGAGGTATCTGAAGATTCCCTATCAGAATAGCCAGCCTGACTTGGGGAATGGGATCCTTTTTTGGACATGGAGGGATGGCTTAAGTGTCAGCACTTGGACATTCCCTGATAAAGTGAAAAAAGACTGAACATTTATCTGAATTAGTGCAACAAAGGGCAGAAGAAAGGGCTGTGTCCACAGAAATGATTTTTTTTTGTGTTCTGAAACATTGTTTCTTTCATAAAACAAATAATTATGAGCCATTTATGTGACTATGGCCACTTCATCAGTCCCCTCCTTTTCTAAGATCTTTTGTTTTTGTTTTGTTTGAGTTTCTTTGGCTGTTCTGGAACTCTCTCTATAGACCACACCTTCAAATCTGTTCTTAAATACCGACAATGACTGCTTATATTACTGTGATTTTAATTATTTGTTTTAGTTCTTGTTTCTTATAAAAGCATACACACAAACTATATACATATAGTCACATTCATATAACATGATATGAACTTAATCTTCCTCATTCAATTGATACCCAATGTTATTCATTGAGGAGGAAGGAAAAGCAAGGTAAAGGCAGAGGGAGACATCATTCCCATGCACATCCTTTTCCTACTACCCTGAGGTTTGACTTTTTGGTGCTATGCAAGCTTCCACTTATTATTCATAATAGAAATTTAGAAACCTACAAAGTGTGTGGCACATTAGTGTCATACCTGGCTTTAGAAAAAGTTTATTACTGTTGTTGTTTCCGGTCCACAGGAAGGAGCTGGTACTGTGGAGCTAGCGTTGCTTCTGACAAGGTGCTGTGTGAACATCTCAGAATGAAGTGTCTTCTGTAGTGTTTTGCAAAGCTGCTTGGACCCTTCATGTCTCCAGCCATTCTAAGGCAAGCTTCTGAGCAAGCCTCATTTCACACTGCTGCCGGTAGAGTTTGCCCCCTCACTGCTGTCTGCCCCACTCAGGAGCATCTCACAATCTGTCTGTCCTTACATCTCTCCTTTTCCACACTGTCCCTGGGGGCTCATGTTTAATGTATTGGATTCCCACATGTTAAACACAAGTGCTAGAATCCCAGTCCCCAGTTACCCCAAGCATCCCATCCACACCCTGCTGCCTTGTCTGGCATCAGCTTTGAACGTCCTCTATGCTTTTCAAACCTGATATTTTAAAATCTGAGCACACTTATCTTTGTACCTTTTCTCCAGCAGCTTCCCTGTGTCCCTGAGTCCATTTTCTTGGACAGTAGTGTCATCATTTACCTTAAACCTCTAGTTTAATTCTTCAGAAGTGCTGTGTGAATCATCCCATCTGCTGCCCCTGCTGCTAAATCAACACTCAGTTCCTGCAAGTCCTTAGGAGTTGAAGTTTCTTAGAGACAAGACACATTAAACATGCCCAAAAGATGTTCTTACTCATCTTTATTTTTCCTTAGTCTAAGGCCTTCACCATCTTCTTCTTTAGTAATGGAAAATAAACCTCTTTAGCCACCCCAGTACCTCTCTTTCCAAATTGTTCCCAGGCATAATGTAGATCTGATTATTAATTTCCCACTTACAAATGGAAGTGGCCCTTCACTGCCATGGTGATATAGTTTAAAATCTTTAGCACCATAGACTTATGTCTTCGTTTCCAGCCCCAGTGTCTATGTCTAACTGCAGTACACATAGACATTACTCCATTAAACAAGTCATCAGCTTGCCCTGAGGCTAGTCTCAACTCAGCATTTAATTAAAATGTAGCACTAACTGATTTTCTTTCTAAAGTCACTGGCTGTGTTGCTGTTCTTTGCTGGAGTATCCAGTAGATAAAGAAAATACTTTTCAGAGCTCAGAAGTATTTTCTCTCCAAACCACAGCCTTCGTGGAAGCTGCTCAATGTCCGTCTAGCTTCTCCCTGTTTGACTTCTGGGCCGTCTAGCTGTCATCACCCTGGCTTCGCTTATCCTGCTGTCCCTCTCCAGCTGGGCATCTTCTTCTTCACACTTCTTCAGATCAGAACTGCAGTTGTAACTGTTCCGTGCAAGAGAGCATTGAAGTAGAAAAACCAACAGCCAAGAGGGGAGGAGGGAGGATGATGGAATGTTTGACTCTTTTTTCTCAAGATTGAGTGTCGACTCTAGGGATGCACAGAAAAGAGGCAGAGAAGAGAGACTTGTTAGGGGCTGTTTGTGTAATTCCGAGGGAACAGGGGTTGTTAGGACCATAGTGGTAGAGAGTCAGATGTCTTTTGATAGCCAGAATCTGTATATATATTGAGAGACATGCCATCAGGAATTTAAGAGAGATTGGGACATTTGGGGTTGCAGTCTGAACAACAAGGAGGAATTCTCTTATTTTGCTTGGTATAACTGTGTGGTGGGTGTGAATATACATATGCATGTTGTCATGTGTGCAGGTACAGGTGTGCAGGCACATATGTGCATTTGGGAGCCTGAAGTTGATTTACAATATCTTCCTTGATCACTCTCCATTTTTACTGAGAGAGGGCATTTATTTTTCTAAAGCCAGCGCCTATTGGTTCTGTCTAGTCCAGCTAGCCAGGTTGCCCTGGGGATCTCCTCTCTTGTCCTCCATGACTACTGTGATTACAAACTATTGCCACATCTGCCCAGTATGGGGTTCCGAGGATTCTTAAATTGTTCCAGTTTATCCACCCAGCTACCTCATCAATCCTATAACTTTCTATTAACTGGCAAAAAAAAAAAGCACTGGAGATCAAGCTTAGGCATCACTTTTTCAACCTGTGGGTGGTAACCCATTTGGAGGTCAAACAACATTTCCACAGGAGTTACATATCAGATATCCTGTATATCAGATATTTGTACTGCAATTGAAAACAATAACAATATTACAGTTATGAAGTAGCAAGGAAAATAATTTTATGGTTGGGTCACCACAGCATGGGAACTGTATTAAAGGGTCGCAGTGTTAGGGAGGCTGAGAACCACTGCTCTGGATGCTATTTAAAGCTGTGCAGTTGGAGAGAGGATCACTATGCTGACAGAAGAGGGAGGACGGAAACTAGAGGAGTCTTGGCACCTTCCATTATTACCTGTTCAAAAACACATGGGAGAACCAGAGGGAAGGATGATGAACCAGCAAGGTGCAAGGAAACCCTAGAGAGGGTGGTATCCTAGGAAACAAAGGAAGGGACCATCCAGAGCAAACAGCAATTACCATGAAAGAGTGGAAGAAGAAACCTGATTAAAATGGATTCTGGAGACCATGGGAGAAGAGCAATTGTGAGCCATGAGTATAAACAGGTCTCCTGCAGAATTTTGATGAGAGGAGCAGAGAAATTCCTAGAGACCAAGGTTAGAGACAATGAACTGAGGAGAGTTTGCTGTTGTTGTTGTTGTTGTTAATCTTGTCATTTGTTTTAAGATGAGTATGTTTGTGTGCTGATTAGATTGGCCACAGGAGGGCTGGGGATTATCAAAATATGAATGGAAAATTCCTGGATGAGCAGGGGATGATGGTGCAACCTAAGACCCCAACACTCTGGAGCCAAGAGCAGAAAGGTAGTGAGTTTGAAGCCAGATTGGGCTATTTAATAAGATACTATTTTATGAAGAAAAAGAAAGGGGAAAATAATAAAAATAAAAATAAAAAATAAAAAGAATAAAAGAGTAAAGTCTCTGGACCAAGATCTCTGAGCTGGTAAAAGACACAGAATCTGTAGTGTAGGCACTGGGTATATTAGTCTATCTGTATTAACAGAATCAAGATTCATTTTTATTTGCCTTAAGCAGAGAAAGCTTTACTCATGACTGATGTTGAGTGTATAGCTAAGAGTTTGTCCTTTCATTGCTGAGGATGAGGAGGAACGCTTACGCTTGTATTCTCTCCTTCCCTCTCTTTACCCATAGCACCCATACTGTACCTCTTTCCATCGTATCACTGAGCATTCTCATAGAAAAGTAAGGAGCTGAGGAAGAGATGGAGAGTTCAAGGAGAGAGGAGAGACCTTCACAAAACCATCGTTTGGTTCTATGACAGATGGAAGTCAAACCCATCTGACAGGGTGGGGTCCAGGCAGATTTAAACGTAGCCTGGCTGTCAACTGGATGGTCCTTGCCTCTTGTGGCTTCATCGCTGATGGAGGGGGCTTTTTCCAGCCCACTGCTCTGATGTAACAATGTTTACTTATCTTTGATTCTGTTCTTATGTTTCCAACTGTCTTTCCACCCACACACAGAGCAGATGATTTCTTCTACGAGATTAAAATTTATTTTCCTTATAAAACTTAAATGTGCTTTGTATTCCTAACTCACTTCCTGTCTATATAGACTATTCCAAACACTACACTGGTGGAGATGGAGCCTTCATAGAAACTTCCCTTCCTAACATTGTTCTCCAAATAAATATCTTCATTATTTATTTTTTTTTCATATTAAGGAATCAAGTGAAATCACTTCTAGCCTACCTGAAGAATACTTTAGCAGAAGTGGTATGCATTACTGCTACCAATTAGTTGAGTTTTGGTGACCTTGAGTGGGTGGTAAGTGGCACAAACTGTGGGAAAAGTTGTGCTACCTCATCTGTCCACGTCCTAGGGTGACATTCCATGGGTAGGCCATGGAATTCCAGAGAGGAGCTTATCCGAGCTATTTTAAGGTTTCCCTAAGCCAGGCCTCTGAATTCAACAGTCAGAGTACAACAATCAGAGAGCACAAGCTAATAACACTTCTGGGCATCTACAACTTGCTCTAACTTGAAATATTCAGGTTCTTGCCACATTCTTATGTAACTTCATAATTAGTGTCACATACCCTATACTTCAAAATATGACTTTTCAGCCCAACGCTGGGGATCTTTGTTGAATTGGAGATGACAACCCATGTTCTCTTGAAGAAGAAGCTAGTTGGGGTCTGTCCTGTGGGCCCTACTGAGTTAGGATGAAATACACAACACAAGACAATTGTTTCATAGGGGTTGTTATGTGATCTGATACGTAGGACAGTTTGAGGTTTTTGTGTGTGTGTTTTTTGTTGTTGTTTGTTTTTTTGTTTGCTTGTTTGCCTAGCCTTGTATTTTAAAAGTGAAATGTTGAAACAGTTAGTTACAAATACGAAAGAATCTGATGTTACCATGCAGGTAAGAGTCTCCATAGGAACTGTCCTAAGCCTAGGGTACCAAGTTCACAGGGAAATAACCTTATGGGTCGTGTCAACACCTGAGGGTAGAGAAAACCATGAGGTCATAGCAGAGAGGCCTTTGTATTAGGCCAAAGAATTAACTAGCTATGGGAGAGGCTCTAGTATCCAGGGCCTCAAGTGCTTATATAAGAAAAGGAAAATCATTCTGTAAATGTAAAGCCACTGAAGACTGTCTCAGATCCCAAGTTAAATCCACATTGGTCATAAGCTTTGAAATTCTAATGTTATCAGGTTCACGGAAAATCAGTCTGGCCTAATCACGAAACCATATTGGTTTCTAACAGTATCAAAAACCTTTCAAGTTGCTGAGCTTTCTCAAAATAAACATCATCTGCTCTGTGCGATATCTTTTACAACAGAGTTTCCTTAAAACACGTAATGTGGGCTGTGGAAAGAGCTCCCTTGGTAAGTAAGTCATTTGCTTCACATCTGTGCAGATCCCCAGAATCGACTCGAAAAGGCAGGTGTATGGGTCATGCCTATGATCTCTGTGATAGAAGGAAGGGAGACAGAGACAGAAGGATCCCTGGACCTAGATG
Organism: Alexandromys fortis; assembly: GCF_014885135.2. NCBI lineage: Eukaryota > Metazoa > Chordata > Mammalia > Rodentia > Cricetidae > Alexandromys > Alexandromys fortis. Next base: position 9,610,267 of record NW_026067929.1, on the reverse strand, counting down.
GCCCATTAGCTTTTACCATTCTTGGTAAATCTGGAGTCAGCTGGCTAGTCAACACTGCCAACTTGGTGAGTTTTCAGGGCAATGTTAGACTGTCTCTAAAACAAAAAGGTGAAATTTGGCACTAGGAATGACATTAGAGGTTGTCATCAAATCTCATCTTTCATGTACATATAGATGCACCCCCACACATGAACACCCCCATACACACACAGTCATTATCTGATGCTCACATTAAACACAGTGAGAGCAATGCAAGCAAATTGTATTTATTTTTCTTATCATTATGACAGGAAAAACATTAAATGCACTAACAAATCTGCTAATTAAACTTTGATTCTGTCTACCATTGAAGAGTAATACAGAGAGTATCCATTATTAAAATACCCTACGAAGCACTGAGATAATATTATGAGGTTTTTTCCTTTTTTATTTATTTATTAAAGATTTCTGTCTCTTCCCCACCACCGCCTCCCCCTTCCCTCCCCCTCCCCCAATCAAGTCCCCCTCCTTCGTCAGCCCAAAGAGCAATCAGGGTTCCCTGCCCTGTGGGAAGTCCAAGGACCACCCACCTCCATCCAGGTCTAGTAAGGTGAGCATCCACGAAACTGCCTAGGCTCCCAAGAAACCAATAGGTACAGTAGGATCAAAAACCCATTGCCATTGTTCTTGAGGTCTCAGTAGTCCTCATTGTCCGCTATGTTCAGCAAGACCGGTTTTAACCCCGGGCGTTTTCAGACCCAGGCCAGCTGGCCTTGGTGAGTTCCCGATAGAACATCCCCCTTGTCTCAGCACAAATCCAGCGCTATTATGAGGTTTTTTAAGTTGCTTTTTATACATCATGCATTTACTTGGAACTAGCCTGCTATAGTATTGAAGGGAAGTTATAGAGAGGAGAAAACAGTAAAAGGAGAGTGTCAGCAGGGAAGCATTATTTTGAAACTCTGTGCAGATGTGAGGCTTCATACTCACTGTACGTTGCAGCTTCATGCCTTAGTGACTTTTGCTGTTGTTGTGGTAAAATGCTCTGGCACAAGCAACCTAAAAGAGAAAGCGTTTATTTGGTTTCATAGCTTGAGGGTACCATCCATTATGGTGGAGATAGCCTGGTGGCCAGAGCTTGGACAATCAGTTGCATTGTACCCAGAGCCGAGGAGGCAGGGAGGGACTGATGGCCCTGCCCAGCTAGCTTTCTCTATTTTATGCAGTATAAAACTTGAACCAAGGGGATGGTACTACCCACTTTGGGCGTGGGCCTTCTTATTTCAGTTAACCTCAAAGATAAATTCTCACATGTGTGCCCAGAGGCTTGACACCTAGGTGACTAAAGATTCATCAAAGTGATAACCATTATTAACCATTACACTTCAATATAGTTAAGTGACAATTTTTTCTTTATGGTTAATATATTGGGATCCTTTTCATAAGTAGGACCATCCCAAAATAAAAGATAAATATTCTTATTTTATTCTAGAATCTTATGCTTTTCCTTTTATATTTATCTCAATAGTCTACCTTAAAAAAGATTTATATTATTATGTAGGGTACAAATCAAGATTAATTTTATATTCCCTTCTTCATATGTTATTATTAACCCTAGGCATTTATTGAAAGACAGTATTTCCAGGGTTGGAGGGATGGCTCCATTGGTCAAGTGCTTGCCACACAAACATGAAAACCTGAGCTTGATTCAGTGAAGCCAGAAAGCTTGTCTTAAAATAAAATGGATGGTGTTCCCTAAAGAACGCAAGCTGAGGCTCTTCTGTGCCCTCCACATAAGGACATGTGCATATGCCATGGATACGTGCATGCATATGCATATGCGCCATCGGATCATCATACAGATGTTCATGCCACGATCTAATTTTTATTCCCCCAATTCATAGTGAAATCTCACCCTCATTGTGGTCTTATGAACTGGGGACCTTGGGAAGGAGTAAGTGGTCATAACTCCACTCTCATGAATGGACTGGTACCTTTAGGAAGGAGATCTCAGGAACTGGTTGAGGTGGTACATGTATGTAACCTCAGCACCCAGGAATCAAAGGAAGCAGGATGGCAAACTCAATGACAGCCTGAGCTAAATATGGAGACACTGTTAACAAAACCCCAGGGAGATCACTACCCACTCCTGTACAGTGTCAGGGTGTACGTAAGACACTACCAGCTAAAAACAAGCCCTCAGCCAATATCCAAACTTCTGGTTCATTAATCAAGATCTTCTCAGCCACTAGAACTGTACAAAATACATTTTTGTAATTTTTTTACTACCCAACTCAAGGTATTTTGTTATAGATACCCAAGCAGACTAAGTCAGTAGATCTATTTCTAGACTGTTTTGTTTGGGTTTTTTCAGTTTTATATATAGGGGAAACACCAAGTTTCCAGTGACTCTAATAATACATCAAAAAAGCCACAGCAAAAGGAAAGATACTTGTAAATAATATGAGAAACATTGCTTGTACCCAGAATTCTTGCAAATGAATTAAGAAAACAAAAACAGAATGAAAAAAAAAAAAAACAGAACCACCAGAAATCTCCACAGAAACATAGAAGACTGGAACACACACTTTTTAAGAAAGACCACACAAATGGCTAAAACCATGGTGCTCATTTTCTTTTTATTTTATTTTTTCTTCCTTTTATTGAATAGATTTTTCTCACATAATACTTGATTACAGTTTCCCTTCCTCTTCCCCTCCCCGTTCCTCCCCACCTGCCCTCCCATCCAGACCCACTCCCTTTCTATCTTTAAGGCTTCCCCCGTTGTCACACAGCTTTTTGTTCCTTGGTATCATTTGCTTTGCCTTGCTTCTGCCATTGGAACTGGGGCCTAGAAACATGCTATCAAGTATCAATGCTGTGATTATTGTTATGAAAAAATACGCCATCCTTCATCTGTAACCAAGGAGCATTTTGCCTTCCAGGCTCTGTGAAACTCTGGCAAGCTAATTAATTTCAGTGCAGGAAGAAAAAAATCTCAAATCCTTTTATATTTTTGACACTCTGTGCTCCTGGACTAGCTAAAAGTAAGGAAATTGACATCCGGTTCTGGAAGAGATATAAACCAGATAAAACTCCCTGCTTGGGGAATCCAGATGGATACATCCACACGAGAAAACCGGAAGGCGGTTAGTTTCTACTGAAGCTGGCCATCGTCAGTTCTGTATGTATTCAATAACGTATCTGTACGTTTACCAAAACCATGTTCAGGATTGCTCACAGCCACAACCCTGGCAGTGTCCTGTGTGTTCTTCAACCATAATGACACAGTAAAATTATGCTGTCTTTGAGAATAACATTCTTTCCTAAGAAGCTCAGGTGGTCTTAGTTCAGAGAGCCAGGGTTCCAGAAATGAAAGAGCCACCAAAACCTTCCTGGTCAGTGACTTTCAGGTTGTCTCAAGAATTTGAAGAATAAAATTCACAGCCTATAGAAAGTGAGTGCCCAAAAGAAATGCAGAAATATTTATTATAGGGAGCCTATGAGAAAGCAGGGAGAAAAGAGAGGAGAGAGAGAGAGAGAGAGAGAGAGAGGGAGGGAGGGAGAGAGAGAGAGAGAGAGAGAGAGAGAGAGAGAGAGAGAGAGAGAGAGAGAGAGAGCACTTGAGACAGAACACAGCGCTCCTGTATAGCAGGAAGGATCCCAGGAAATGGGGTACTATCAAGCTGCCAAACTAGGGTTTTATAAAGCCTTTGTGGCCCCAAATAGTAAGATATGAGACAGGAGATGGGCTTGTCAGTCTATATGGACCACCTTGGTGTCCAAGTGCCTCCTCTAAGTGTCAGTCACATAGTCACACGGCCTCCTAAGTGCTTATTTAGGAAAGAAAGAAACAGTAACCAGAGCTCTTCCTGACTCCCCTGCCCATCAGCATGGACATTCTCAGAACATCTATTTTGGGGACCCTACCTATCTGACCAGTTTCTGTCTCCTGCTCTCATCAGTAGAACCAGCAGATAACTCATCGATGGAATGCTGGAAGGCAGCGAGAGTGAGTACTGCTCTCAAGGAGAGTGTACACTACTCCATGGATGGAGCGCCAAACTTAACCAAGAAAAGAGATATGCCGACAAGCCTGCGCTGTGGTATATTCTGAAAGCACAAAGCTAATAGATCGTGTTAGAGTCTGGACAGAGGTTTTCTCCTGCAGGGAGCAGCAGCATTGAGGGAGTGATGTGTTTGTATATTTTCTCTAGTCATGATATAGGCCAGGCTGGCATCAGATTTGTGGTAATCCCCCTGCCTCAGCCTCACACATGCCAGAATTACAAGCCTGTAGCCTCAAAGCTGAGCACAGGGCATAGTATCTGTTCTTTGTTATTTGAAAATGCTTCAGGCTGTGCTTTCAGGATGCCTGTGTTTTCCTGTAAGCAGGGCTGCATTTCAGTGACCACAGAGTAGTGTGGTAGGGGGAGGGGACACATAACTTGGAGGCCTTTCAGAGTGCTGTGTTACTTCAAGATAGTAATTCTATCTATTTATTATCTCGTTTAAGATAAAACTGTAATTTGGAGCTCCAGAGGCTTTAGAAGACATGTTCAAAAATTCCATAAAATCCCACAATAATCACAGTGGTAAGATCGCCTTAGGTTCAGATGCCTTCATTCCTCCCCCCATCCACCCCCCCGTCCTTGTGAATAAACCACACTTCTCCCACTGACATGCTGTAATAGATTAGAGAATGAATAGAGAATGAATGATGCTAACTCAGATTGTAGCCATGAATATAAAAACGAGTAAGTTCACGTAGAACAAATGAAGAGGCATGGATTCCATTGGGAGCATCTTTTACTTCTTTTTAAAATTGTTTTACATTTGAAGCACATGGCGTTTTGGCTGCACGTATGTCTGTGCACCATGTGCATGCAGCACCCTCAGAGTCTAAGAGAGGATTTCAATTCCCCTGGAACTGGAACTCCTCAATGCTAGCCACTGAACCCTGGGTCTTCTGTAAGAGAAGCTAGTGTTTTCAACCACTGAGCCATCTCTCTAGGCCCATCTTTCATTTCTTAATATGCAAAAATAATAACCACTACTATGGGTTTCCTATGTTCAAGTAACTTCAGTCACTGAAAGGTACCATGCTGTTCTTCAAACTTTACGAGAACCGCACAGTGTTCTGGAGTCCTTGAACTCTGTTCAGCCCATACCGCAGCTGGAACCACAGCTGCATCGTTCAGTACTTTAGAACATCGTCATATCTAAATGAACAGAGCTCTTGGACAGCACATCATGTAAGGGTTTAAAAATGAATTTCAAGTTTTAAAAAAATGGTGAAAACAGCTACCATGTCTCTAACCCATTCTCTGCAGAACTCTAAAGTAATTATTCGTTAGGCTTATTCATTTGTGTCTGACTCATTTGCTATTTCAAACCGTTAGACGAAGGTAACAACACAGACCAAGCTTGTCAAACTGGACAGTAAAGAAGTGTCTGGACTATTAAAAATTCCTTACTTGGTGAGACTAGAACTTATTATAATATTAAATAAATGCAGTAATTAGCATTTCCATCACACTGTTTTAATATGCTCCTTTGAGCTCTCCATTTTGGGATTTGGTGATAGAGGAGTCTCCATGTTTCTAATTCTTTTTATTTTTATTTTTTTATTTTGGGGATGACAACTTGACATACCTGGGAAGAGGGAATCTTGACTGAGGAGCTCCCAAGGTTCAGCTGAAGAGTAAAAGGAGTGAGAATATGAGCAAAGAGGTCAAGACTATGAGGGGTTCATCCACTGAGACAGTTTGCCTGAGCCATGGAGAGATGTCAGAGCCTGTGAGCCCTATCACATGTCCTCCATGAGGTTCAGACTGTTCTTTTGTCCCAGGCTTTATCTTACTATGTTACTATCTCCAGAGACTTAATAACACTGAATACTTCTGAAGTTACGTTAGTAACATATTTATATGCATCTATTTTTACAATATATTTTCTTGCAATAGTCCCTAAAATATTGAATGTGATTCCCATAGAGCATGACTTATTACAGCAATAAAATAATTTGCCTCCCCAACATTTTAAAGTCATCCTGTCATTGCCCATATAATTTACATTTCTTTAAATCAGAGCGTAAAGAGATAGGCACATAAGATGATTCTGTGTGGAGTTTGCCTGAGTCAGCTGAGGGGGAAATGTCAAGTGCTTTTCCTTTTAGGTGGCTCCTTCACTCACTGATAAGCCGGCACATATGAGTACAACGTGACCGAAACAAGCAGAGGTGATGGCAGTGGGACCAGGGTTATAAGGTTAGTGGATCTATGAGGTTGAGAGGACAGGGGGACGGCAGAGTGGATGGAGACTCCCAGCATCAAAAATTTACCTTAGACTTAGCACACACACTGCATTGTGGTGTACAGATCAAACCCAGGGCCTTGCTCCACCACTGAGGGATTTAACCAGCTCTCATTTTTAGAGGATTCTGTTGGCAGGGTTTAGGTGTATATTCTAAGAGAAGGCTTCAAACTGCTGCATTCCAGAGGTTTCCAGATCGTGAGCAAAGAAGCATTGCTATTCAGTGACTACAGTGGAAGGAGGAAAGGATTCCTTAGGTGTAAAGGGAGAACTGTGTCATTTGCTATCTGCTGAGGGGGCTGAGCAGAGAGAACCAGCAGAGGCCTCCGGTCGAGGCAAGTGGAGAGCAGCTTCTGTTAAGGAAAAGAAAGTCCAGAGAGTCTGGAAACAGACTTTATGTTAGGTATTTTCAGGGGGCTTTTGTTGTTGCTTTGTTCTGATTTCACTAACTTGTCCAGCAAGTGGAAAGAAAGGATATTTTAGTTTTTAATCTGGATCTTCTCTAAGATAACAATTAAAGTGAGTGTTATCCTTTATAAATACCTGGTGGCTGCTTTATTCTATCTGTAGAGAAGAAAAATTGATTCCTTTATGAACACCCCTTTCCCTGCTCTAGTTCTTTAAGGTTGGGTTTATGACAAGTCTGTGGTGTGTGATTGGTATGTGGATATTACATGTGTTGGGTAACTGGTGTGTGCCAGATGTATAGTGTGTAACATAGATGTACCATGTTATCATGTGTGGTTAGCATCTGTGAGGTGTAAGCTGCAGTGATATTTTCTTTGTGTTTTTTTCTTTTTTGACTTTGGAATTTTTTTAATTTTTTTTAAATATTTATTTATTTATTTATTATGCATCTGTCTGTGTGTATGCCTTCAGGCCAGAAGAGGGCACCAGACCCCATTACGGATGGTTGTGAGCCACCATGTGGTTGCTGGGAATTGAACTCAGGACCTTTGGAAGAGCAGGCAA
>NW_026067929.1:9559203-9602887 GCF_014885135.2 Alexandromys fortis | reverse complement strand
CCCCCACTCCATTCCCCCTCCCTCTCGAGACTGAAGAGCAGTCCAGATTCCCTGCCCTGCGGGAAGTCCAAGGTCCTCCCACTTCTATCCAGGTCCAGGAAGGTGAGCATCCAAACAGGCTAAGCTCGCACAAAGCCAGTTCATGCAGTAGGATCGAAACCTAGTGCCATTGTCCTTGGCTTCTCATCAGCCTTCATTGTCCGCCATGTAACAAATAAAATTTGGCTGCCGATTAGAATGCAGAGCTAATCCATTAGAAGTCAGACAGTGGTGGCACACACCTTTAATCCTAGGACTCTAAAGACAGAGGCAGATGGATCTCTATTAGTTCAAGACCACCCTGGGCTACATAAAATTGATCCAGTCTAAAAGAGAAGCAGAATTCACACAAAGGCGACCCTAGTGTCCTCTGAAGACACACAGGGTGCGGAGAGTCTATATCCACAGGGTGCACTGCTCCCAGCCAGTCAATAATTTCAGAAAAGACAGCAGAAGAAACATAGCAATCAATATGTGCATATACATAAATGTATGCATACACGTGTTAATATGTGTTACCAATGATCTGTTTAAGCTGTGGGCATGATTGCTCACATTGCTGGATAGCTGTGATGTTGAGATAATGGTGGGAGCATGATGCCTCTCAGAGTTGTGAGGATTAGACTATGAAATGCTTGTATATAGATCCTGGCACATAGTATGCAGCTAGCAGGTGCTGTGAAAATATGCAAGTTGTGCACACATTCTGTTAAATGTGTTATCTTGCTAATGCTTAATTTGTCTACTTGTTTTTGTGAACGAGTATCTCCACATTGCCATACTGTTCTTACCTCTATGTTGCTGAAGAATTTATCGCAGCAGTTTCAAATAAACACAACGCAACTCAAACAGTTATCTCATTTTACTGTGTCTAGTCAAAGGTACACTATGTTCTCGGTGAAAGGGCAGTATGTAGGCTTGTTCACTTGTATTTATAAAACCCTTGAGATGTTTCAAGATGAAAGGATGGCGCTTTCTGCTATTATTGCCATCTAGTATTTGTGTCTCCTTTATTTCTGTGACTTAAGTGGCTACAGATCACTCTTTCCAAAATTTTCAATGTGTGGTGTGGAACTTAGGTCTCAAAATTTTAAAGTAATTCAACATCTAAAGTTCTTAGAAACATGTGAACTTAATGCGTTGTATCTATATACTATGTTGTTATTACTGTCTAACTATCAAGCTCTTTTAAAAGATTCCTCTTTAAGTACAACTTAGACATTTCCCTTAAATATAGAGTCAGAGAGTTAGGAATTCTGAAGCCTACTTGCTTATTAGAACAATGTAAAATGCTTCAGAATGTCCTGAACGGCTTACACATCTTAAGCCACAGAAAGAAACCACTGGGCTGAAGTCAACATTCTTTGCTATTTCTACTTCTGCACCTTCTTATTCAGCATTGTAATATAATTTGGACAAAATTTGCTGGTTTATTTACATCAGGCATAAATGCAGGACTGTAGGCCCATATTTCTACATGGTAAGGCGGCCAGACTTCCAGGCCATAGTTTACACCTGCCACACAAGAGGGGTCACCCCTAGCAATGGGTCAGAATATGCTAATGTCATTCTGCTCCTTCTTTGTGATTTGGAGGATGCCTGAAAAGAGTTGTTAATTTGGCCTACATGACAGAGCTGGCATAGGTAGATGTGAACGTGACCACAACCATTCACCTGGTTACCTAGGGAACAGAATTCTAGTGAATTTTCCCCTTAGTATATGTTTTGGTACAAAAGCTGTTATTGGAGAATAAACAGGGGAATTTTCAGGATGTGAACTCAAGATTTTATGAGGGACCACTGAGAATCTCCCCCCTGATAAAGCCATGTGGATTGTGTGTTTATTCCCATGCCTACCCTCTCATCCAGACAAATAATTTAGGGTCCGGACTGGCACTGGACCCCAACAAAGAACTAGATTGCTTTTTGCAGAATCCCCACTGTAGCTGGTATCAACAAACAGGAGGATGAAAGAACAGAAAACATGGTGGTCGAGGTTGTGTTGCTCGTGGTAAGGATCTGGGACAGGCATTTCTAGGTTCTCGGTGTTTTAGCCACAGCATGAAAGCAAGCTCACACAAATTTGCAAAGCAGTAAGAAAACCTTATTAAAAGCAAAACTATGGTACAAATTAGAAAGAAGTAGTTATCAAGTTTGACGGTAGGCCACATGAGGTGCTCAAGGGTCCTTGTTTAGGACTTTTGAGGTTTAAACGAAAAAGAAGTTTAGTTGCTAATAAGGATAGTTTTGATATAGTATCTATTCTGCTTGACAGATTAAACTATAAAACCATTTCTCTACTCTGTATATCCCTTCCTATAATGCATCTGATTTTAATTTATATGTATGCTTAATTGCATATAAGTATATGATTAGTCAATAGGATATTCTCCCTAAAAGTTCAGTTTGGGAGACAGTTTTGCCTCCCTTAATACTTATGTCCCTAAAGAGAGTTCAGGCAAGGTCAACTTTTCCATTCTTCTACCTGTACATCTGTCTAAGTCTGATGGTCATGAGAATAGAAAAAACTTGCTTAGAGTGTAGTTTGTACACAGCTCAATGCAGATGAAGGTTCAAGATTGCTAGGTACATTGATAGAGTGAACTGTGTGTACACAATATGTGCAGGCAAGGGCCTCAGACTGCCAAGTACATTATATGAAGGGTACATGCATAGCCCACACCAAGCAGAGCCCCACATTGGCTAAGCTATTCCCTATATTTTTCTGCCTTGGAAGGACTTCATTTGCTTTCAGCTTCTCTTTATGTAACCAGAATTTCAAGGAAAGTAGAAGACTGAAAGGTCATGCAATTATACTATATAGTTTATCCCTGTGCCAACAAGGAATGGTAAGCGTAAGGAGCAGAAACCATTCTTGTTAAATGTAGAATTTGCTCTTGATTGTTTGAAGCATGGTCAGTACTCATCATGGGGATATGGCCAAAGGTAGGTTGTTCATTCCCCCAGTGGACTGTCACACACCTATGTACATATGAGCAGTACTAATTGGAATCAGGGAGCTATAAATAACACTTGAGAAAGAGAACATGAATCTGTGAAGGAGATGAGGCGGGGTACCAAGGCAAGTTGGAGGCCAGTGGTAGGTGGAGATGATTGATTATACTGGATAAATATAAGAAACTTTCAAAGAAAAAGAAATTATATAAAACTAAATTATTGTGAAATATTTTCAATTGTTCCAATGATACTCCTCCAAATTCAACAAATCCACACCTTAGATCTTCTTAATGGATAAAACTTAATTAGTAGACTATTTTTACAATTGAATTTTTATTGTAAAAAATACATATTAATAGACTTTAATGGAAACCATGAAAAATAAAACGTCTTCCCAGTGTCATGCTTTGAAATGTGATAGCAATTCTAACTATTTTTACCTGGTGAAATAATCATTAAATCATTGTGTTAAACTATAAACTTCGGATATATAAAGGATGTCATTTTGGTGCCAATTTTATCTTGGGACCTGGAATTAGTTGACCAGAGATGAAATACTGAAGGCCTTTGGTCTCTAGTTGCTAAGTGTGAGGGCTGAAAAAGTTGGGCCAAATTTGGAAGTGCCAGTTACTATCCAAGGATAGGGCCCAACAGTCATGTTAGTCATACCAACATTTGTTTTCTTATCATTTGAAAGATCGCATGCGATAGTTTTTAATGAGAATGACCATATAGACGCATATGTTTTAATACTTGGTCCCTAGGTGGTAAACATGTTTAAGAAGAGTTAGGAAATGTGGTCTTATTTGAAGAATTCTATCACTAGGAGGTGTACTTTAAAGTTTCAAAAGACTCAAACCATTTTGAGTCTTTCTGCCTTCAGCTTGTAACTATATGTTCTCAGCTACTGCTCCAGCACCATGCCTGCCTGCTGCCACGTTTTCCTTTATGGTGGTCATAGACTCTAACTTTCTATCGCTGTGAGTCCAAATAACTCTTTCTTCTGTAAATTGCCTTGATCATAGTATCTTATAGCAGCATCACCTATGATGGTTAAGCTTGACTTGTCAGTTGGATGGAATTTAAAACTACCATGGAAACAAATCTCTAGGCAAGTATGTAAGGAGTTGTCTAGACTTGCCTAACAAAAGTAGGAACAGCCATTTTAAATGTAGGTGCTAGTCTTCTGGTTATAGGGACCCCAGACTTAATAAGCATAAGAAAGCAATCTAAGCACCAGCATTCAGTAGCCTTTGCTTCCTGATTGTGGATACAATGACCAGCTTGTACTTAGCACAGTGACTGTATCCCCTAGAACTGTAAGACAAACAAACCCTTCCTTCTTTCAGGAGGTTTTGTGAGGTATTTGTGTCATGGTGAAACAAATAACTCATAAACTACCTTCATTTTCATTGTAAGTCTGAGACAGTTCTATTGATGGTACACTGAAGAGTTAGTTTGGACAAGGTGATATATTTCTCAAAATCCCTTATGTTTTAAGTGAAATCCTTCCCCCGCAAAGAAACACAAACAAACCCTCAACTCTAAGACTCAAAAACATGATCCTAAATTTAGCATAAAAGTAAACAAGGGAGTAAATAATAACAATAATAAAAAAATCTTGAAAAATGACAAAAATAAAAGAATCACAAAATTCAATTTCTCTTTGACAATGTTCTATTTGTATTATTTTACATATTTCAGAACTAGATAAAGATTCCAGCTACGTAAGAAGTAATATCCCAAATGTCACTGTAAAAATGACTTCATGTGACTGTTGTCTCCAAAAATAAGGTAGAGGATTGTCTGTAACCTTAAAATGATAACAGAAAGCTCAGGGGCTGGGTTTGGTTCCCTAGGCATCAGACAGCTCTACCTGTAGTTCCAGTTCTGAGGGATTCAGTGCCCCTCGGCTTCCATGGATACCTGCATGCATGTGGTGCAGAGTAACTCACATACATATACATAAATAAATGTCTAAGACCATACACAAAGCTGGGCATGGTGGCACATGCCTCTAATCCCAGTGCTTAGGAGCCAGAGGTAAGCAGATCTCTGTGATTTTGAGGCCAACCCGGTCTACAAAATTAGTTCCAGAACAGCGAAGACTACACAGAGAAAACCTGTCTCAAAAAAATAATGAACACAAACATTTCACTAAATACTTGCTTTATGGGAATGTGTTTAGAGATATAGAAACTATTAGAAGAAATCTTAGTCTATGCAGCAGAGTTAAAACCGAACTGTAAAATTCACACTGTGACTCTGACAACATGCGTAAAATTTTGTCATAGATTGGCTTGCTAATATGAGTGGTGTGACCAGCTAAAATTAAGCATAATGAAGGCATGTTAGCGAGTGCTAGGAACACATCTGTAATAAGAAGGAGTCTGAACCAAGAAAACTGGTTTCATTGCTTACGTAAACTGGCATTTGTTATAGTTGTACTGCAATGAGATTAATGCTTGCTTAACTTTTACAATGACTTCACTAGTTATCCACTACATATTTGGAAACAGGAAGTACCTTTTCTGAGCCTCAGTTCCCTCTACTGCAAGCAAGCATCAATCCTCCCAGGGTGAGGGGATGATTGCATGAGATGGTTTATGCAAAGCAGATTGCTTGGCATAGAGAAAACAATTATTAAACAGTAGGTCTGTGATTCAAAGGCAAATACGCTATTGTCTAAATTATCTCAATGGGGTTTCTGTTCAATAATACTTTTACATTTTTTTGTGGCTTTTGGTGGTGGATACATGAAGTTTTTTTTGTTTTTATTTTTATTTTTTGCTTTTTTTGTAGAGTTGAAAACAGAAATTAAACCAGAGTCCCCTCCTGTACTCTAAGGGATGCACACAAGCACATGAAACCTTGTGGAGTTGAAAATTATCATCAATGGTCATCTCCAAATAACCACATTCCTCTTACAGTTTCTCGGGGACATAATGTTCTAATTATTTAGCCATCTACAAAGACTCGAGACTGAAAGTGGGAATGTTGAGTTCTGTATTTTGACTGTGTCTGATTCATTTCAGGTCTTTATGTCTTAACTAGTTCTCTCTTCATTTATGTAATGAAGGAGCAATCCAGTTATCCCCTAGGAGCAAAATGAGAAGGGATACTTTTGTACAATTTTGAAATTAGAATTTATAAAGGGATTTAAGATGTATTGTTATGTGTGCTGAGGAGCTGGGTCAGTGAAAAAGATGACACAGAGGGGAAGAGCACTTGTGTAAGAAACTGAGTTCAAATCCTCAACATCAATGTAAAAACTCAGGCATGGCCATGTATGCCCATGACCTCATTACTGTGGAAGACAGAGACAGGGGGATGCTGGGTCTTGCTAGCCACTGGCCTAGTTCCAGGTTTAGTGAAAGACTTTGTCTCATGAGGATAAGGTGGAGAGTGACAATATAGTACACCACGGTGTTTTTCCAGGTTCTGCATGTATGGCCCCATGTAATCCCCCAACACACATATGTCTACAAATGGCACCCAAATGTTTGGCAAGAATCTCCATGAAAAGCATGAGAAAGATTAAAAAACATATTCTAGATGTCAAGCATGGCTTCTTGGTAACAGTGTTGCCTCAGGTGGACTCAGTTTGCTGGCAGCAAACAAAGGCACTGCTATTTTAAGGGGGCTTTTTGACTCAGAATTAGTAGGAAAAACCATGCATCTAGCTCTTTTAAGAGGCCCTGCTACCAAACACTTAAATGGTGTTTATGAGCAGCTAGAAGCATGCTTCTTGGTGGTGGTATGGACCTAGAAACTCCACAGAGTTGTTGGGGGGAAGGGACAACCATCACTACCTCCACCATGAAACTACCAAAGCTGTGGCTTTAATTCTAGCTTAGCAAATTAAAGATTCATGTGGTCAGAAAAAGAGAGATATACAGTAAAGACAGATTTAGATGAAAAAAATCTCTAAACGTTTTACACAGTGTTTAAAAATATATGTAGGCTTGGGAGAGAAAAAAAAAGGATAAAGTCCTTAGAGAGACAGAGAGAGAGAGAGAGAGAGAGAGAGAGAGAGAGAGAGAGAGAGAGAGTAGTTGGGTGGCACTTTAATCTCAGCACTTGGGAGTCAGATAAAGGCAGATCTCTGTGAGTTCAAGGCCAGCCTGGTCTGCAGAGTGAGTTCCAGGACAGTCAAAGAAACACAGAGAAACCCTGTCTCAAAAAACCAAAAATTAAAAAGTAATAAAAATAGAGTAAGAAAAAAGAGCCATGTAAAGATGGAAAACACACAGAGAGTTTAGATATTGTACGTTATTGTGTTGTCTTTGAATTGTTTGCTGAGGAACAAGCAATAGCTGCTAAAAGACATTTGATTACTAATTAAATTTGGTTATAAATACTGTTGGATTAAACCAACCTATATATTTTGAAAATGTTTCAACCTCAAAATTAAAGTCAAAAGATGTGTTACTTTGGAGAACAGGTTTTGCTTTTGTTTCAACAGGAAATGAAAGACTGTGCATTCCTTCTGGGTTAAGAAAAATAATGTTTGCTCATGGAAGAACCCCTGAAAAATCTCTAACGGGAACGGATGTCCCAGACGATCCATTTCGGAGCACCTCTGTCGCAGTTTCCTCTGAGTTTCACATCTATAACAGTTACAAGGTGATGTGGGAGTGATTTCTTATTAATAAAGAAACTGCCTAGGCCCATTTGATAGGCCAACCCTTAGGTAGGTGGAGTAAACAGAACAGAATGCTGGGAGAAAGAAGCTGAGTCAGGAGTCGCCATGGTTCTCCCACTCCAGACAGACGCAGGTTAAGATCCTCCCTGGTAAGCCACCTCGTGGGCTACACAGGATATTAGAAATGGGTTAGAACAATATGTAAGAGCTAGCCAATAAGAGGCTGGAACTAATGGGTCAGGCAGTGTTTAAAAGAATACAGTTTCCATGTAATTATTTCAGGGCATAAGCTAGCCATGCGGGGGGCCAGGTGCCAGGGATGCAGCCTCGCTGCTCCTAACACTACAACAAGGTGACTGGTTGAGGTGATCCAGCCTCACAGAATACTCTAGTCAGGACTTGACTGTAATCCTAAATTCTCTTTGGGTTCCAACAAAATTATCAGCACCCCCAATAAGCAAGAATGAGCATAGAAAACTATGCCCACATCCCCAAGAGGTAGGGTGGGTGGTTTTGTCATTCAGTGGATTATGGATGTTTGTCTTTGTTTAGAGTATTGGTTATAAGTTGTTAGAGATAATGACCAGGAAAAAAGCTAAACAAAGGAGATTAAATTCAGAATTCTTGTTTTGAAAAGAAAAGAAGTGCTGTAGGATAATGCTCTTATACCCTGTAAAGATTTGTCATTTGTATGGGTTTAATAAAACACTGATTGACCAGTAGCCAGACAGGAAGTATAGGCAGGGTGACCAGACTAGGAGAATTCTAGAAAGAGGAAAGGTTCAATTTGCAGTTGCCACCAAACACAGAGAAAGCTAAATGAGAATACCTCACTGATAAAAGGTACTAAGCCACATGACTAACACAGACATGAATTATTGGCTAATTTAAGTTGTGAGATCTAGTTAATAATAAACCTGAGCTAATTAACTGAACAATTCATAATTAATATAAGCCTTTGTGCATTTCATTGGGACTGAACAGCTGTGGGACTGGACAGGACAGAAACTTTTGTCTACATATATGCATATATATCAAATACACAGACATGTGCACCCAGACATGTTATTATGAGCTTTCTCCTCTCTGAAATCACTTTGTTAGTGGGGATTCCCAAAGCTAGCATCTATCATTTAAATCTGAAGAAGTAAATAATCAATAACAGCACATTTTTAAAAATCTAGACTGCCAATTCCAAAAGAATGTGAAGGTACTGATTTCAAAAGTTCACAATATGGAAGGAGAGAACAAACCCCCAGTTGTCCTCTAACCTCCACATATTTTTGCATGTATTCCCTACTAACATACCTATCATGTACACACATATACATGAAATAAGTAAATAAGTGCTTCTTAAAATTCTGAATTGCCTATGCTGAGAAGAAAAGCATCATGAATTCATGTTTTATAGTTAAAACAATGTTGAGAACAATCTTCTACTGACATTCTATGTGTATATTGCAAAACAACATCTATCTGTTCGCAGAATAGAAATTAACGTTCAGAACAGAAAATACAGGAGTCTACATTTTACCACTTATTCTTTTTATGATGGGAGATTATGAAATTTCTCAACATTTTCAATGTGCATGTGCCATTTTAGGATTATTAGCTGGATTAAATGAAATAATCTATTTAAGAGCTTCTTGCAGTGCTTGGTGTGGTTTGATAAGGGTGACTACTGTGAGAATACTTGAGTAAATACACATTTTAAATGCAGAGCTCCTGCTGCTATTGTTCACATAGGATTTCAAAATTAGAATGTTATATTCCTTTGGAAGTACTGACTGAATTAACAACAAGTACAGCAACCTTTGTGTGGAATTCTATCCTACACAGCTTGCTAGCTCAGCTAAATAAAACCATGTGAATACTACCATGGAAAGTGGTAACAAAATGAGAATTATGACATCAGTCATTGACTTAGGAAGGTGACATGCTGATCCCACAACTTAATTTCCATCATGGTCTGTGGAGAACATTACCCTGTTCCATAATATGTGAAGGCAGCTTACTTTTGCAGTGTAGCTCCCTAGAGGATTAGCTGTTTGGAGAGGTTTTCTGATTTTTAAAATTATATTCATCGTGTATGTGTGTGTGTGTGTATGTGTGTGTGTGTGTGTGTGTGTGTGTGTGTGTGTGTGATTGTGTGCGTGTGTTTGCATGCACATGTTTTAGGATCCATATGTTAAGGTCAGAGGGCAACTTTCAGGAGTCTGTTTTCTCCTTTTACCTTGTAGGTCCCAGGGCTAGAACATTAGGATTTGCAATAAGCATTTTTGCCTGCTAAGTAAGCTCCTTGGTCCAGTTTTTCTGATTACTGGACATTGAAGATATCACAAAAGATAAACCTGAAAGGAAAGACTAGTTCAACCAGATTCCTTTCTGTCTACAAAAACCATATATATTAGAGGGGGTCAGAATTAAGCCTTGCTGTTTTTAAGAATCAAATGTCACCTAGATGGGTTATTTAATCACGAAGGACCATGATCCCATTTTATGAAGGTCCTGAAGGCTCATTCCTCTCCTTGTTGTTGATGATTGTCACTCCTGGTGATTTCTTTTCCTATGTGTTTGGTGAACTCTGGAGAACTTTTTTTTGACTTTTTAAAAAAAATTTTATTATTATTTATTTATTTATTAAAGATTTCTGTCTCCTCCCCGCCACTGCCTCCCATTTCCCTCTTTCTCCAATCAACTCCCCCTCTCTCATCAGTCAGCCCGAAGAGCAGTCAGGGTTCCCTGCCCTAAGTGGAGTCCAAGGACCTTCCACTTCCTTCCAGGTCTAGTAAGGTGAGCATCCAAACAGCCTAGTAAAAATGGCAATTCTACCAAAAGCAATCTATAGATTCAATGCAATCCCCATCAAAATCCCATCAAATTTCTTCACAGACCTTGAGAAGACAATAATCAACTTTATATGGAAAAACAAAAAACCCAGGATAGCCAAAACAATCTAATACAATAAAGGATCGTCTGGAAGCATTACCATCCCTGACTTCAAATTCTATTACAGAGCTACAGTATTGAAAACAGCTTGGTATTGGCATAAAAACAGAGAAGTCGACCAATGGAATCGAATAGAAGACCCTGACTTTAACCCACAAACCTATGAACACCTGATTTTCGATAAAGGAGCTAAAAGTATACAATGGAAAAAAGAGAGCATCTTCAACAAATTGTGCTGGCAAAACTGGATGTCACTCTGGAGAATTTTTAAGAGCAGCCTGTGTCATTGAATTAAAGGCATGACTTTGTACACAGGCTTTTCTGATCCTTCTGCTGGTAGCCACAGGACTAATGCCATAGGGCTAGCTGAAACCACCCTGTCCTATTCTATTATGGTGTGGTGATAAAACATTTTAATCAAAGGCAACTTGGGGAAGAAAGCATTCATTCAGCTTATATACTCAGGTCGCTACTGAAGGAAGCCAGGTCAGGAACCCAGAGGCAAGAACCATGGAGGAACACTCCTTACTTTCTCACTCTCTGGTTTGCTTACTGATTCATGTTTAGCTATATTTTTATACAGTCCAGGCCTCCAGTGCTAGGAACTGTGATGGTCACATTGGTCTGAACCTTCATCCATCAAGACAGTCTCTCAGAGACATGGCCATAGGCCAATCTGATATGGGCAGTCCCTCAATTGAGACCCCCTCAGGTGATTTAGGATGTGTAAGGTTGACAGTTGACAGGCTATCTGGGATACACCCTCACCTCAGAAGAGAGGACACCTCATCTAAAGGACTCTTCTCTCAGCACTACCAAACAACAATAATATGTGCTCTCCTGTCATCTGTATCTCAGGAAAAGACATCCGCCCCACCTTAAGTTCTGTGTCTATAAAAGAGGAAACCCCAGCTTCCACTGCTGCTGTGTTACTGGGGGACACATTGTACCAGAATGTGTGGAGGATCTGATTAGTGAGAGCACTTATGTAACGGAGCAAAAATAATTAACTTGTCACAGCCTTTCTTTCAACAGAATCAAGAAGATTCTTGTACAATAGGAGCCATAGACCAATAACACGGCGGTGGGGGCAGGGAATCTGTTTTCTTGCATCCCTTTATATTCTGATTCTTAAAAATTATTATTTATTTATGTGTGGAGATTTGTTGTTTGTGCGTGTGTGCAGATGTATGGAAGTCATGGAGTCAATTCTTTCTTACCACCATGTGAGTCTTAGAGACCAAATCAGATCACCAGGCTTGGCAGCAGGAGCCTTTACTCCACTTGGCTCCTTGTCAGCTATTCCTTTTCTAATTCTTGATTCTGAAATGTAGAAAAAACTTAGACTGATGCTTGTAATAATAGCCTATGGTGATCATGAAAACTTAATAACATTAATCACCCAAATTTGTTCTTAAATTTGGATATCTGTATATGGGTCTATGTATAGCATACAAAATAAGACACTAATTCTATGAGATATATGGTAAACATGAGAATTATAAAGAATTCTAATTAGAAATATTTTATCACTAAACCTCAAAACCATAGAAATCTAGATTTATCTAAAATATTTTACTTAGAAATTTATGGGTTAAAATTTATGTAATTATTTTTATTTAGCATGTATTTTTTAATTTTAGGAGAAAATATTTTATAAAACTAAGTAAACTAGGTTTTGTATTTTAGGATTTACTTTATTTTTGTAATGAATTTTAAATTTATTGTATATAATACTATTTAATCTTTTAACTAAATGTGGGCAATTACTCATTTAAGTGTTCTTAAAAATTGTTTAAATAATTTTTTATTTTAAATATTTAATTTATATTAAATATACATATTTTAAAAATTTAATTGCCAAGAAAATGTACAATCAAAGTTAAATAGAAGAGTTTGCTAAAAGACAACAGCTAAGAACCTAAACAAAAAGAAATAAAAGACAGAAAAATTGGAAGACAGATGTAAATTCAAGTGTGTTTCTCAATAAAGGGCATTGAGAGAGAGAGAGAGAAAGAGAATATGAATGGAGGACGAACGTGTTCTATTAAAAATAAACGCTGCCAGGAAGCTGGCTCCGCCTGTGAAGCACCTCTCTCACCCCAAGCATATAGACCTGGGTGTGGATCCTCAGAACCCAAGGAGAAGCTAGATGTAATCCCCTGCTCTGTAAAATTATTTATGGGGAGCTCACTGGGCAGCCATTCTAGACAAATGTGAGCACCAGTTCAGTGCAAGAGCTGTCTCAAAACATAAGGTTGAAAGCAATTAGTGAAAGACACCCAGTGTCAGTCTGGAGAGGTGGCTCAAGACCACTTGCTGCTCTTTCAAAGGCCCCAAGTTCAGTTCCCAGCATCCCAGTTAGGTACCCGTAGCTGCTGCTACAAGGGATTCATTGCCCTCTTCTGGCCACGTGCATACACTCACATAGACATAAGCACATGCACATACATTTTTAAAATGTTAAATCTTAAAAAAAGAGATGTTGTTAACCCCCAGCAACAACACACTAAAAATAAAAACAAAGCAAAGCAACAACAACACACACACAAAATCATGGCAGACCACACACAGTTTGATTATTGATGTTTAATTGAAACACAGGTTTGGTCTACAGGATGGCAGCAGAAAGTGGGGATGCGTGAGTAGTTCTCAGGGCCAGTTGTCTGTCACTCCTTTATCTTCTAACTCAATGTTTAATCTGCACTGAAATTTTCTCTTCCATTTTCATGTGTTCTGTCATTTTGCATGGAACATTTCCTCCTGTTCTTTGAACTGTCACCCACAGTATTTTGCAGTCACAGTTGTCATCCTGTGACTGTGTCTTCTTGGCTCTACTGAGTGCTGTATGAGTAAGTAAGGCATGTCTTGATCAACCCTGCTCTCCCTATAGCCCTGGACTACAATAATCCCTCTCTCCTTCCCCGTGTCCCTCTTCCTCTCTTTCTCCCTCCCTTCCCCTTCTTTCTTCCCCTTTTTCTCTCCCTTCTTCTGCCTCTCCTCTCCTCTGTTTTCCCTCTCTGCCTCTGTCTTCCTTCTTTCCTCTCCCCTTTCTCTCTCTTCCTCCATATATGCACACACAAGAATATTACACAATGGCATATATTGACAAAATTTCTGTACTTCATAGCTATTTAGGAAACTAGTCCCACTTCTTTCTTTTATATGTGTGTGGTGGGTGCACTCCCCCATGTAGACACTTATACAGGCCAGAGGTTATGACCCTTATTTTTTACTTATCATCATCGTCATCATCATCATCATCATCATCATCATCATCATCATCATCATCATGTGGAGTTCAGAGAACAAGTTAGTGGATTCAGGTCTCTCCTTGTACCTTTACATGGTTTTATGGGGTCAAACTCAGGTATCCAGGTCTGTGTGACAAGTGCCTTTACCCACTGAGCCATCTCCCTGGCCCAATCATCTTATTTTTTATTTTTCTTTCTTTTTTGAGATGACTTTTATATGTGCCTGGGTATTTTGATTATATATACCACGTCTCTGCCTGGTGCTCAAGGCCAGAGGAAGGTGTTGGACTCCCTGGAACTGGAATTAAGGTCAGTTATGAGATGCCACGTGGGTTCTGGGATCTGGACCTGGGTTCACTGCAAGAGCAACAACTGCTTTTAATCTTTACTACAGAGTCCTCTCTCCTCCCCACTCGCTTTGTATTTTGAGTCAGGGACCTCCACTGAACCAGAAGCTCACTGTTTCAGCTAGACTGGCTTCATTTAATATTATAGTTTTAAAAACAGCCTATGTGTGACATCACAGAATCCATCCTACTAAGTTAGGACTGTGGTCAACATCGATCTATTTTATGCAGATGCTCTTCAAAATGGCAGAAATCCAGAACTCTGAAGTGAAAAACAGGCTCAGTAAAATGAGAAATCACACATGGTGAGTTTCCTTCCCCAAAAGCATCGCTCCAAGGTCTTAAATGTGGTCACAAATCTTTAGCTGGAAAAGGGGAGGAGAAGGAATTGTCATCACGGATTCTTTCACGTACTACGGCAAAACTTACTCTGAAACTTTTACGTCCTTGACAGTGTTCTTCCTAGTGACCCTTACCTTAGTCCAGAGCATGCCCAGAATATGCTTGTCCATTGAAAAGACTAATGAGCATGGGATACTAACCAGCAGCTCTGAGAGCTCAGTCTTCGGCATTTGAATGCCTCCAGCAATGATAAGCAGAGGATTGCTGGTGTTTCTTGCATTTCTGTTTCTCTTAATGTGAGAAAGCTTAGGCTTTACTTACCAAAAATCACTTTCACCTTTAATTTTTGAACGTTACACCAAGTCAAAGCATGTTAACAACAAGAAAACTGGTCATGATAGGAGGCCATGATAATGATGACTAGGGTGGGTTTTCTAAACCTTCTTATTCTGTTTTTATTCTGATTTTACTCATTTAAAGGAGACACATTTTATTATTTTTTTATTTGACAACTTTTATAAGCCAGACAAAAGTCTGTATTTTATGTTCATTATATGATAATTAAATTACTATGGGTTATAAAGGAAGAATTAATGTTCTCACAAGACTCATGATTAAGTAAGTGTTGTCTTCATGTGTTTATACAATGTTTTAAAATGCATGAAGACAGACCATTCATTTTTCATTAATTCATCTATGAATTAAGTTGGCCTAGCCACAGTGCACTGCAATTCTTGGTCATAGGGATAAAATGCAGTGACCTCGAGCAGTGTCTGCCTAGAGTTGGAAAGAAACATGAACTTAAAAAATCTCAGCACCACAGAATATACAAAACAAATATAGTATCTGACATTTGAACATTTAAACATAAAGCTATTTCTAAAGTTCATCTGACATTTTCTGGCCTCATAGAAATCTGATGAAAAGAGAAAATTCTATTTTCCAAATGGCCATAATTGAAAGAGAATGGCAGATAATTAATGAAGTATCTATAGGATATTAGGCCAATGACATGGGAAACCACTACATTGCATCAGTTCTGGAGGTTTGGGCTCTTTGTTCCAGACAGGAACTCTCTATGGAACCCAGAATCACAACTGACATGCCAAGAGCTGGAATTGTAGATACATGCTAACACACCTGATAAACCCATAGTTTTGTAAAACAACTTGGAAGTTCATCCTTCATTCACTCAGTAAGCATGCTAATTAGCTTCTAAGTATGCACAATACTGTAAGTCCCAAAGTATTCCGATCTGTGTAGGCTGCCGCCATTCGGAAGCATAAATGGGCTCTTAGTTTGTACTTTATTAATTACCCATTGAAAGAACTTGGAGTGCAATTACTGTATTCTGAGTGTATCTTGAACAACAACTACAGTTCTCATAATACAGAGCTTCCAGTATGGTAGATAGAGTGCCGTCCCGAGACTTAACAGACTCAAGAAAACTCACCAATGAATAAAGAAACAGGGTCAGGAGAGTGAGAATACTGTCGGCAGACTGTAGGTTGACTGTGGACTTTAACTGGAAAGCTTTCAAAACAATTTCTTTCTCATTTTCACACATATACATGGCATGGTCAGACATAAATATAACAATATTGCTGGTTGTCATAAGTGAACTTAAACAAACCCCAAACTCGCCAGAGTGCTGGGGAAGCTTCTGGCTGGCCGTGGCTATAAAACAGAATCTCATGCCCTAAATTCACGAACTCTCTGCTCCCTGCCTTGTTGCCTTTTGAATTAGGCCACCCTTCAAATGAGGTAAATAATTGTGAGCTGATACTCTAATGCGTCTACTTAACATTTAGTAAGATGTAATTAAAAACGGCATTAAGACAGAAGATTAGGAAAACCGACAGCACTCTGTATATGCTTAAATCTTTAAACATACCAAGATCTGTTTTTCTTTTCCTTTTTTTAAAAGTCTGACTGAATCCAGTGTATGGCAGACATCTGTTTAATTAAAACATCTCAGTTATCCTTAAGAAGAGTAAGTACTGTATTTCATCACTATAGCCAAACACAGCATAAAAAGTTTCCCTTAGTAAAAGGTCTTTGTGTGTATTGCAGCCTTCACAACTATTATGCCGCTACAAAATGATTGATAGACAGGAATTTCGTATGTAGATTTCCAACGCAGTAAAAGTCATCAGACCAGAAGAACCCTACAAAGCGAAAAGCTGTCTTATAAGGAATATTAGAATGAAAAATTATTCTTTTTTTCTCTCCTCCTCTTTCGTTTCTTCGTTTTTGAATTGAAAGTTCGTACAACATATTCTATTTATGGTTCCCCTATTCCATCTCCTCCTTACCTCCCCGCCCATCCAATTCTAAACATCCCAACTTGAGTCACTTATCAAGAATTTCAGGGTCTTTAAAAACGTGCGTGTTTTTCTCTCGAGGGTCTCACTAAGACTTATCAACCGTGTAGGGAAGAAAACAAAAACAAAGCCAGAAAAAAAAGTCTGTTAACAACGAAGTCCTACTAGCAAAGACAACAAAAATAAAACAGGTCATCACAACCAAAAAGCTAGGGCACAGGTGTAGTGGAATTGGGCCAATTGTCAGCTCAGGATCATGTGGGAGGAAGCCTTAGTTCATCAATGGCACTTGCTTTCTGACTCCTCAAGGGCTTTCACTGATGCTTTTTGCCGAGGCTCCAGAGTCTGTCTGCAGCCTGTTCTGAATCACGGAGACTTTCAGTTTAGAGACCAACCCAATCCTTTGCCTCTCCTGGTCCTCGGGAAGAGGAGGTGAGCTGAGCAGCTGGGCCAGTTACCTCCCCAGGGAGCCCAGGCTGGCTTTAAAAACTTTCCAGCGCGAGTGCCACAGCGACGGGCGGCAGCTGAGTCGGAGCCCACGCGGCCCGCGCCTCCCGCGAGGAACTTTTCGGAGTGGCGGTGGCTTGTCACTCTCGCTTTCAGACGCGCCTCCCCCTGGCTCGCGCTCCCGGAGCGCCCTCCCTCCTGGCGGGGACCTTCCCCGGAGACCGCCCGCCCGGCAGTCCGCGTCTCGGCCGCTCGCTGGCCCCAAGGCCCCAAAGAATGTGCGCCCCTCTCCCTGGCCATCCAGCCGAGTGCCCGCGCCACCGCCCCTAGGCTTTGCAATATGCTTTAAGCGGCATTCCGCGCACTGAGAGCCGCCGACCGTAGGGCGAAGAGGAGCGGGGGACCCGGGGCGTGGAGGAGGGGACCCGCCGCCTTGGAGCCGACTTTTCGCCGATGGTCCAAAGCGACGCGTCCAAGTCGCCTCCCATAGCGGCGGTGGCGCAGGAGAGCCAGATGGAGCTGCTGGAGAGCGCGGCTCCCGCGGGGGCGCTCGGAGCACAGGTAGTCACAGCGCCGCGCCTTCTGCTGGCTTTGTGAGCCTCAGGGCTCCGACCTCAGTCCCTCCCGCCGCCTCCTTTTCCTATTGCAGACCTCGCTTGCCCCTCTTGCTTAGGTCCCCTTCGCCACCTCCTCCCCCATCCCCGGGCTGACCGGGACCCTGCCCCTGCGCGCCTTCCCGGGTTCAGCTCCGGCTTCCATTTTTTTTTTCTCTGCTTTCTGAAAAGCCAGTGGGAAGGGGCGAGGACGACCTGCTGCTCCGCCCCGGCTTCTCCCGGGCCACGCCGCTCGCCGGTCCGCGCCCCTGCCCGGGAGAAGCACATGGAGAGCTATGGACCAGGCGAGCGGACTGGACCGGCTCAAGATCGTGAGTCCTGGCGGGCGGGAAACGGTTTTCGCACCCTGCAGCGCCGTTTCCGGCTGCCTCTGGTGGTCTCCTCTAGCTGCTGGGCGGGGAGGTGGGATGCTGTGCAGGGTCGAGGTGGGCGTGGAACCCCCTTGCCTAGTCCCCGGAGAGCAGCCTCTATCCCCCCCTCGGCACCTGGGGCGCTGTGCCACCCAGACAGTGCAGCTGTCCCCTTGCCAGGGTTTGCCTGGACCCCCAGTTCCTTTGCTTTGAGAGCATAGAGTTGGAGATGAGAAAGTTTTTGTTTCTGTTTGCCCTGAAATGACAAGTCATTCTAGCTGCTCCTGGCTTCCCTTCTCTGATGAGTATTAGCGGTTTCTGGAAAAATTCTGTTCCGCTGCTCACTGTGAAATAGGAGATCTCGGTTGTAGGCGTAGGGTGTGATAAGGTAGCTTTTACGTAAGGCTTTGGCAGGTACAGTTGGGATTCCAGAGACCCCCAGTCCTGGGCGGTAAGGAGTTCCTCAACTTTTATTCTTGGGGCAAAGCCTTCAAAACCTGACACTCGGGCTAGTTGGAGAGTTGTGGCAAGAGTGTAGGGTGAGTCCAGGAGAATGCTTCGCCTTTGCTCTATTACCTTGGCTTGCTGTTTTCAAACCCACATTTGCCAGATTGTAAACTGTGATATGTGTGTGTACATAAATAATACATAGCATAAAATCCGCTGAGACGAGTGTTTACTGTGTAGTCGTGGGGTGGGAGTCGGACGTTCCGAGAAAGGTCACAAATAATATGCTGTTCCCGCTCCGGTCGCGTTTCTGTGCTGTGACAATGGTAACCCATGTATTTAATTCAAGCTCTCATGAGCTCCCCCTGTGTGTTTGTGACCTTACTTGGATGTACATTTGCATGCTGCTACTCATGCACGTGTGTGCTCACGTGTGTACAGGCTGGAAGGTTCTGTGTGCCATGTCAGAGGGTAAGTTGCAGAAGGCCCGGGGGTTCTCTCCTTCAGCCCTGTGGGTATCGGGGAGGAGGGGGTTGAATTGCAGGTCTTAGGGCTTCCTGCCTACAGTATTACCTGCGGAGCCATCTTGTGGACTGTTTATTGAGCTCTCTTTGACCACTGGAAACTACAGGTTCTAACTTAGAGTGATTAGAGATGGGGAGGGGGGAAGCATGGACAATATGGACTTGTAAAGCAGAAACTCATTTCTTTTTGGTAGAACAGGTAGGCTTCAGTCTGCCTAGGTTGTTGTCTGACAAGCTTAAGCGGGGGACCTGTAATTAACCAGATCACTCTAAGCCAGATTCTGCCAGAGGATCCGAATTTGAACCCACAGAGCTCACGTTTGTTTTAGGCTCCTGATTTTATCATGATACTTGCTTGCCACGGAGACAGGTGAAGATGTACTCAGAGACTTCAGCTGTGCAGGGACGAAGGGCTTGACTCTTGAGGGAGGAAGGTAATTGAGATGTCTCTTCTCTTTGAAGTTTCTTTAGGTAATTTTTTTAAAGAAAAGTTTTTGTTCTTGTGATTAAAAATAGTACTTTTTTAAATCTTGGTAATCAAAGTTAGGGCTGATACACTAAGAGAAAAAAAAAAAGACCTGTATTCAGGTGAGAGTACTAATTTACCTGGTTGTTTCTAACTAAATGTAAGACAACAAATATTCAGTGGACAGCTGCAATTGGAAATTAATCTAAAGTGGACAGATAGAATTTTCTCTCTTCAAAGAATTTATATTCCCGTATTTCATGAATGGCAAAGGAGACATTTGCAGGGGGGGAGTCTGTTAGCAAATGTGGTGAGTTAAAAAAGAGTAAAAGTCACAAGTCTCGAGATATCTGCAATACTTGACAAGGGAGGTGGCATTCGAGTGGACAATATGAGGATTGCTAGATTTCAATGAAAACTTTAAGACATACTGGGAGCCGCAACTGGGCGTCTTCCCTACCGTGTGTGTCTGTAATCCTCAGGGTGGAGAGCAGGGGAAGTGTTGACTTGGGGACTGCCAGGCATCCGGTTCACGAGGCTATTTGAAATCACATCTTGGAGACTTGGAACAACAGAGATTTGTGAAACGGGTTCAGAAAAGGAGCCACCTGACAGCTCCCTGGCCAGATCCATGGAGAATGTTCTGTAAGGTAGTTTGCTGTGGGCAGCAAAGCTGCAAGAAGGGGAGATGAACAGATAGTCAGCAATTTGGGCAAGGGCTAATATGTCTAAAGTCAAAAGAGATGAAGAGATCATGGCTGTGTTAGGTAGGCCTGTGACCATCAGACCGTTCAAATACCAAGCCAGGAGAAAGAACACGTGACTATGCTGATATGGGAAGGAGATGGAAAAGGGGAATGGATTTTATAAGTACGTGAATGCCAAGCAAGGTTTAAATGTTTATCCGCTCCTGCTTTGTTGGGCTCCTAAAAATAAAAGCAACCGTGCCTCCGTGTGTTTCTCCCACATGCGTTACGTGAGGGCAGAGTCACACTGTTTATTTTATATCTGTGGGCTCTGGCAGCATGGGGCCCCAGTGAACTTGGCAAACCCATGAGCCCTCCGATCTTCATAGGGGCAGAACAAACTGGTTGTAAACTCCACCTGAGAAAGAAGGCTGCCTTCGGAGTATCTCCCCCTCACCCTTTCCTATTTCTCATTCTGTATGTGTGAGTGGGGGGGGGGCGCTTGTTCTTTTGCTTAAGGTGCTAAATAATAATAATTCTACCCAGGAATGTACAAGTGTAACCTCCATCGACAAATACACTTCTCAGCCATCGTTGACTCTAGAAATCAGTTTCTTCTTCTTCTTCTTCTTCTTCTTCTTCTTCTTCTTCTTCTTCTTCTTCTTCTTCTTCTTCTTCTTCTTCCTCCTCCTCCTCCTCCTCCTCCTCCTCCTCCTCCTCCTCCTCCTTCTTTCCTCAGGATTACCATTTTCCAGGAGAAAAGCGAGAGATATAGATTCACAAACTCACCGTTTATTTTGCCTATGGAGATGGAATAACCTCATCCATTTGAGCTCTGCTCTCAAGTACACGATCAAGAGCAAAGTGGGTGTGTTTGTGATGTGAGAGGTTCAAGGTCATGCCAGTACAAATCTTAAAAGTTCGGATTTTTACCAGGCTGCATTGGTTTTTAAGTCATGGCTTGGAGTACGAGAGCATATCTGCAGGCAGAGGGCCAAGGTTTTCCTAGGACTCTCCAAGCTCCAAATCTGATGCTCTAACCATATTAGGTGCTAGATCCCTGGGGCCTCAGGTCACCTAATATGTGGCTAGCCCAACCTGAGGTGTGTTCTGAATATGAAACACAACCGAGATTTCAAAAACCCACTGTGCAAATAATAAACAGGACATGTCTCCATTAATAACTCTTACACTGAATACATACTGAAGTGATGGTATTTATTTTGTTGTTAAATGCAAAGATAAATACAAAGAATGCACTGTTATAATTCATTTCCCCTGTTACTGCGGCTACTAGAGAATGTATATTACATAGGAGTTCACATTATTGTTGGACAGCATAACCGTAAACATTGTAGCTGGTCCTTCTCTAAGGACTGGGACAGCTCCTGGGAAGGTTGGGTAGATGGGGAGCGGTTGAGAAGGACTGGCAATAAGATAGTAGTGACACAAGAGGAAGTGGCCTGGAAACAGAACAGGCACTCTGCAAATTAGGCCTCAAAGAGCCCGGTAGCAGGCCAGCGTCTCCAGTCACACCTGACAATGAAGGACAGGAAGCAGAGGGCCTGTTTGTTTTGCTCCTAGCAACAGATCCCAGCTGGTTCTGCCCCAGCCAGCTCCCCAGCTGCCTTTCAGCGCACCATAGAAACAGAGTCTGGTCATGGCAACATCCTGACCTGCTGGAGCAAGGGGCTTTATCAGAAAAGAGTGGCAGCCTTCCTTCTGGCTCCCCCAGAAACACGCTTAGGTCCTTGCTGTGTTTAAGTCTTGCCTCCAAATGCCGTGGACGGGTTCACACGCTGTAGGCGGTACTCAAGCCCTTATTCCTAACGATTGGTTGTTTCCTGTTGAATGGCTCTAGTGTCAAGGCTTCGAAGAAACTGAAATATCATAGCAGTTCGAAATTTCTGAGTGTGTTTTTGGAATTCCAAATATAACATTTGAGTGATATGAGGTTTAATTATTCTATAGTTTGAGGCCTTCCTTCCACTCTTCTCCCCTCCCCGCTCCCCTAGTGTTTCACACATTCCAGGAAAGCACTCTATTACAGTTCTACACCCACAGCCTCGCTTCCTGTTTTATGATTCACCTGTCGCTGCCTTTGACTGCATTGTCATATGCTGGACGAAGTCTTGACCTTTTCTCGTCAAGTTAGCGAAGTATGCTAACCCTGTGGAGGAGGGGAGTGGAAACACTCTTCAATTTTGTGACACTCAGACATATCTATGTTTTACTAACCATGGCAAGTACTGCATATTATTATTATTTTTTTACAACTGCAGAGTTATAATTATTTATTATACCACTTAAAACAACTGAGCTTTCTTAGGAATCTTTCCAAGCCTGGCATTGTGAAAAAAAAAAAAAAAGACACATCCTGCCCCTGGCCTTTTTCCCTCTCCCTCTCCTCTTCAGGCCCTCAGGAGACCTCATCCCCCAAGAGCTGCCTCCTGATTCTGCTTTCCTGTGAGCTGGAGCCCTGTGAAAACCAACTGTATTTCCCTTTTCCTGAGGAGGCAATCTCAGCTACTTCTCACCTAGTGAAGGACTTAAGGACTTACACAGCCAAGAGCCCGTAAACAAGGGGGCTTAATGGATCCCTCTTGAATAATTTTGTTCATGTTGACATTGTTCCTCAAATGCGGAAAGTCTGGAATTCAAAGGGATAAATGTCAGCAACAACTAATTGAGCAGAAGTAAACTAATTGTAGGCATCAGCATTTTGCCCGTGGACAGCGATTTGCCACAGAAGAGCATCAAGCACACGCATCTTTCTTAAGCTGTCCCTGGGGGCTGCCATGGCAACTTTGTTTGTCCTGCTGAATTCCCCATAATTAACGACTACTGTCCCCTTTCACTCATCCAAAAGCCACACTTCAGCTACCTCGGCAAACACGAGCATCTATCTGCTGCTTCCAAAGCAAGTCTGTTTTTGAAAATTAACCCGTGGTGCAGGTTATTCACACAAAGCTGGAATGCAGCAGATCACCGTGTTTTTGGAGTATGTTTTCAAATATGTTTGTGTAAATTTCTTAATTTTGTTCTAATTTCTGAAGTCTTCGATGTGTTCAGACAGTTTAATTATGTGTCTCTCCCTTGCTGCAGTGACACAATTTAAGTTTCGTAGCTACATGTCAACACCATTCTGAGTATAAATCAGTGATTGCGGGGGGGGGGGGCACGGCGTTCCAAGAGGAAGTCAGGGAGAGCGTGTGGAGAGCGTGTGTCTGTCTGCTTTCTTTTCTCCCTCCTCCTCTTGTCAGCTGGAGCCACTCTAATGCTTAACTGCCTCGAATACTAGGTGTCATCTAGTTGCTAATCAGCACCAGAGACCTTTGTTTGTACAGATAGCTGTGCCTAAAGCAGATAACCAAGCAAATGCGGCTTCTTTTCCAAATATAGCTAACTAAATAGTGTCGAGCTCTTGCACGCCCTCCAATGGGGAGAACGTTCCCCCTTTTTACAGTTTTTTTTTCATTTTAGCGCTAAGATAACAGGGTATTAAATCATTTAAAAAAGCAAGCCATTTCAGACAAAATGGACTTTACTTTTAAATATACATTGAACTAAAGGAAACTATTTTAGTTTTGGACAGATTCATACATGTACATAATGGTTTTAGTCTTTTTTTTTTCACCCCTATTACTCTGTCTCATTCATTCTTTATTCATTCATTATTCTTCCTTCCTCTCCTGGCTGAACCCTTCTTCTTCCCAAGGAGTCCCTCCCTTACTTCCTTACTGCGTGCACTGCTCGTAGAACTTAGTTAGGATTGACTGCATGAGCAGGGGTAACTTATCAGTAGCTACACACTGAAGAAAACGACACCCCGCCTGGAACCGCCACAGGGAGTGAGGGGCCATCATGAGCCCGCCCATTACAGGCTGGAATGCTGGTGGACCCAGTCTCACGCACGTCTGTGCAGGTGACCACTGCTGTAATGAGCTCATGAGCTTTATTAGGTCACACCTTCTTTTTTCCAGAACTCCTCCTGAACCTCAGACTCTCTTTCTGCCTCTAATTCTGTGATGATCTTTGGGTTTTGGTGGTGGGAGGTGATACAGTTGTCCCTTGTAGGGCTGAGCATGCTCCATTTAGCAAAAGAGTAGCAGTGGGTTCTGCCTTAGGGCCTATAAGCTTGCCAGACACAGGTTCCTGGAAAGTTTTATAGTATAGTTCCTGTGGAGTAGGCCTTTAGACAATGAAAAAATTACACTTATGTTGAAATGAGTAAAATAAGAGGGTTGAGATATAAGTGAGCATATTGGCTTATTTTGACTCTAATAACTATGACATGGAGTAAGTAAATAGCAACTGCCTATAACAGTATAAAATTCCAAATGCTTAATGCTTTTAGTCACTCCTTAAAGATGTATGTGATTGAGGGAGAGTGTAAAACCTACTAGTGGAGTCTGGGGAGGTGGCTCAGTGGATAATGCACTTGCCACGCAAGCATGAGGACCTGAGGTTGATTCCCCAGAACCCATGTTGAGCTGGTGGCACACGGCTGTAGTGTCAGCGCTTCTTCAGTGAGATTGGAGGCAGGAACTCCAGACTCCACAGATGCTCATGGACCAGCTAGTCTGTTACCCACTGCAGCATAGCACAAGAGACTGTCTCAACCAACACAGAAGGTGAGGACTGATACCGGAGGTCATCTTCTAACCTCCATAAACATAGACACAAACCTACACACACATCATTCACACACGAAGATTAAAAAATCAGCAGTTTGCATATACTTCAGTAGGCCTTATATTTTTAGAGGATAAACTGTGTATAAAGCAGTTGAAAATTGAAAAATCCCGTAGTACATATATTCTGTTAAAAGCTAAGCATGCCTAAAATAATGTTTGTGAGCAATGTTACAAGGAGAGTTGAAAAATTAATGTGAAGTTTTGAAAGTGTCTGTCTGTCGTCTGTCCTTCCTTCCTCCCTCCCTCCCTGTCACTCTTTCCTTTTCCCTTCTTTCCTTCCTTCCTCCGTCCCTCCTTTCTTTCCTCCTTCCTTCCTGTTTTCCTTCCATCCTCTTTCTGTCCCTCCTCCCTTTTCTCCTTCCTTTTTCCTTTCCTCCCTTTCTTCTCCCTCCTTCCCTTCATCCCTCCTTCCTCTCTTTCTCCCTCCCTACCTTTCTCTGTCCCTCCTTTCTTTTCTCTTTCCTTCCCTCCTCCCTCCCTCCCTTCTTCCCTCCCTCCCTCCCTCCATTCCTTTTTTCTCCTTCCCTCCTTCCTCCCTTCTTCCCTCCCTCCCTTCCTCCGTCTCTCCTTCCTTCTATCCTTTCTTCCTTCTCCTTTTGAAGTATAGCAGCCTCCCCTGGGATTGACTGTCTTCACATTTGTCCTCTATTCTCCCAGGGCTGACTGTGCAATTTTGAGTAGCTAGGAAAAGCTTAAGACACCCAAGCAACTGAAGAACAAGCATTGTTATCATTAAAAAGATGAAATAAAGAATAACAGAACTGCTGTGTCTAACCATTTCAAAATGGTACCAGAGGGAAAAGATTATACAGTCTTTTACAGTAAGATTATATTTTGCCTTTTTCTCAAAAATAACACATTCTTCACTAGAATAAATAATGTGTTTTACATAGACTTCTTGCACATATCCTAAAGAAACATGCTAGATCTTATAAAATTCTTTCAAAGTAATAAGTAATTTTCCATATGGAATAATGCAATTTAAAAAAATATAGGGGATTTTCATACCTCATTTTAGCCTTCTTTGGCCTGATAAAATGGCTTTGTCCAAACCTTTGCAGGATAATTGGAAAAGGAGGAGTGTTGTTAAAAGAATGCTATTTTTCCACAGTTTGCTGAGTGATGTTTATATAAGTAAGAAGAATAAGCTGTGAAGTGAGGAGAGCCTTGTATGTCACAGGGAAACCCAGCCCCACTCCCCTTGCCTTTGTCAAAGTTGGGAGTTAATCAAACGCCATGGAAACATGTTTGTCTTACATAAAGCCAGCCCTTAGATACTTGGAACAGAACAAACATATTTAAGAATTTTCTCTTTAATATTGCACCACATTCTCACTGATGGCAAATCCATTTACATGACTCAGAACACAAATGTTCACAATAGATTTTAGCCTGCATAAGTGCTACATATATTATGCTTTATAAGGTGTTCTTAGTTTTATGAAAACCTTATAAATAATCAAACATAATCAAGTAGCATTTTCAAAACATTGAGTGTGGTGATTTTTAAAAGGCAGATGGTATAACTTGATTATTTAGTGAAGTCTCTATAAACCTAGTAAAACTGATGTCATGTACGCCCAAGCTGTCCCTTCCACTCCTGAGGCTTCATATGGCTTTCGCTTTTCGTATAGTACATGGACACATATTGTGAGCTAGCAATTACACTAAATTCTCTCTCTCTCGCTCTCTCACTCTCTCGCTCGCTCTCTCGTTTGAAGGAGGTCCTCCCACATGCCAGGTAAACATTCTACCACTGAGTTATATTCAGAGATCTTCATTAATACTTAAAAACAAACCTACGACTTTTTTGTTTAATACTTAAAAATAATCACATTTGAAGGTAACAGTGGTGCTTGAGACTTAAAGAATTTCCTTACCGTACGTAGGAGGCAGGATTCCCATCTATACATATTTAGCTCTGAAACTCAGGGTTGAAGTTTTCGCGTGTACACATTAGATGGCAGAGTAAACTGTTTTCCTCAGAGTTGTAAGAATGATAGTTATGTTTGAATTGTCTCTCTCTTAGCATCAAATAGTGCATAGTTTATTTAGAACTCCGAATGTGAACTCTAGAACAGAAATAGAATAGAAAAAGCAAGTTTTTTGGTAAACGTTGGTGCTGTTATCGAAAGAACTCCTCTTTGTTTCTCCCGTTTTCACCTTTACTTTCTTGGTTGTCAATGCCTTTTAAAAATGCTTTATCTTTAGTGGGTTTTCCTCTCAAATGCTAAACTACTGCAGTGAATACACATTGCCCCAGTCTACTGCTCACTAATGCTTTGTCCAGACTCCACCTCGTGTACTTACAGATCTGAAAGAAGTTTAAAGGTTCCCCAATATTAATTTTCCAATGGTGCCCATACAACAACAAATGTGTTACCAATGAGGGCTTCTGACATTTTCTTGAATGGGGTAGATTCCCGTGGAAGGTTCTAGTAGTCTTATTTCTGTCTCTTTCTCTTTTCTGTAGTCCTATGGGAAAGGAGCCAGGAGGAAAAATAGGTTCAAAGGCTCAGACGGAAGCACGTCATCCGACACCACCTCCAACAGCTTCGTCCGCCAGGTAAGGGAGCTTGAGTCCGCGCTGCTGAGAGTACAGTGAAAATAAAGTGTTATTTTTTAAGTGGTTTTAAATTATCACTCTGGAGATTTATGCAATATTTTTACTTGAAATCGAAGCGAAACACATGCAGTTTAATGTCCTAATGAAAATATTTATGCTTCTAGTGTGACTCTGAATAATAATTGCATTCTTGCCTGGCAAGTTGGGGAGAATCCGCTGCAGAATTCATTAGGGAGCCTTTCTACTCACAGAAAGGCAGAAATGCTACCATAGGAATGAGCTTTGGGTTTTGATAGTCTTTGGGGAGGGGGCATCCAGGTCCGAAACTATGAAATGGTAATATGGATTATTTCGTTAGCTTGTTTTCCTTCTCCTCCTCTTCTTCTCTTCCTCCTTCCGTCTGTGGCTTTAAGTTGAGGAAGAGAAGACTGTCCTTGGTCTTGAATGGTCCTCACGTCTATGGTTAAATCGACTGTAGATGGCTTCAGATGTAACTTAGCTGTTTGCTGTTTTTAGAGATGGAAGCAGTTTTTATGTCAGTCAACTGTGGTAAAGTCCTGCCCAAGAGAAATCATCAGGCTGCCTAAATAAACACTTGTCTATTGCAAAAGAAAGTGTTTGTGTCCCAGAGGAGGTACACAGTAATCAGTCCTCCAAAAGGCATGATTATAAGCCCAGCATTACCTCACGAGACACAGGTGAGCATGTTAGAGCCTCGTGAAGTGTGTGGGTGAACATGTTTACATCTAGCACCTCTCGGTGACGCTGGAGATGGGAGAAGGACCTTAAGGACAGCATGCTTTCCTGGCTGGTTGGTGGTCAGTTTCTGGCTAGTGAATCTGTGTATGATTCCTCGTGGGTACAGCTCACTGCCTAGATCACTGGTTCTATTAGAAAGACTGAGTGGCTTCTTTGCATGTCACTTGTTTCTATTCCCTCTTGGGTCTTTTATCAAGAGCCCAGACCCTGCTCTTGACCCATGTGTGTTTGGCAGGCATCTTCTATGAATCCTGTTTTGATCTTTTGTGTTTAATTTTTGTTTTCATTGGAGATCATAACACTTGACTCTCTCTCTATCCCAGTTGAGTCTCATGACTTTCTGTGACACTGTTCCCGAGAGTTTCATTCAGGTTTGTCGAAAATAGACCACAGTTAGCTTTAAAGATGTCTGCCTACTATGTCTATGGTTACTGATTTCATAGCAGTAAAATGGAATATTTCTTGTATAGGCACAGGTGATCCCTGTCCAGGCATCAGTGCCTTCTTGTACCATCTAAATATGCCAAAGGCGCATCCAAACAACTTTTAGGCAAGTGGAAAAAGACTTCAATCTGTACCAGTTGTGAATTGTTTTGGTTATAAGAAGGAAACAAAAAAAAAGATAGCAAGTTAAGAAGGAGGAAAACTTGCTTGCAAAGAAACATTTAGAAAGAAAAAACATCAAGCTAGGTATGGTTCCCTAAGTGTGGTCCATCCTAGACCAGTGTTCCACTGGTGTTAAGGAGCTGGGCATAGTATGGGGAGCTTATCGTACATTTACTTGTCTTATGGTACTAGAGTCCCCAGGAGCCCTGACGGGCCGGGGATTTAGTTCTTTAGTGTAGGTGAGTCAGTTAAAGGGACAATAGTCAAAGCCTTTTACCTGCCAACCACCCGCTTTTATATTGCCCTTGGAGTAACAGGACTGAGCCTGGAGAACTCAACTGCAGAACTTTGAATCATTGCACCAGGGTTGAGCATTGAATGATGCAAAGCAGACAGCTCTAAGAGTCTTCAGAGTAGGAGCTGCAGTGAGGTTATAGATGACGCCAAGAGCTTGTGGAAAGCGGATGACAACTGAGATGTTTCAAATGAGCAGGTAAATCAAAATTGATAGTATGGAGTCCATTATTTCCAATTTAAGCTCTTTTCTAAAAGGCCAACTACTTTTCCGTTTGTTCCATTTTGTCACATGTTCCTCTTGTATGAAGTTTTGAGAGCTCTATCCACAAGGCAGGAGGGATTTCTGCACTGCCCGTGAATGAACTAGAGTTTGTTTTTCCTATCTATAATGTCTTTTTTGACGTTGAATTCTTGGGAAAGTATGTTTGCTTGAGACACAACTGTGAGGGACTCAGGCAGCTGTTCAATCATTTAAATGTAGATATAGATTGTTAAAACATATGTGAGTACATAAGAAGAAAACGTGGAGGTGCTTTCCTAGAATCTCAATAGAATGAGGCACTCTGTATGGCATGGATCTGGGGTAGCAATTATCTAAGCAGCTCATCAGAAACCCACTCACATCATCCCAGAGAAAGCCTAGCGGCCTGGCAGTGGCTTGCAGTTGGAAATTATACTTTTGTTTTGACAATGTAATCTCCATTGCAACAACATTCCTATTTTGCTGCCACAAGAAAATGAGCAAAGGCTACTCTGACGTGGTTAGATCCCTAATAGAAGTGGATTGGGGGGGGGGGTATTTGCAGAAACTCATGGCCAAAGGTAAGAGTGAATAAGCATGCTAGGTTATTATATAATGGGAAAATGTTCTTCTTATTGTCAGTATTTGTCTGTTAAACAAGTGAGTGGCTTGTGTCGGTGTTAGTTACATGCCTGTCTGTGTCTAGAAGCATTTATAATCAATATTAGAGGAGCATTTGGTCACTAGAACTGGAATTTATTTTCTTCTTTTCATTTTTTTTAAATGGAGTCTTGCTGTATTACTCAGGCTGGTTTGAACTCATAAGCGCAAATTATTCTCCTTCCTCAGCCTCCGGAGGATCACAGGCATGCTCAGTACATAAGGGTTATAATGGCATTACTTAACAGAACTATGCAATTAGATTCAATATGGTGTTTTATTTGAAAAATAATTTCTATATAATTTTGAAAACCTTAGAGTTCTGGGGTTTTTATTTGTTTTTCAAAATGCATTATGGTACACAGGCTTTAAAAACTGGGGAATGGGTACTTTTAGGTAGTTATAATACTGATACTTAAATGGTTTAGAAGCTGGGACTATGATGATTTAGGATAGGGAAAAATTCTAAAAATCTTTCTCATTTTTTCTTTTGAGAACTAGTGGAAAAGCAGGGAACATGTTTCAGGCGGCTTGCTTCTCCTGAAAAATCATGTATAGAACCCTGCTGAGATTTTTGCAGAGACAGCGTCTTCGCGAGGTTTAATAAGGTTAAGTAAGATGAGAAGTATGGGCTCCTAGTTTAATATCAGTAGCCTTAGGAGATGAAGAGACAGCAGAGAGACTGTGTATATAGCAAAAGGCTATTTTAAGACTTAGCAAGGAAATAGCCATAGGTCTTAGCCCCAGACTTTGGTAGTGGGAGAGCATAACTTTTTCTTGTGTAAACCACTCAGGCATCCGGCATGGGTGCTCAAGCAGACTAACAGAGACAGATCTCCTTCTCAGGTGTGAAAGCGGCCTTTCTTTTTTAACTTTCAATTCTTTTTTTTTTTTTTTTTTTTTTTTTTTGTGACAGTCTCACTACGTAATTCAGGCTGTCCTGGAACTCACTCTGTGGACCAGGCTGTTCTTGAACTCTGCCTCCTGAGAGCTGGGATTAAAGGCACGTGTCACCACCACCCTGCTTAGCTTTCAGTTCTTGCTCGTATTGCTAATGGAGTCTGCTTGCCAA
Organism: Alexandromys fortis; assembly: GCF_014885135.2. NCBI lineage: Eukaryota > Metazoa > Chordata > Mammalia > Rodentia > Cricetidae > Alexandromys > Alexandromys fortis. The sequence goes on along the minus strand of NW_026067929.1, from coordinate 9,571,597 downwards.
GAAGAATGTAACTCAGGTGCTCAAGTCAGTGGGCTCAGGGTCACTGTACCCAGAGAACCACCACCACAGCCAAGAAGGCACAGCACTCCACCACCCAAATCCCTAGTCTGACTCCTTTCAAGCTGTATTCTTACCTTCTTTAAAGACAACCAAGTTCTTTCTTCCTGATATAGATTCATTTTGCCCCTTTTTGAGATTTCAGGTAAACTAAATTGCTTTATGTCTAAATTCTTGCACCCAACTTCATATTGGTTATAGTCGTCCACTGTGGGCATTTCAGTACTCAGGTGATGTCCTTGCTGTACAGCATTGCATTGCATGGGATGTGCCACAGCCAATTTACGTGTTCTGTTCTTGAGAGACGCAGGCTTGTTTCTCTTTGAGCTTAATAAGCCACTGCTGCCGTGTAAATTCTTGGGTGTACCCTTGATGCTTATGGATGCATTTTTGTTCAACAAATACTCTGAAAAATGCAATCATACGGGGTGTGTATGCTCAATAAAGTCAGTAGTGAAGAACAGTTTGCCAAAGTGACTAGGTCAATTTGCCTTCCTTCCAGAGGCATCTGGCTATTCACCTGTTCACAAGTAGCCAGCGTCTGATGCTGGTATTTGTATCCCCGTCACTCTGACAGTAAGATGGTTGCTCACTCTGGTGTTAGTGTTGATTTGCTCTTAGTTAATTTATAATTTCTCTGTAGCTGGGAAATATATAGGGAGTAGTATATATAAATATATGCAATCTGAAAGATCTTCTGAGACTTTTAAAAATCACTCTTTATAGTAAACATATCATTAGCCACAATAACTAGGTGTATACATATTGTATTAAAATTATATCATAACTATTGGAATATGGTGAAATATTTTTAGGCTTTACTACAACATGAAAAAGGCTAAGCAATAAAAGGATACAGTGCGTTTATCTGGGGTTAATTTTTCAAATTGCTGTTGTAGTTTTTCCAAGTATTTTTTTCGGTGCGTGTGTATATGTTTCTCTAAGCTTAATTTTTAAAAAGAATCCTGATTCTTAAGAAAATCAATGCCTATGGGTAAACTTCTGCTTTTGGCTTTGAAGTCAAATTATAGTTACCATGAAGAGCAGCTTCAGGACTAAACATGGGCTTCATTTTTTCAGTTACCCTTTCCCCATTACCCAACCATACACCCATCTTTCTGACCTTGGGAACCTATTTGACGTCAGTGATATTTCAGGGACTCAAGGATGGCTCACTCCTGCCCCTGCTGAAAAGTATCTCTTGCATGCTAGAGCTGGGCTGGGGGTTGTGTCCTGAAGGAGCCTTTGCCGACAGGCTTCTTGACGGTCTATTACAAACCTCATGGGATTTCCCACAAGAAGATGGTGAGAGGGAGTTTCCTCTAGGCTCTCCGTTCTCTCTCCATGAGCTGCTGTGATGTGACGGGCTGCACAGTGTTCTGGGTCAAACATTTTGGCACCTGTCCTGAGCGGTAGTTTGTTAACATATTGATTGGAAAGAAAGTTAATAATGTGTTTATTTTGTCTCATTTGTTTATGTTGTGGGTAAACCATTTCCTTGGAATCCTCTATGAGCACTATATCATGAACTCATTATTTTCATATTTCTCTCTTAAATCAGTTCTGATCTTGTGAGATTTGTTCCAAATGATTTTCTCCAAGAAGCAGGAAAATAGTTAAGTGCTGAATCTAAGTGTCACGTCTACCATTTATATTTGGCTTTCGTATGGATAACTAGGATTTTTTTCAAATTCTGTTTATTCTTTGGTAATTTCATACATAACTACAGTGCATTTAGGCAATATCAATTTCTCAATGACTCTGCCATTTGTCACCTCATCGGTTTTACATTGCAAACAGCTCCCTCCAAAAAATTAGCTGGATGTATTAAAGAAGTTAAAATCTGTATGCTAATTAGGTATATGCAAATAAACACTATTTAATCATTTAATACTATGACTTAAGAATGCAATTGTCCAGTTGGTACATTTATTAAAACATCAATAAAAAGCAAATCATCTTCATAGACGTACTGACAACTGATGTTTATTAAATATTGCTATATCTAGAGAACTCTATTCTACAGCTGAGGAAACTCAGACATAGAGAAAGAAAGTAAGTCATGGTCACACATTATAGGAAGATTGCATAAAGAATTTGAATCTAGGCAGCTGGCTCCAGATCATTTTCTTTTTTGGTGACATTACACTCTCTTGTAACAAAAAGACATAGATTAGTGGAAATCTATTAAAAGGATTTAACTTGTTTAGCTCAGGACAAAATTGATACCATTGTGTTTATGATGAAACATGCTGTATTATCTCCTTTTCCTCGTTGTGGTAATAAAATTCTTGACAGAAGCCACTTCAGTCTAGAAGGAGGGAGGCCACTTGTTCGTCTAGGCTGCTTGTTTATCCTGGTCACCCAGAACTAAAATAACCACACAGAAACTATGTTCATTAAATCACTGTTTGGCCCATTAGCTCTAGCTTCTTATTGGCTGACTCTTACATCTTAATTTAACCCAATTCTTTTCATCTGTATATCACCACGAGGTTATGGCCTACCAGCAAAGTTCTGGTATGTATGACTATGGCAGTTCCATAGTGTCTCTCTGACTTCACCCTTCTTCCTTCCAGCATACAGCCTAGCTTTTCCTGCCTAGTTCTGTTTTTCCCTACTATAGGCTCAAAGCAGTTCTTTATGCATTAACCAATAGAAGCAACACATAGACAGAAGAACCTCCCAAACCCCTTCAGGGAGGAAAGGACTGGGTCACAGTCTCAGGGGATGTCAGTCCATCATGGTTGCAGGAGCATGTGACAGAGACTGCTCATGTCTTTGAAGATAAAAAACAGAGGGCTCTGCCTGAGACCATAAGGGGATGTCACCTACAAGTACAGCCCCAGTGATCCACCTCTGCAGCCATGCCAGTCCCAGAGGCTCCACAACCTCCCAAAGCAGTACCACCAGGTAGAACCAAGTGTCTCATACATACGATCCAATGGGAACTTGTTTTTCCCCATTGGTTTTTCAGGACAGGGTTTCTTTGTGTAACAGCCCTGGTTGTCCTGGAACTCGCTCTGTTGGCCTTGAACTCACAGAGATCCTCCTATCTCTAACTCCCGAGTGGTGGCATTAAAGGCATATGCTACCACCATGCCTAGCTATGGGACCATTTTATGTCAAAACCATAAAGCATATGAAGGCATTAAGTTCATCTCAACTCTGAACTTTCTTTAGAGGAAAATGAGGCTGGCCTTAGTATTATAGTTTTACTCTGTGTTATCGCTTTGTTTGTTTACTTGTTTATTGTGTGTGTGTGTGTGTGTGAGAGAGAGAGAGAGAGAGAGAGAGAGAGAGAGAGAGAGAGAGAGAGAGAGAGAATGTGTGTCTGTGGTATTTCTGCATATTTGTGTGTGAACACATGATGCTGGTACATGCAGAGGCTAAAGAAGATTGTTAATGTCCTGATCTGTCTACCTTAATCTTTTGAGTCAGGTCTGTTCCTGAAGCTGGTGCTAGGCTTGTGGCCAGCAAGCCCCCAGGGATTCTTCTATCTCCACCCCACATAGTGTTGGAATTCTGAGCACATGTGTAGCCATGACCAGCTTTTAACAAAGGTGCTGAGATACAGTCTCGGGTCCCTGTGATTAAGCGGCAAACATCCTTACTGCTGAGCCATCTCCCCAGCTCAGTTTCATGACTTCTTAAACGCCAGCATCCCTTTATTTCTTCCAGCCAAAGTTGCTTCAGTTCTCAGGTTGTCACGTTTCAGTGCACCCCTCCACCCCTGCTGGTAACGAGAAAGACAGACGGAGCTGGAAGAGTATTTGTTTCTTTCTCTCCTTCCAAGAATTCGCAGGAGCACACAAATTTTGGAATTTGAGGATTCTGGAAGCTTCCATCCTGTGTTAAACAAACAAAAATGAACTTGCCTGTGAATCATCTGTAGCCTTTGCCAGTCTGTTTGGAGGGCTGGCTATGGCTGACGTGGTCCCAGAAATCATCCAGGTCATGAATCTGGGTGAGGCTAGGCAAACATTACACCTCGTTTTATGTGAGGCTACTTCAGAAATAGTTTCGAGTCTGCCGTGGCCTTGTCTTTGTAAGGCAAACAAATACTTTAATGATAATGGGTTAAAGGGCAAAGAGCACTACACATGACTTATAGACACTGGATGTAAAATCAATGAGTAATGTTCAAATTGCTTATGTGCTAAAAGGCATTGAATACACAAAGCCCTTGTTAGCTTGTACAGTTAAGGTAATTGTGGATACCGAGGTTGTCTGTGGTTCTGATATAGCTCTATGTAGCACTGAGTTCTCTGTGGTTCTGATACAACTCTGTATAGGTACTGAGTTCTCTGTGGTTCTGCTATAGCTCTGTGTACTACTGAGTTCTCTGTGGTTCTGATATAAGTTCTGTGCTCTTTGTCTATGTTTAGAACAGATAAGTGGATGACACATCTTTATTTCTCATTATTTCCTAATTTATTGCATGGATCAAGTTTTCTTATAAACCCAAAGAAAGAAGATAAAATCTCCAAAGGCTATTGTTTAGAAAGAAAAAAAAATTCTTTTAACACCAGAACATAAGTGGGGCAAATGAGTTTCCCGAGAGACAAACAACAGCTGGACTAGGAATAATGGCTGAACCTACCTGGCATGGCAGGGTATAGCATTTGTGTTGTTCTTTTCCAGTAAGAAACCCCAGCTGTATAAATTTTTTGATATTGCTAAGATTAAGGAAAACTTTGCACATCTTCTGATAAGGGTGGTCATGGAAATTAAAGCAGCCATAGGGACAATATGAGAGACATTGTGAGGGATGGTGTGAGAGACATTGTGAGAGACAGACTATATTAGTGTTCATTCTGCAATTATTTTTAGTTTCTCTCTCTTCCTCCCTTCTTCCTCTCCCCGTCCATCTTCTTCTTCATCTCTCCTCTCTGTCCTTCTCTTATCCTCTCCCCTTTCTTCACTCTCTCTCTGTCTCTTCTCCCTGCATTCTGTGTTTCCCTTATTCTCCCCCCTATTTCTCCTCCTTTTTCTTCATTTTTCTTAGACACATATTCTCCCAGCCTGCACTGATATACCTGGCAGTCTTCTGAAGATGAACACCAAATGTTCAGGGGTTGGCATACCAGAGTTGCTTTGGTTTGATGGTCACACACACAGTCAAGCCACTTTTTATTCAAGGTACTTTGCTGTCTGAGCTCCGCTATAGGTTCCTGCCATGTTTGGCCAAGATTCACTAACTGTTTGTACTGATAATTTTTATAGGTCCTTGAGTTGTGCTGACTGGTGCTCATTGTGTGAGAAGTTGAGGCTTATGAATCTACACCACTTTTTTCCCCCAGAATTCTCAAGTACCAGTATTCTCTGTGGTTGGCAGGGAAGGAGTCAGGCATTCATCTGGGGTTCTGGCTCACCAACATATGTTGTGGTTGTAATTCAGTAATCCTGTAGCTTCTAAGGGCTTCCAGAATGCAAATCAGAATGACAAAATGGAATGAGGCAAATATTTAACAGAAGGTTGCATGACACTTTCAGAACATGGTATTCTAAACAAATTCCATCATCTCCCAGTACCCGTGTTCTTGGTCTGCTTCTCTGGATCTTTTATATTTGTTCAGATTGGCTTTAAATATAAATGATTAATCACAGAGACACGCAGTATATTTTTCAGTTTTGTTTTGCAAAGGCAGATTAAACTGTGATAATGGTTACAGACTCCAGGCCTGTGGAGACTGATATGTTTAAGGCTGGATAAATCTTTTAGCCTTTAAATACTGGCTTGTTGCCTTGTTATCCTGTGTTCGTCACAAACACAGCTATAAATAAGAAAGCAGTAGATTTACTGCCTCTAATTTCCTGTAAATGTCTCTCAATCTTACGAGACATTTGCTTGCATTTTGTGAATGGCAGAAGCTGTTTTGTGTCCTCTTAGGAACCATTTCGAGGCATGTCAAGACAAAAATGTTTACTTTTGTAATTTCCTCACTCTTTCTACAGAGCAAACTATGGACATGTTAGTTTTCACATGTCTGTGTGAACACGTGTGTGTGTGCACATGTGTGTGTGTGTGTGTAATAAAAATATATTATGGAAAAGTTGTGACCACTCTCAGAATTGTTTTTGTCTATGTATTTGAACACCTACTCCATAGACTGGCTTGGATTAGATCTTTATTACTATTTTGTGAATTTGAGCATTGAAAATAATTTTTTCATACGCCCTTCTTCCCACTGAGATAAATATATCCCCTTTAAACAAGAATTATTTTTGCAGGTGCTTTTATTTCTCAGCCTCACAGATATGTTTTGAATTATACTTGCCCTGTTTTCTTCTATTTTTATTCACGTCCAGCTTGGATAGAGCCATGTGAAGTTTCAGAAGTTGCATAGACTGAATGGACTGCGTGGGAATAACTGAAATTTATTTAGATAAACTCATACAGAGTAACTAGTCACATAGAAAATCTAATACAGAGTAACTAGTCACATAGAAAATCTAATACAGAGTAACTAGTCACATAGAAAATCTAATACAGAGTAACTAGTCACACAGATAATCTAATACAGAGTAACTAGTCATATAGACAATCTAATACAGAGTAACTAGTCAGACATATAATTTAAAACAGAGTAATTAGTCATATAGATAATCTAATGCAGAATAAGTAGCCACATAGACAATCTAATACAGAGTAACTAGCCACAGAGATAATCTAATACAGAATCGCTTTTCATACAGATAATTAATACAGAGTAACCAGTCATATAGACAATCTAATACAGAGTAACTCATTACACAGATAATCTAATACAGCATGTATTCACACATCACACATATAATCTAATACAGAGCAACTAGTCACACAGATAATCTAATGCAGAGTAACTAGTCACATAGACAATCTAATACAGAGTAACTAGCCATTGTTACTAGGGAAATAGTTTTATTCAACAGTGAAGTTACAAAAGCATGTATGTTTCCGTTAAACCTGGCTAGATTAGTTACTCCAAGTTAATTATTGATGTTTTTCACAGGTGCTCTGCCTCAGGTAGGAGTCTCATATGATCGTCCAAAGGGACCCTTTTCTGTCTTATACACTTGTGAGAAGGGCCCACTCCTCTCCATATGGACTGGTTTCTGGAAATATTCACATGTGATAATTATATTGGATGGTAAAAAAGCCATCGTTTAGATTTTGGAGTAAGTGTGAAAATTGTTTTCCACTTTCACTCCCACAAGAGAGGTCTGCAGTTTTATCTTGTCATTGTTCCCCACCTGCCACTGAGCCTCCGCTTGTCATCCTCCCTGTCCTCTGCTTGAGTGAGCCTTTGAGGATCAAAGAAAACGATATCAAGGATATCACAGGGTGATGTAGGAAACTCTGGGTCCTGAAGGCATGGGCATTTGGCAAAACAGTGCTAGCTCTTTGGGAAGTCACTGTCCTCCGTCATGAGCTCAGGAACATGTTGTTGCCGTTCTGAGGATTTTGCTGTTTGGGGCTGACTGTATCTCCTTGTTTTCCTCTACACAGAGGAAAGTCCCAGTGCCTGGTCCTCCTTTTCTTTGCACCAGTTACAGGAGAGCATTGTTCATTCTGACCAGGACACTACTTTCTGACCCTGCTTCCTCTATCCCAACAGCCTTCACCACCTTAGCAGCCTTTCTCTATTGGAAGGCTCTGTCTAGATCTGGGGTCTTTATCTTGAGCTTGACACTCAATCACATTTCCCAGTCACTGGAAGGTTTGCTGATTTCTCTTTGAGCAAAGTTTTGCCTCTTCTTTTCTGTAGTGCCCCTCACCACCTACACATGCAAGCAATATTCAGTTTGAAAGAAAAGTATGACATAGGTGGTATGTTAATTTTGCTAGGGCTGTTGTAATAAAGCTGCCATACTGGATGTCATCAATAAAATGGAATAACATCATAGATTTTTATTAGCTTTATTAAATAAAATGCCAGGAGAAAACACATAATAAATTCAACTAGTATCTTTATTGAGACTCATTTTCATTTTCTCTATCTCATGGGTTTTCTCTCTGTATTATTTTGTTTTCTCTTTATGGGGCCTCAATTATTTGTAGTTTATGCATGTCAGAAATTTACAAGACATGTAAGAGGCTTAGAGCTTTTGTTGGACATGGTAACATACACCTGTAACACTAGCACTTGTGATCAGTGTTCAAGGCAAGTTTGGACTACATAGTTTTCGGATACTATAGTCTATATTGTAAGACTCTGTCTCAGTCGAACAAAGAACACACAGAATGTCTGACCTGGGCTTTTGAGGATTGAACTCATCAGTATAGCTAAGAGTTTGTTTACCTCTATAGCATAATGTCTGATAGGATAAAACCTGCTGCATATGAGCAGGATAAAAATCATTTTAGTTGCATGAGAACTTTGAATATACAAAACTTCTACATTTGAATTTCCCATTTTTCTTCTATATTTAAAATGAGGTTTTTATTTTAATATCTAATAATATATTTGAGTCAACATCCTTCACAGTACGAAAAAAATATTTAAAAGTGTCTTGTGTGTATATATATATACATGTATATATATATATATATCATATGCATATGTGTGTGCATATGCACGTGCGTGTAAATACATGTGCACATTTTATGCGTGTATATGGAGGCCAGAGCTCAACATTGTAGGTCTTCCTCCATTATTTTATACCTTATTCTTGAAATAAATTGAGGTAGTGTCTCAATCTCTCACTGGATCCAGAGCTCACCAATTCAGCTATATTGGCTTGGTCCCTGAGCTCCAGACATCTTCCTGTCTATGACCGTTCAGCCTAGAATTTCTGATGGAACCTGCATCACCAAGATGCTATATGGGTGTTGAGGATTTGAACTTAAATTCCATGCTTGTTCGACAGGCACTTAACCACTGTGAGTCACTTTCTAACACCTATTTAAAACAATTCTCCTACTTCCAGTTTTTACAACCCATGATTGAGTCCTTAGAGTTAGTACTTCAAGCTTGTAGAGATCTACTACCAAAAGGAGGCTTCCTTACGAGTCTCACTTAATCTTTCCCCTGACAGTTACAGGAAGAGCTGTATCAGGAAGAAATGCACATCCTAGGTCAAGATGCCCTGCTATGCACTCGTTGCTCATAGCACAAAATATCTGCCAAAGATCCCATGTCACCTCTTGCTGATTTATCTGGCGATGCTCACTCATTCACCACAGTGTAGCTCACATTCCTTTCAAAATGTTATTTCAAGTTTTGTTCCTTTCCTAAGTAGAATGTGCTTAGGGAGTCAATCTAGGTAGCTCTATGAAAGGTCATGCAGCCCCATAGATTCCTAGTATCACAGGCTGGACTAGTATGGTTTGAAACCAGTTTTTGAAGGACCTCATGTTCACTTATGATTGAGTACTGTGACCTAGAAGGGTTTGGAAGATCATTCTAGGTTATAATGAAAAGCAAATGAGGTAGGAACCAATTCCCAGGAAAGTAATAAACAAAAGAATGGCTGACTAATACATAAATAGCTTTTGCTGTGACCCTGCAGGAAGTATGTTCTAGAAGAGCAAAAGAAAGCTCTGGGTGAGTTTAAAGGAAGCAAAGCTGTATTTAGAGTAGCAGATTCAGAAAGCATTGTGTTAATGATCCCAACAATAATTTCAAACAGGGTAAATGTATGGCACGTTTCTGAGAAGGTAAATTCCCGTGTGGTTGGCAATGGGGAGATGGACGGGGCATGAGGCTGGAGTCCAGAGGGAAGGCAAAGAGTTTCAAGGGTTTCTATGTCATCATGTCCCTGATATTACATCCTGAAGTTAAGAAGAATGTTAAGAATATACAATGATAGTCAAATTTGGTCACATATGCCCCTAATCCTAACATTGCATAAACTGAGACAGAATTGAGATTTTGAAGCCATTCTGTGTTGTATTGAGAGAGCAGTTTTCAAAATGAATCCAAACCACCACCTCCAACAAATAAACAAATAAAATAAAAAGTGGGCCCATAAATTTGAATACTAAGTATTGTCATAGAAAATATTTGGATAAAGACATAATGATCACTACATGGTTCCAATATGCCCACACTCTTGTAAGCACTTAAGTTACCAATATATCTTACTGAGGTGAATACTGTGTGCAACAAGGAGAGAGATCTTCAGAAGCCAGTTCATTTGTCTCAGTTCATGCACCTAAAAGTATAGTGCATTTATTATACCAAATTTGTGTGTTTTTTGTCATGTTTGAGCCAAAAGATGATATGGCACAAGGCAAAGCCTTAAAACTATTGAGGAATTAGGGGTACCTATTTAATACTGAATATAAAAATATGTGTTCATAGTTAATGAATCTGAAGATTCTAAAAATCTTAATTTATTCTGTCTTTTCCTTAGGTTCAGTTTATTTGTATTTGTGTGTGTGTGAGAGAGAGAGAGACACAGAGAAAGAGAGAGGGAGGGAGGGAGGGAGGGAAGGAGGGAGGGAGAGAGAGAGAGAGAAGAGTTGGGTAAAGGACAATGGACAATTTTAGGTGCTTAGCACCTCCCAAATAAATAAATAAATAAATAAATAAATAAATAAATAAATAAACAAGCAATCTGTTTTTGCAATAGGGTCTCTCACCACCTCAGAGTTTACCAAATAGTTTAGGCTGACTGGCCAGTGATCCTTAGGCATCTACCTGACCATCAGGCCAATTTTTTTTTCTTTTTTTTTTTTTTTTATTGAGAAAAAAAAATTTCTGCCTCCTCCCCGCCTTCCATTTCCCTCCCCGCCTCCCTTTTCCCTCCCCCTCCGCCCACTCCTCTCCCCCTCCCCCCACTCCTCTCCCCCTCCCTCTCCAGTCTGAAGAGCAGTCAGGGTTCCCTGCCCTGTGGAAAGTCCAAAGTCCTCCCCCCTCCATCCTGGTCTAGGAAGGTGAACATCCAAACAGGCTAGGCTCCCACAAAGCCAGAACATGAAGTAGGATCAAAACCCAGTGCCTTTGTCCTTGGCTTCTCAGCAGCCCTCATTGTCCACCATATTCAGAGAGTCCAGTTTTATCCCCTGCTTTTTTCAGTCACAGTCCAGCTGGCCTTGGTGAGCTCCCACTAGATCAGCCCCACTGTCTCCGTGGGTGGGTGCACCCCTTGTGGTCCTGACTTCTTTGCTCATATTCTCCCTCCTTCTGCTCCTCATTGGGACTTTGGGAGCTTAGTCTGATGCTCCAGTGTGGGTCTCTGTCTCTATCTCCATCCATCGCCAGATGAAGGTTCTATGGTGATATGCAAGATATTCATCAGTATGGCTATAGGATAGGGTCATTTCCAGTTCCTTATCCTCAGCTGCCCCAGGAACTAACTCTTGCCAACCCTAAGATGGCTCCCTTAATTAAGATATGTGCTTCCCTGCTCCCCTATCCAACCATCAGGCCAATTTTTAAAAGTGGGCCCTGGGGGTTAAACTCAGGTCCTTGTGTTTGCATTGCCCGAATTGTCTCAACATGCTTTCAATTTTTTTTAAATGAGTACTTTGATGCAGGGGAAAGGCATGGCCTAGATGGAAATAAGCAGAATATAGGAAAAATAAAAATCAAAAGTTCTGAGAGACAGACCAGGACCTTGGAATAGGATTTGCGGTCCTCTGCTCTGTGAAGACAGATCCCTCCACCTAGATGTGGAGGGGAAGGAGTTCCGCATTCTTTGAAGGTAAACAGGGACCGAGGGTGAAGAAAAGAGCAGTGGAAAGACTCCTTAGATGGTGCCTGCCTGCTTGCTTGTCTCTTCACAGCAGTCTGAGGGCTGACAGGCCTGGCAAGAGGAGAGACAGAGGGGAGCTGGCATTCTATAGTGACAACCGGACTAAACAGTTTTGCAGTTTTAAAAACATCTAAAACTTTTTAGCAGATAAAATAAAACCACGTGCGAAGTCGCATTGATGGCCTCTCCTCAGAAAGCTCAAGTTGGAGGAGGTTAGTGGGCTCCAAACAGCTGCTTGTTCTAATGCCCTGCTGTGGCTTTTTCTGTGAATTTGTGTGAACCGCTTTGAACTCGGGCTCACAGACCATTTTCTCTGCACACAAGTAGTCATTAGTGGTCTTATAATTTGAAAATCGGCCATTCTCTCTGCCTCAGGCCATTGGTTGGGGGAAGAGTGGTGTTCCTTGCTTTCTTTCTTTTTGAGAAAATTAGGTTTCTTGGTTACCAAGAGACACTGACCTTTGCCCCATATACTCACCATCTTTCTGACGCTTTCCTTAGTATTTATTAGACGGCTCCAAATGTAAACACTCTTTCAGGACATGTTTGTAATATTCTCGTAAAACAGACCAAAGCAGCTCCTTCCTCTCTCTCTCTCTCTCTCTCTCTCTCTCTCTCTCTCTCTCTCTCTCTCTCTCTCTCTCTTTCTCTC
>NW_026067929.1:9501399-9558764 GCF_014885135.2 Alexandromys fortis | reverse complement strand
CTCCCTCCCTCCCTCCCTCCCTCCCTCCCTCCCTCCTCCCTCCGTCCCTACTCTACTGCAGTAATCTGAAGATGCGCCTTATAACGTGAATGTAACAAACTGTTATGAGCGTTTATTAGTCTGATATTCAAAATGTTGTTTCAGAATCACACATCTGTGTTTGATCTCTTTTATTTAAAGTTCAAAAGTGCCTGTGGATTCAAGATTTGAAGGTGCTTTTGTTTTATTATGAAATAATTTGGCTTTTGTGTGCATGTGTATGTGTGAGGGTACAGGTGTGTGGAGGAATGTGCTGTGGGTGCATGGATGGATTTAGGTATATGTGTGTTTATGGATGAGGGTATAGGTGTGGAGATGTATGTATTTTAATGTGTGTATGCATATATGTGTGCTTGTTCATGTATGTATGTGTGCACACACATATGAAGGCCTTAGATTAGTGCTGAATGTCTTACTCAGGTTGTTCTTCACCTTATATTTTAACATGTTATTTTTAAAAATCAGTTTTGTCAACATGTGTGCATGTATATCATATGTGTGCCTGGTGCCTTCAGAGACCAGAAGAGGGCATTGGATCCCCTTGAACTGGAGTTACAGATGCTGGAGAGCTGCCAGGTGGGTACTGGGAAGAAAACCCTCGTCCTATGGAAGAGCAGCCAGTGCTCTTAACCTCAGAGCCATCTCTCCAGCCTCTCTGCCTATTTTTTTTTTTTTTGGTTTTAATTATCATCAGCCATTGAACTCACCTCTCATCAATTAGCTAAACTGGCTGGCCAGAGAGCTCTGGTGTCCCACTTGGTCTGCCCACTCTGTGCTAGGGTTCCTGATGTGTGTGTGCGTGAGCACACCTGGCTGCTGTGTTGCTGCTGCTGCTGCTCCTTCTCTCCCCTCCTCCTCCTCTCCCCTCCTCCTCCTCTCCCCTCCTCCTCCTCTCCCCTCCTCCTCCTCTCCCCTCCTCCTCCTCTCCCCTCCTCCTCCTCTCCCCTCCTCCTTCTTTTCCCTCCTTCTCCTCTCCCCTCCTCCTCTTCCTTTTTAACGGTGCTGCTAGGAATGTGAAGTCATGAGTTCATGATTATGCAGCAGGCACCTTACAGGTTGAATCATCTATCTCCCTGGCCTCTCAAGTGATTGCTGTATTTCGTGTGTGAAAACAGCACCAACAAAGGTTGTTCATTGCTGCATCCACAAGGCTTTGTGGATGCAAGGCTCTCTCTGTGGGTCTCACGATCTACTCACTCATTCATTCATTTGACACCTTGTGATTTTGGCAGGCAGTGGGGTCGGCATAGGGTCAAATGATACAAGGTATCCAGTGTTAAATGTCCGTTATTGTGAGCTCTACAGTAGAGGCGGGCAGGACACACGGTTGGCTAGGTAATCCCGGCATGAGGGAATGCCATGAGGGCTCCGGGGAAAGTTGTCTTTTTTAAAAATTATTATTATTTTATTTTTCCATTCAAATATTTACACTTACTTTCCTCCTCCCATTCCCCTCCCACCTCCCCACACCCCTCCACTCTCTCCCTCCCTGCTTGAGGAGGGCAGGGAACCCTGCCCTGTGGGAAGTCTAAGGCCTATATGGATGCACAGCTCCCTAGGCCTAGATGTAGGGGGGTGTGGGGAAGTTGTCTTTAAGCTGGATACTGAGCAATGGGGCTCTTTTTTGGGAGAAGAATCCTGTTGATGGGGATGCAAGCTGAGATAGTGCCCTTATCTAAAAGCAAAAGGACAGGTAGTTTGAAGCTCATCTGTTGTAGCTGGGAAGCTGCATGGAGGGCAGAGGGAGCCAGGCAAGTATAAGGAATTCAGATTTGGAGAGTATCTGAAATCAAAACAGAGAGCAACATGGCACTGTACCTGGGGTTTTCAGACAGTACACATGTGGCATCGCCCTGTTCTTTTCTGTTCAACACCGCTGTCACGGCAGGGAAGATGCTCATGTGCCTTTGAAAACAGTACTCACAGACTTGTGTTGCCCACCGGCTGCTGCAGGAGGATTGGTTGCAGGACCCCTAGGAACCAACATCTGTATGCTTCTCTGTGGTATGAAATGTGTTGCTTATAATGTCTGCACACGTTTCTGTAAGCTTTATCATCTCTGTATCATTTATAATATCTGACATAGCATAGATGCTGTGTCTCTAGTTATTATCCTATATCTTTAGGAAATAATGACAAGAAAAAAATTAGATATGTACATAAAAGACACGTTTGAAAAATTTTACAAGTATTGTCTATATCCTGGATTCAGACAATCAGTTATATATTGGCCCTAAATAAGCAAGGCAAGACTGCCTTTGTCCCAGAAAACATCAAACGGGCATCTGTTTTCAGAGTTTTCTGGTGGGCTGACTCAGTTTTAGGGGCAGAGTGTTTATTAACAGTGGCCACATGCTTTCACGTCTTCCCTCAACCTGACTTCAGATTGACCTTCGATGTTTATGTGTCTGTGCTTTGAAGAGCTGTAAGCTTCTGGGTCAAAAGTGCTGTGCTTCACTGTAGATCAAAAAGTGTCTGTTGAGAAGCTCGTGTGCCTAACAAAACCCATGCAAAAATTGATCTTAGGTTTAAGCGGACACAGCTTTCTCTCTCTCTCTCTCTCTCTCTCTCTCTCTCTCTCTCTCTCTCTCTCTCTCTCTGTGTGTGTGTGTGTGTGACGTGTGTATGCATGCACGCGTGACGTGTGTATGCATGTGTGTAAAGGCCAGAGGATGACCACCAAGGTCATTCCTCAGATGTTGTTCATCTTGTTTCTTGGAGAAAGAGTTTCTCACTGGCCTCGAAGTCATGGTGCAGGCTAGTCTGGCTGGTAAGTGAGCCCCTAGGCTGCTCCTGCTCTTCCTTCGGTCTGGCTTTTATTTTTATGTCTTTTCATGTGGGTTCTGGAGATCTAACGTGGGTCGTCATGCTTGCACAGCTAGTACTTTACTGTCAGACTGTCTCCCAGACCAGCTTAATATTTCCTTCCATGAATAGCTTAAGATTTGCATTATGGATGAATTTGTATTCCTTGATGACCTAACATTATTGTTGTTTGCTTTGAGACAGTCTTCCTTCAGACTCCTGGATGTCTAAGAATTCCCTGTGCAGCCTAAGCTAACCTTGAACTTGGCATCTTCCTGTCTCTGCCTTCCGAGTGCTGGTATTTCAGGCATGTGGCAGCCACCACAGACAACTAAGACTATTATTAGTGTCATAAATACTTCTTAACTACTTAGTGGTAGAAAATATTTTTGTGTGTGTGCACATGTTTGTGTGGGTGAGTTGGTGCTCTCACTTGTGTGTGTGTGTGTGTATACAGAGACCAATGATTGGCAGTGATCTTCCTCTATGACTCTCCAGTTTATTTTTAAAGTTGAGTCTCTCACTGAATCCAGAACTCAGTTTTTGGGTTTTACTGGCTGGTCTGGCTGGTCTTCAAACCCCTGACTGTCTCCCAGCCCTGGGGTTGCAGGTGTGCCCCAGCACACTCAGCTTTTATATGGGTGCTGGGGATCCAAACACAGGTCCTGATGATTGTAACCAGGAAGTTAACCTACTGAGCCGTCTCCACAGCACCAACAATGCCTAATCCTAAAACTAAAACAGTTCACATGTGAACTGATAAAGAGTCCATGCATTTTTGGGTTACGTTGTTTCAATTTCTGACCCCATGAACTGCCTAGAAATGCTTGAGAGGTTAGGCACAACTGCTATTTTGAATGTGGTTAGTTACCCATGCATCAGTTCTTTTGGATGGTAAGGCCTGGTGCAAAGCAGGACAGAGAATGAGAACAGTCTTGAAGGATCCATCTCTCTGTAGGATGGAGAAGATGAGAGGGATTGGCTAAACATACTTGGTCTTAACATTCCCTTCTCAGTTACTGAGAACAAAACTAGAAAGTCTATGGTGGCCTAGAGATTGGGGGGGGGCATTATTATTACTATTATTAGAAATGGTCTCATTCTATAGCTCAAGAGGAACTGGAACCCAGAAGGTGGTCCAGGTTGGCTTTGAAATCATGAGCAGTCCCTGGTCCAATGTTCCTGGTCCAGTCTTCTTCACACTGAGATTTCAAATGTGAGCCCCTGGGTCCAGCTCTGGATGGTAGAAAGTACATGATTGTCAATCTGAATCTTTCCCTCTACCACATTTTGCTCCTCTCCTATGATAAAAATCCACATTAGAGGCCCCGTGGCCTCAGACTGCCGTTTTATCTTTCCGTGCCCTTGGGAGCTAGAGAAGTCACTTTGTCCATATAGAAAGCTTCACTTACCGTAGTATTTGAAAGCAAGCATGAAGTTCCTTTAATCATGGCTCCTTCCTTTTCTGATACAGTATGCTGAGTGTGGCCTCAGCCAGTTAAGGGACAATTGTTAGATCCAAAAAATCCACTTTGAAAAGCAAAAGCATTGTTTTCCCCAATAGAAGGTCCTTGTGAGTGCCATTAACCCTGGCAGGTTCACACGGGACAATGATATTAATTTGGCTGGCTTGTTTCATTGCAAAGACCTCATGAAATGTGCTCAGTCTTAGCTTTCTTTCCCCTTCCACAGTGAATACACAGTTGAGCAATTTTCAAAGCCACTGGGCCTTTTTGTTTGGTTCGTTTTTTTTTTCACAACTGTCATATTAAATGTTCATCATAAGTGATAGGTACCCAGACTAACCTCAATAGTTTTATTGTACCAATCATAGCTAATACTGCAGAATTTTAATGAAAGACATGAATGTTCAAACTATTGCATTTTGTGGTAATTTAATGATCTGTTTCATCTTTTTATTATAGCTCTCATGTATTTTAAAAATAAGTTTAACTTAAAGATGGTCAGACGTTGTGACTTAATGATGGTCACATGTGAATTTCTAAACTGAAAAAGTCTTGTATGTAATCAGTTGTTCATCTCTGTACTATCAGGTCATCAATTTAAAATGTCTGCCATTGTTTTCTGGGGGTTTTGTTGTTGACTTTTATTTGTTCTTGAAATAGCGTCTCAAGGTACTAGCCCTGACTGCCCTAAAACTCCATATGTAGGTCAGGCAGTCCTTGAACTTGAAACCCACCTACCTCTGCCTCCCCAATGCTGGGATTAAAGGATGGCACCACTATACTCAGCTATCTGTTTTATGCTTAGATATAGGATGTTTTTATGACTATAAAATGAATATGTCAATAAAACAGTTCAGAAAATAAGTGGCCTTCCTACTTAGATTGATATAGGAAAAATCAGGATCTCTTTGGGGGCTTTTAATCTCTCTAATAAAAAACTGAAAGAGTATGCTCAAATGGAAGCTCAATGACAATTTTATTAGCACTTAAAAGAAAAACTTTAGGACCGTCAAGCTGTAAAAACTTTAGCAGCTGCCTGAAGGGAAAGTTAGGTATTTCTCCGGAACTCAGAAAGCCAGGCAGGATTTAAGATCCTCTGTGGCTTTGGGCTTTAAGATTTTGCTGTAGAGACAGGGATTCAAGAAGGAAAAGTGTCCAGTGGTGGTGGTGCATGCCTTTAATCCCAGTACGTGGGAAGCAGAGGCAGGTGGATAACTGTGAGTTCAAAGCCAGCCTGGTCTACAGAACTAGTTCCAGGACAGATTGGGCTGTTACACACAGAAACCATGTCTCAAACAAACAAACAAACAAACAAAAATATCTAAAACAAAACAAAAGAAGGAAAAGTATAGTATCTCATAAATCAATAATTATTCCACCTATCTCTTTAGCATGGCCTACGATGAGCCTACTTTTCCTTAGCCTACGTGATTGAACCAACCTAGCTGGTTAGTTCTAGTGAGGCCTTCATCCAGGCCAAAAATTCTGTTCTTTTGCATAGAATAGGAGCTTTCTCTACTCTAACAAAAAGTAGTCCAATATAAAGTCAAATATAGAGAAACAGGGATGAGAGACATTATGGTATGAAGTTTTCTAGTTTTGCTACTCTTCAGTGTAGAGTACGCCATGTGACTACTGAAGGCTTTTGAACAAGCGCTTCTGTTTCATGAGGTGAAATGAACACTTGGTGAGAAAGTCTTACCTCTGCCATCACCACGTCGGCTTGGTGCTCACACACTTCCGGGAGCTATTCCTGTCACTTTGATCCTCTTTCTCACAAAGATTCTTTATGCTGATATACTAAAAAGAGGAAAACAGGTTACATCTGTCGCCAGAGATCACACACATGACTCAGGATGGCTCAAGTGACAAGGACGTTTATGGCATCAGTGAACTGCAAAGCCTAGGTATCACCAACAGAGTGACCCATATGATGTCATTGAGCACTTCGTGGTATTCCATATCTGCCTTCTGTTTTCTGCTGTGTTGGTTTTATTCCTTCCTTTAGGTGGTGGCAAGATGGTTCTCGAAAGATTTATTACTAGGCCCTCTAAGATTTCTTCGTGCTTCAACACAAAGACTCGATTTGGTGATCATGTGTTCATAGTCATGGCTTAAACTGGAGATATTTATCCACTTCTAGGCCAGGCCTAGACTGTGTGCTCACTGGGAAGTTGGTGGTACACAAGTCACATGGTCTAAATGTAAGGAAAGGAACATTTTCTAGGAGGGTTGTTTCCAGAGAAAGAATGGATGGATACAGGACAGGAGAAAAGAAACGAGATCTGTTCTACGATGAAGATGAATGAATATAGTGATGTATTCAGTTTCCTTGAAGCGGCTTAGAGGAACACTGAGTCCTGGATACAACTAAGGGAATGCCACTGGAGCCCCTCCTGGCTTCTGCAAGGTATGCAGTGCCCTTTTCTGTCTTTGGACAAAAAAATTCCTAATGTGGATATATGAGACTATGGAAATGTATCTTTTTGGATATATTTTGTATTGGTAGGATTTTCTTCTGTATCAATTATCTGAGAGAGAAACAACAAAGAGGATGAAAATCCACTTTGATTCATTGTTTCAGTGATCTTAGCCTGTGGTAGGCTAGCGCCGTTGTTAGGGGTCCTAGGCCAAGCCATAGAGCTTGGCCTCAGGAGTGTGGCATGGTAGAACCTCTCACCTTATGACATCCAGGAAGAAATGATGGCACAGGAAGCTACCAGGGTCAAGAGCACAACCCCAGTGAGTGACTCATTTTCTTCAATAAGGCTCCATCTATTGTTTGCTAAAATGGTTATCACTTGCTAAGATCTGAAACTTCAATGCATGAGCCTCGGGGGAGACATTTCAGAGTGAAATGTTGCATATAAATACATGTTTATAACTGTATAGGCTACTTTGACACTCTTTGAATCATCAGGTCTTTAGTGTTAGTGGTAATGCCAATACAACAGCCGAATATTTTAGACTAGCATCTATGTATCATGAAAAACCCTGTGGGAATGAGAGGACTGGCTAAGATTGCTTGTTATGACATTAAAGACCTGAAAATCATTTATTTGAGCAGTACCAGTGTGTCCAAGAAAGAACAGAGAGCTACTTCAGCTCTAGAAACCTTCAGTCATGTTCTCGATAATCGGTTTGGGATGTTCTTTATTTTTTATAAGGTTTAATATAATACGCTGTTTTCAAGTTTCACCTCAATGCTAGAAGTCTTGGGGAAATTTTATAGGATGTCTGAGAATCTTACTAATTGTGGGAAATTAAATTTGAACTATAATTTTAAAATAGTGTACCTATGCTAGATATCCTACTTCAAAGAAAGAAAGGGTCATTCAGCAAATGCCAAGGTGTTTGACGCCGTGTGTGTTGTGTTGGATTTTGCTAACTGTGTCATTTAAACACGTGTGGCACACATGCAGAGAATATTGCCACTCTTGTTCTTTTCTGACCTCCGAATGAGGACTCGACGGACAGCTCAGAACATCTTTATAGAATTGGGCAGTCCTGTCTTCTGCTGGGCATCTGGATCTTGCATGTGTCACAATCTCATTTCCAATTTGCATAAGCAAGAGAGGATGTTGTCTTGTGTGACTGTGAAAGGCATGGGGTCTGTCATGGGAGACAGCAGGATGCTGCCAGGACTGCATATCCTGACACTGTGTTTGAGTCTCCCACCACAAACACGATTCCCCATGTAGGCAGGGACACGGCAAGCTTCAGGCTTCTTCCTTCTCAGCTTTGTGTGGGGAAAAAAAAAAAAGAAAACTGTCCTCTTCGTTCTTCCAAATTTCAGATAAAAGTACAACTGAGAGTGACTTCAGCGACTGCTGGGTTCATTTTTTACACTTAGGACTTGCCTCTGTGGACTAGGATGAAATATCTTTTGGACCCGTGTGCATGTCTAGAAGAATGAGCAGGCCACAGCATTAGAATAGATGTGTAGTTAAATCAAGAAAGGAGGATGGGGGCAGTTACTGGAAGTCAACAGGGATTCTGAACAAGCACATTATCAGGAGGTAGAACCAGATTTAATGATGTGACATGCTTGTGTGGCTATTATCTCTTTGGCCTCCACACAAGGTGCAGAGTAAAACATACCCCATGGAATCACCACGAATCTCATGAGTCTCACTTTAGGAACAGACCTAGTTAAAGAGGAGGTGGTAATCCATGGTTACAGGGTCTGGCATCCTTTTGGATAGCAGATATAAGGATATCTTTGTCTTTGAGGAAAAAAAATACTAGTCCTTCTATAAGTTTCCTTTGTATAGCCATGACCAAATACCTGAGAGAGGAACTTAAAGGAAGATACTTGTTTTGGCTCATGGTTTAGAGGATTCACTTCAGGGCTGCTTGATGATGGGGAGCTCATCAGAGTGGTTGGGATGTGGCTTGAAAGGGCTCATCACTGCACGCTGAAAGCAAAGAAGAAGGGATAGAAAAATAGGTGACATTTTAAAGGTGTGTCATCAGTGGCCAACTTGCTCCAGCTAGGTTCCACCTCTTCAAATTTCAACCACCACCTAAAACAGCACCCAGCTGAGGACCTGGGCCTGTCAGGGACAGTTCATGTATATGCCATCATACCCTCTTCTCTGAAGGGTTGATTCATTTTCTCTTGTCTTGAGCCCTTCCTTAGATTCTATCTGCACTGTGCTTTCTAGTTTTGCATGCAGTATTTCTGAGAATCTGGAAATAGAGGCAGCAAAATCAGGTCCAAAGATCCCAAGCTAGAAACTGACAGAGACAAAACTTAAAGCCTGGGTTTTGTACATTCATCCTACCAGGTCAAGCTGGCTTTGTTTCAAAGTTTTGTTAATATTAGTGTCATCCGTATTTATTACTAAAGC
This sequence comes from Alexandromys fortis, assembly GCF_014885135.2. NCBI lineage: Eukaryota > Metazoa > Chordata > Mammalia > Rodentia > Cricetidae > Alexandromys > Alexandromys fortis. The sequence goes on along the minus strand of NW_026067929.1, from coordinate 9,549,601 downwards.
CCAGACTTTTAGATTTGATTTTCAAGGTGTGTCGTTACTGGACAAGATGAGCACGGCACTGTTTGTCACTTAGTAACAGAACCACCTGGTGATTAAGGGTTCAGACCCCAGAGTAAGACTGCCCGAGTTCATACCTATTCACTTCTTGGCTGATTTCAAGGATGTTCCTTAACTCTTGTGAGTTTCAGCTCATAAAACGAGGGCCATTTTATGATGCTACCGTGAGAAGGAACAACGGTGTAGATGCGGTGAAGATAATCCACCGGATACTGTGGTTTGCATCAGCACAATGCCTGGTACGCAACAACCTCTATAACTGCTGCCCCGGGAGGTGTTAATAAAACTTTCAGGCTGGTGGTTTGTTTATCTTAGAATCATGCATGTTTTTATAGGCTTTCCACAGATGAAAGAGGAGAGAGATGCATTCTTGGCTGAGAGACCCTAGAACATAAGAAGAAGGTTCCTGCATGTTTTTAGGACTGGCCGTTTGGTGCCGGATAACCAATGTGTGTGCTCTTCCCTGGAGAAAACTATCTGAATCTCAGCACTCCTTAGTTGCCTGTAGATCTTTATGTAGGGCTGAGGCCTCATGGGCCACCCCAGGTTAGCATGTCTGTTGTTGTTCATCTTGGAAACAAGCAAGGTGGTTTATAGAGAAGGCTGTCGAGGGAGGAACAGGAAGGGGGGAAGGTGTGATTATATTGTAATTTGAAGCAAAATATATTTTTAAATAATAATGTTTAGAGTTGTGAGCCATGCAACCTGAACAGCTTTGACATGTTGGAAGGCGGGTTCTGGCTTTCTTTTTTACCAAGTTTATGGTTAAGCTGGATGTGTTGGCACATGCCAATAACAGCAGCATTTGGCCTGCTGATGCTGAAGGCTTGAGAGTTTGAGAACAGCCTGAGCTACACTACACGGTCACCTTCTGTTCCCCAAAGAAATTATGAGTCAGATTTTTTTTTCTTGAAATTAGCATCATCTAATGAATTGTTGGATTTCTGGAGATGAGAATACTGCCTTAGGAGCCTTTAGCATCTTTCCCTAACACAAGAAGTAAGAATGTCTTCTTGGCATGAAGGTTCTCTTTGGTGCTAAGGCTGTGTCTCCCTTTTTTTGTAGATTTTTAACATGCTTGGAAATTCATTGAAACTTGGGAATATTTAGATTTTAGATTTCTATAAAGTACCACAAACGTCCTAGCAAAATTATTGAGCTTGGGAGGGAGCTGGTGGAGGCTGAGTTTGGGAGGGAGCTGGTAGAGGCTGAGCTTGGGAGGCTTACCCCCAGAAAGCCAAGTCTGGTGAGCCAGAGATGGCCTTTCCTTGATGATAGTTTATTACAGGAGTCTGCTTAAGGAAGCACATGGAGAATGATAATGACAGCCTCTCTCCTGGGATAACTTACAAAGACTGTCTCTCCTGACTCCCCACCCTCCTCCGGTGTACACACATGTGGATGTGTGTGTGTGTAGGTGTACTCACCTGTGAGTGCATGTGTCAAAGCTGGGTGTTTTGTTGTTCTATATTTGAACTTACTGTTGGAGATAAGGCCTCTCATTGAATCCGAGCTCTTTTAGCTCTTTTAGCTGGCTCTTTTAGCTGGATTGGCTGGCCAGTGAGCCCCTAACACCCAGGATCCACCTTTCTCTGTCCACCCAATTAGTGGAGTTATAGGAATGCGCTACCACATCATATTTTAATATGGACTCTGAAGATCTGAACTCGGCTCTTTAAGCATTGTGCCCCATCTCCTCAGTCTCTGTTGTCTTCCTTTAAATAACTGGGAAAATTGTCTTGTCTTTGCTTAAACTTACTATAATTTGGAGGAAATAACGGTTTACCACATTTGAAAACGGGAATTGTAAAAGCTTTGCTTATAACCACAGATGTGTCTTATGTCACCTGCCTGATTGAGACCCCACAGGATGTTAATGATATCGTGCTTGGTCTCCATGAGTAACAAGAGTCAATTCCCACTCCACAAAGTAGTAAATAGGTGCTAGACGGTCAGGGCTGGCTCCTTTTTTTCGCAGTGGTTCTTGTCAGATATTGGGGTGTCGTTTTTGAATAAAGAGCTTAGAAACTCAGCCAAAATTTACAAAGGGAGATCCATCCCCTCAAGCATATAATGGACAATATTTATTTGCTCCATCAGTTTATACTGTTGCTTATTAATAAGGTATAGGAAAGTTGAAGAATGTCCATATGGGATCAAAATAAAATTATTCTGTTTAGAAAAGAATTAATTATTGTCAGTATTCAGAACAAAACTTTCATTTTGTTATATATATAGCTTTCTGTTAATGAAGTCTTAAGAAATCTCTCATACACACACACGGTTGCACATGCACACACAAGCACACATAGGTGCACAACATACACACATACACACACAAGCATGCAATACACTCGTATAAGCATGTACACTCACATGAACACCCATGGACATGTAGACACACAAACACACACACATATACCTGTTCACATATGTGTACATGCATGTATGTACATGCAGATACACACAGGCATACACACATACATAGCACTCACACACACATACTGATGAAAGACAAATAACTCTAGTACTCTGACATTTTATAAACAGAGTTGCTGCGGTGGCCAGTGGAAGAAAACACTTCATGTGATTTTTACGGTAGGAACTTGAAGCAAGGAAGCTTTTGGATTTGTACTCAACGGAGACACTTTTGTGGTGTGGGGTCTGGACTGAAGTTTGGATTAGCACATTGCACATTAGAATACCCTTCTTCCTTCATCAGTGTTATTTTTAGCATTCCAAGGAAAGCCGAGCCCCTTAGCGCTGGGCTCCACTCCGCGGCACACGAGTGCATGTGTATTTGACTTTGAATAAACAGAGTGAGGTAAGTTGCTGTGAATGGTCAACAGCTCTTCAGTATCTACTACTGGACTCAGGATGGAAGATGAAGACTGTATTTCCAGGAAGCCCACTGTTCGGTAACAGGGGGACGCCTTACGGAAGGACTGAAAGGAAGTACCATAGAGAATAACAAGGTGCTGGGCATGAATTACATTAGGAACCTCCCAAGGGAAGTGAGAAGGAAGAACATTCTAGAAGGAACCAATTTAGGCAGTGCTTTAAGAGAAAGCAGGTCTCCTGTAGAAATGTGAACCTTGAGCCTTGGAAACTACTGTTTAAATCTAGGAGGCACTGAAGGAAATTCGGGAAAGCAAGCATAGCAAATGGGGTATTAGAAGAAAATGCAGGATGGAGGCAAATTGCTCTGAAGGAAACACTCCATTCCAGAGGGCTGCAGCAGTGGTGTATCCTGCAAGCTGACACAAGTCCGGGTAGGCTAGGTATAAAGATACATTTAAGCCTGAGAGGCAAAGGGCATCAGGAAGTATATTCATCCTGGTTCAGGATTTCAGGGGTCGGGTCTGGGTAGATGGCTCAATTGGTAATGTGCCATGCAAGCATGAGGACCTGAGTTCAGATCCCCTCTAACCATCTAAAAGCCAGATGTGGTGGGCATGCCTATGACCCTCACAGCAGAGTCAGGGGTTGGGTGGGTAGGCAGAGACAGGCAGAGCTCTTGGAGCTGCCAGTCTAGCCAGATGTTAGCTCTCAGCTCAGTGAGAGAACTTGACACAAAAACAAGATGGAGAGTGTTAAAGGAGATACCTGGTGGCCAGTTCTGCCATGTGCACGCTGACACAGGTGCTTATGATAACGTATCAGCACGCGTGTGCATATATACTACATATACATATGAGATGTGTCTGCACATGTGCACACATATACTACATGCACATATTTACAGATGCACATGTGCACTTCCACAGAGTTGCAAGGGACAAAGGTATCCAAATAATGAGAGATTTTTGTTCATGTTACCTGGGCTTAAAGTTGTGAAGACTTTAGCCAAGACAATATAAAGAAACAATAATATAAAAAAGCAGATTTGCCCTTTAAAGATCCAGGATCACTTATCAATACTGTATATAGAGAGTATTAAATATGTCTGACACAAAGACAATAGCATTTTTAAAAAATTATTTTTTGAGACATGGCTCTTCTTCGTAGCCCTGGCAGTCCTGATCTCACTCTGTAGACTAGGCTGGACTTGAACTCACAGAGATCCACCTGACACTGCCTCCCAAGTGAGTTCTGTGATTAAAGGCGTGTGCCACCACCGCCTGACTATTGGGCAAGTGTTTTTCTTTTCTTTTTTTTTTTTTTTCCTTTTTTGTAATTTAGAAAATCCATCTACATACTGAACTCCTAGCCAGCACGGCAAGATGAAAGTCCCGTAGAAGGACACAGGGGTAACGCTGGTCTTGTGGTGGTGATGTGTATTAGTTTGCTCTTTGCTGGGGCCAAGTATCTGACAAACAATATAAAGGGGGGGGATTGATTCTTGTTCATGATATTAGGACATTTAGTCAGTGCTTGCTCGGTCCCATGCACTTGAGCAGATTATTACAGTTGGATTCTATCTTCACAATGTAGTAGACAGGAAGGAGGGAGGGAAAAGAACCAGAGATAGAATGTCCCCAAGGACCCAGCCCTGTGCCTTGCTTCCATTAGCTGTACTCAATACTTTAGACTTTTCAGAATTTCACAGTATATTACCAACCAAAGACCGACCAGCATGTGGGGACCTCAACTGCAATACATGAGCCTGAGATTGACGTTTCATATTCAGACCAAGCCATTCTGTGGTCAAAACTTACATAGACTTCTTGCACTCTGTTTTTGTTTTGTTGTTTGCTTTAAGTATGTGTGGACATTGAATTCATTTGGGGTAGATAAGAAATTAATATTACTGTATTAGTCATGGTTCTTTAGAGTAGAAGAGCTTTATTCTTCTTTAGAGTAGAAGAGGATTACTGCAGACTTTGTTTCAACTAATTCAACAATGGCAGACTGTGAGCAGAAGATCCAAGAATCCAGTAGCTGGTAAGCCCCCAAGACTGGATGTCTCTGCTGGTTTTCAGTATATGCTGATATTCTGAAGAAGTAGACTCTAATGTCAGTGAGGCAGTGAGAGAAAAGCAAGATCAACCAGGCAAAAAGCAAAGCAAAGCTTCCTTCTTCCATGTCCTTATATAGGCTTTCAGCAGAAGGTGCTCTGATTAAAGAAAGGTGTGTCATCCTGCCTCAAAGGTCAGGACCAGAAGTGGATTCACCCACTTCAAACCAAGCAAAAACAGTCTCTTACACGTGAGTCCTCCATTTCTGAATTGTGGTTCATTCCAGACATAGTCAAGTTAACAACCAAGAATGGCCACTGTTTCCTGTGGTGATAGGTCTATGGAGATCCAGGACTTTATCTTAAAAAGCCAGTTTGCACACCTGATTTTTGTTTGCTCCTTTGCCTTTCTGTGTTTTGGGGGGAGGCGATGATTCAAACTGGATCAAAATGGTCTTGAGATCTTCAGTGTACTTCATCTGGCTTTGCTCATGGTTAAGTAATAAGTGCTCTTCCTAGGTTCATTTCTCACTCAGGGAACGTGTGCTCAGTATCTGAATTGTATATGTATTGCTGGCCTTTTGCTTATATGTATGATTTCTGCTTTAGTTTATGGGTGTTGTGTGTATGTATATATGCGTCTTTTTTGATTTTTGTATTGTTTTTATTCTGTTTTTTTTATTTCTAGTTGTTTGTTGTTTTGGTGTGGTTTTTTTGCTTGTTTGTTTGCTAAAAAGAAAGAAAGAAGGAGTGAAGTTCAAATAGTGAGGTGGGGAGGATCTGGGAGGAGATGAAGGATGGGAAGCCATGATCAGAATATATTGGATAAAAAGTAAAATGAATATAACAATGCTGGTTTGAGGGTGAATATACCTTTTTGTCAGAAGGACCAGCAAAAACAAAGTGGAACCCAAGCAGGATTTGGGTTTTCATTCCATTCAGTACTGACATTTTAAGGCTCACCTTGATGTTGCCATGGAGATGGAGACCTTTGGAAGAAGCCACCATTAGTGAATCTGCTTGAAACCCTGGGAGCTTTTGTGACTCAGGGAAGTGGAGTTAGATATGCCTAGTAATGAATTCTTGGGGGAGCATGGGATGTTTCAGATGGGAAATTTTGCAGGGGTAGAGTTGACTATAAATCAGGAACTGAGTCTATAGAGAGACCCCAAGTTTCTCTGTGAAGGCAGAGAGAGAGAGAGAGAGAGAGAGAGAGAGAGAGAGAGAGAGAGAGAGAGCCTCTCTCAGCAGGTATGCATGGCTATGGAGACAGTTGTACAAAGAGTTCCCAGTTTTATTATGCATTGCTGTAGCGCAGTCTTTGGGTAAACAAGTGACTCCAAGCAATTTCATTGAAATACTACTTTTTATTTTGTCTTAGTAGAATACAAAAAATATGATGATTGTATTGGGGATTCTAGAGGGAGAAATAATTTATATTAAAAAGCAAGAATAATGTGAGGGAAATTGCAGTGGGTTAATGTGCATCTTAAGATCCTAAGGACCCTCTGTGACTCAGGGAGAGAGCGAGTGAGCAGAGAACAGAACACATTCCCTCTTCAAGGGCAGAGTCCCTGTTCTTGCTGCTCCTCTTCCCCCCTGCCCCCCCCCCCACCACCCAGCTAGCCATTGGCACTGAGTATAATTTTTACGATCAGATTTTCTTTTTTTTTTTTTGCTGCCTTAAACTCTTATTTATTTATTTATAATTTTATTTTACATTCTAACCACAATTCTCCCTCCCACCCCTCATCCTGTCCCCCATTTCCCCTGTCTACCCCCTACCCACTTCTCCCAAAGGGTATAAGGCCTCCTATAGGAAGTCAACAAAGCCTGACACATTAAGTTGAGGCAGGCCAAGCCCCTCCCCACTGCATTAAGGCTGAGCACGACATCCCAGGGTAGTGAATGGGCTCCAACAAGCTAGCTCCTGCACCAGGGATAGATCCTGGTCCCACTACCAGGGGCTCCTCAGACAGACCAAGTGACACAGCTGTCTCCTACATACAGAGGGCCTAATTCAGTCCCATGGAGGCTCCACAGCTGTCAGCCTAGAATTCGTGAGCTCCCACGAGCTTAGAATCAAGTCGTTCTGAATACACAACAGCACAAAAGTTTACCTCCTTTCGTGGAATTTTTGTGTAAAGATAGCAGCTTCAGTATGTTTTTAAAGATCTAATTCACAGACTTTTTGCCAATTGCTTTTATTTGACAGTACAGTTTTTCACTTTGGACTACCTGCACACCTGTTCCTTCTTTTTTGTTTGTAGGTCTATATTTTATTTCAAATCCATTTTTAGAATGAAAGACTGACTTTAAAACTCAGTTCAGACAACAAACTCAAGATAAATCTCCTCCTCACTCTCCCTTCCTCTGGCTTGCAGATTTCCTAAAGACACACTTGCCTCTTGTCAGAAAAGGTGTCACTCTTCATGGGGTTGATACAGATGCAGCCTTCAAAAAAGCCGTACCCCGAAGATGCCATCCGGTGCTTGTATGTACAAGTTGGCATAGCTACGGGTCTGCTTCCTCTGCTGGCTGGAGCTGATGCTATTTATAGGTTCTTTTCTTGGCTTCCAAGTGAGCATATCAGTGAGTATTTATGCAAGGGAGAACTCTGAGGCCATATAAGACTGTAGTTTAGAAACCCAGTGGCCTCTTTTGCCTTCACTCACTGGAGAGAGAAGAATGACCCTCTCTCTGCCAGCACAGAAATGTCTCGGGATGAGGTGAATGACAAGACATATCACTCTACCCTCTGAACACCCCCAGGACACGTGAGCAAGAGCTGTCTGCAGGGGAAGGAAACTTGTAGAAGGCTGAGCTGTAGGAACGCCTTTCCACATGAAGAACTAGCTGAACTCTCCAGTCCCTTTGGGTTGTGGGCGATACCTTGTTGTTTCCTTTGGTTATCAGAGGCACAGCGTCTCCCTCAGGGTCAGTGAGTTCTCATCCTGCTGCCAGGACTGGCAGGGTGATGTCATGAGAAAGCAAAGCACGGATCACAGAAAACTGGCTCGTAGTCCTGGCCATGAGTGATGTGAATGAAGGTCATCTCCTTCATCTCCCGTGTCCTTTTCTGCAAAATGAGAATTTAAATTGCCTTGTAAATATCTGGCCTGCAGACAGAGCTGGTCAAATTAGGAAAATCAGTAGAAGAAATAAAGAAGACAAGCTAGCTTTTTGTGAGGAATGAAACGAGGTCAGGTGTATCTTTGAAATCCATTTCCGTTTCCTTCTGTCTCTGCCTTTTGTGTCCACTGACCCCCAGGCACCTTGGCTTTTGAAACTCAGAGATTGATCACAGTGGTCTTTCCCAGTCCTTCTTTACCCCACAAAGCATCCCCCTCTGCAAAGCAAGTTGAAGAATTTAAAGTCATCCTCCCAAGTCGATATTCTTAATCCTTGTAATGAGTACACAAAGAACTGGAGTCTCAGGTAAACTGACTGGCCATTTGGAACTTGGTACCAAGGCTTAGCCTTGGGAGAAAATAACATACTCCCCGATGCTGAAATGAAGGACTATTGCTCAGAGTTCTGGAATTTCAGATAAACTTCAAATGGCAGAAGAAGGAATTGAGTCCTCGAGTCCTATGAATGAAGACATCCTAAATGTAGGGTTCCAGGTAGTTCTGTGGAGAAGTGGTAGGCCACAGAGGAAGCTCCCTTTGGCCCGCCCACCTCTGAGCAGACAGTGGGATGCTTCCTTGGCTTTCTTATGCCTGAGGTGCTTTGGAGTCAGTATTCTTTTTCTGCTATGTGAGGGGTGAACCCAGGGTCTCAGATATTTTCAGCAAAAGTACAGCCACAGAACTGCATTGCTAAACTCCTGGTCAGTTTTGTAGTAGGGTATAGGAGAGGTAAGCACTCAGATGGAATTTGCTAACAGTTTGAGGACTGGTGTGGAGTTCAGTTGGTACGGTGCTTGTCTTCCGTGCACAAGGCTCTAGGTTCAGTCCCTAGCACTGCCTAAGCTGGGCACATGTCAATGACCCTAGCACTCATGAGGTAGAGGCAAGTTCAAGTTCATTCATGCCTCTATGGCAAGATTGAGGCCATGCTGGGCTACATGATTCCACCTGCTCCTGCTTCCTAAGTGCTGGTATTAAAGGCATGTGCCACATACCCAGCCCTCCCTTCATGAACTTCTACAGATAGTTTTGAAGTTTATAGATTTGCTGCAAAGTTTAAGAAGAGCTCCCATTTGACCTGAGCACAGTTCCCCGCTTCTCTTGACAGCTTCGTGTAGTTTGCTACAGTGACTGTCCCAGGCCCATGCACTATCACGGCCAATGTGCATGCAATTGAGCTTCCCACAGTCATTCCCCAAGATCCTGTCTTAGTCTAAGAGTCCCAACCAGGGTGCTGTGCATTAACCGCCCCATCTCCGCAGGCTGCTCTCTCCTGGGACAGTTTTCAGACTTTTCTTATTTTTGATGACCTCAATATTTTTTTGAGGACTTCTGGTTAGGCAGGGATTTTATGAAATGCAGTTCTCTCTCTCTCTCTCTCTCTCTCTCTCTCTCTCTCTCTGTCTCTCTGTCTCTCTCTCTCTTTCTCTCTCTCTCGTGTTTAGGTCAGAGGTTGATGTCAGGTATCTCCTATGGCCTCTCTGACACAGTCACTTACTGACCCTGGAGCTCATCAGGGTCACTAGATTGCCTGGCCAGTGAGCCCCAGGGTTCCTCCTATGTCTAGCTCTATAGCACTGGGATTACAGATCTTTGTCAGCGGAGCCACACCCCTGGGCCTTAACTAGGATTTCTTTAAAATGAAGATAACATCATAGACCATAAATTTCATACAATCTAAAATAGGTGGCAAAGTCCATTTAAAATTGCACTTTGGTAGTTTAATCCTGCTTATAACTTAAAATTTCTTCAATTTGTTAACGGAACCAGATCCCTTCAATTTTGTGTAAAAATGCTTCCAGATAGGAAGTGTGTGATTTAAATTCTGTTCATACAGTGAGCCTGACTGTTTCTGGTGAGTGTTATCAGAGCAGGGTTTAACACATTTTGGCAAAAGGGAACTGGAAGGTCATCTTGGGTTTGCTGTTGCCCAGGAAATAAGTGCTGGGAGGAATGAATTTGTTCTGGCGTCCTGGACTGTTTTGGACACAGCTTCTCTCAGGGTGCTTGTTTTTACATACAGCTGAAATAGTTCTGATGTCAGAGGAGCTCGCCTGGGGACACGGAAAGGAAAGCGGAAGCAGATCTTTCACCTTGATGGAAGACGGGCAGGAGATGGGCAGGACGGGCGGAAGCAGAAAGCGGGATGTGCGCTTGGGACTCCGTTCGTACTGTTTCCCACACGTGCTATACACCGTCACTCTCTCGCCCCAGGAGTGTTTATTCTGCACTTGCCGTTTCCAGAAGCTGTTCTAGGTCCACGGGATCCAGCAAAGAACAAAGCAGACAGACACACGGTGTCTGTAGATGTGTTGATGGAATAGCAAGGAGCAGGTACACACTCATTTGCAGAAGTGTCAGTCAGGGTGAGATGACAGAGAATGGCCAACGGAAGGAGTTCCAGAAAAGCCTTCAGGTTGCCCTTTGATAGAGACACAGATACACATGTTAGTCAGAGGGCATCTACTCTGTGGAACTTCTCTTTGGAAGGAGACGTCTGTTGCTGTCATTTATGCAGTGGAAATCAGTTGAGAAGTGCTACAAGACATAATGGATAAGGTTGCTTTTAAATAACTCACATTGTGTTATGCCCTTCTGATTCGGCAGTTAATAAAATGCAGGGTCAAAGGGCATGGGGAGAAAACTTGCTGGGGAGAGTGCTTACTATGAGTTCGCACCCTCAGCGCCTACATAAAATCTAGCTGGACATGGTAGGATGTGAAGACAGGATCCATGGGACAAGCTGGCTGGCTAGACTAGCAGAATCATCAAGTTCTGGCTTCAGCGACGGAACCTGTCTCAGTAAAGAAAATGGAGAGTGACTGGGGAAGACATGAGATACCACTTCTGGCCTCCAGATGCACAAGTGCGTGCTCCCTGACACACATGTGTCCACGTAGATGAGGGGTGTGTATGCACTCTTCTCACAGACACTCAGAACAAAACCTCTTACAGGTGGTCTCAAGTGTATGATCTTAAACAGGAATACAGTGTCAGTAAGCTGAAGGAAATCCCTAATAGCACACTGTGGAAGAGCTGGGAATGAGAGCCTGGAGAACTAAGGCCCAGGGTGTGGACCTGGTTAGTCTGGGAAGGCTTCCTGGAAGAGGTGACTCAGGCTGGGATCCAGGAACTGGGGTGAACCAAAGTGAAGATGGAGAGGTAGGAAAACCTTGAGCCGAGGCAACAGGAGCAAGAGACGGTAGTTAGCTGAAGGCCTATACATAGAGCAGGAGGAGATCCTAATCAGTTATTAATGTTCATTTCTTAGAATGGAGTAGCTTTATCATCACTACCACTGCTCAGTGAATGGGAGCAAATGAGAATAATCTGAAAAGTGTCCTCTGGTCGACTCACTTTGCCTTTTTTTTTTGTTTGTTGTTTTTTTTTTTTTTTTTTTTTTGCCTTTAAGTGTTAGATTTTGCTAGGTAAGCTACAGTGAGCCACTGCATAGCAAATTCCCAATACTTTGTTCCAACAGCTGCACATGAGAAGCAGCAGCTCAGGTGCCAGCACTTCTAAAATTATTGTATTAATAAGAAACAGAGCGATTGCTTTTCCAAAGATAGTTTTTGACTTCAAGATATGGAAGTTTCTTGAATATAGGGAATTCGTGTGTGTGTGTGTATGTGTGTGTGTATTCTTTCCTTTTTTGCTCCAAATACTAGTAGGTGAAATTTTAGAAGAAGTATTTGGAAAAATTAAGAATTATACAGCATGGTTCTGTGAGGCAGAACAGCCTGCAGGGAATGTTTTTTAATCTAATAAAATGAATTATCTCTGTTTAAAACTTTTCCTCTGGTACATTCAGTTACTTAATGCCGAGCACCATCGTCTAGGAGTGTTTTGATATGACATCCTCAAAGGCAAATGGCTTCAGGAAGGCTGAGCACTGTGCTCATTAAGGGTGCCAAATGCCTGACTTTTAAGATATCTTTGCTGTCTTGGCCATGCCCATATGGGACTGAGGAGGAATCTTATTGGAGAGTTGGTGACAGTTGTGCTGGCCACTAATGCTGAGGGAGGAGGAGAAGCAGGGTGTCGTGGAACTCTGCTAATGTTCTGTTTGCAGCTTTGGGAATAACCCTTCCTGAGGGGAGAAGGTTGCTTGGTAACAGCTATAGGCTAACATATATATTACTATTAGCAACAACAATACCTTCACAACCCAAGTTACATTTATTATTTAAATTTTTCCAGAGCTTCACAGCTCTACACTTTGCAAATGAAGACCATTTTTTCTGATTTTCTAATCACATTTTTTTAAAAAATCTTATTTATTTATTTATTTATAAGACAGAATCTTGTTATATAGAACAATCGCCCTGCCTCCGCCTCCTGGGTTCTAGGCTTTTTTGTGTGTAACACCACGCCAAGGCTTCTGTCTTAATATAATATTTTGTGTATCGAAAGTAATAACTGATAGTTTGAACAAGTTGCAAAATCCATAAAGGTAAAAGGAGACAATGTTTCACCTTTTCAATAAATAATTTCCATAATAGCTTTGAGAAATATTTTAAACAATTTTAAATCTTTTATTTAATTTTATTTATTTATATTTTATGTACACCTGCAGGCCAAAATAGAGTATCAAATTATAGATGGTTGTGAACGACCATGTAGGTGCTGGAAATTGAACTCAGGACCTCTGAAAGAGCAGCCAGTGCTCTTAACCAATGAGCCATCTCTCCAGCCCAATATTTTCATTTTTAAGTTTATATTTTTAATATTTTCTTGAATGTATGTTTTGCACCACTTGCGTTCCTGGTACCCAGTGAGACTAAAAGAGATTCAGTCCTTGGGCACTGGAGTTACAGATGTTTGTGAACTGTGATGTGAGTGCTGGGAATCCTACCCAGGTGCTCCGAGAGAGCAGCCAGTGCTCTCGACCTCTGAGCCATCTCTCCAGCTCCCAAATGGATGCTTCAAATATAGATAGTCTACTATTTATGATGATAAAAATATTTGCTTAATAGCATGAAAGAAAGATAATGTATAATGTCATAACCACTTTGGAGATTTTGGTCTGTTTGCTGTGTGTGTTTGCATGTATGTTGTTTCTATTCATGTGAGTATGGATTTGTATATGTGTATATTTCTATGTGTGTATATTTATTTCATATTATGAAATTTGAATTCAGATTAGTATCAGGACAGACCTTCGGGGGGATAAAGAATACACATTAGACTTGGATGTGATCTTAAACAAATTCTTTTAAAGTAACTTTTCCTTGGGCTCTTAGACTTGGACATGTATCCCATTGTCTACACACTGGCTGATCTGATTTCTTCGCTTTTGCCTTTATTTTGAAGGGGACTCTATCACTCATGACTGCAAAAAGGGATGGACACACATTTCCTCAAGCCAGACATGGTACTTCCATTTTTCCTAGCACTGCAGAACACATGCATTGTGCATGTGAGTGTGTGGGTTTTCACATCAGTTTCGTTCCACAGTTAATTTTCCTCCAGATCTTGAATATTATAAGCACTTTTCTGGTTCTGGAACAGAGATCCCTCTTAGTATTTTCAGAGGCGAGTTAGTATTTTATCATGGCTCTTTTTTTATTTTTTATTTTATTTTACTTTTTTATTTATTTATTAAAGATTTCTGTCTCTTCCCCACCACCGCCTCCCCTTTCCCTTCCCCTCCCCGAACCAAGTCCCCCTCCCTCGTCAGCCCAAAGAGCAATCAGGGTTTCCTGCCCTGTGGGAAGTCCAAGGACCACCCACCTCCATCCAGGTCTAGTAAGGTGAGCATCCAAACTGCCTAGGCTCTCACAAAACCAATAGGTGCAGTAGGATCAAAAACCCATTGCCATTGTTCTTGAGGTCTCAGTAGTCCTCATTGTTATCATGGCTCTTTTTAAAGCAGTTTTTATGTAAGGAGGTTGGCTTGCTTACACTATCACAAGCAGCATAATGGAGAGCTTGATGTTGTTGCCTGGAGATGCATTCATTTAGAAGCAGAATTGTCAGTATTCAAATGTATTATATTATTTTCTTCTTTTATTGAAAATAGATGTTTTTTGTGCAATATTTTCTGAACACAGTTTTTACCTCTCCCAACTCCTCCTAGATTTCCTCTATTTTCCTTCCTATCACAACCCATACCCTTTCTGTCTCTCATTAGAAAATAAACCAGACATCTAAAGAATAATAATAAAATAATAAAAGCGAGCAAACCAGAATAGGGCAGAACAAAGAAACAGAAGAAAAAGAGCCAAAGAAAAAGCATGAGATATACATGTTCATGCACAGAAATCCCTTAAAAACACAAAACCGGGGAGCTATAATATATACACAAAGGACCTATAAGATTAAATAAAATGCGTGTCAAAACCTGTGAGACATTTTCCAAAGATACCATTATGTTTATTTTATGTTGGCTGTCTCCTGTTGGGCATGGAGCTGCCCTAAAAAGCAGTTTGTCTTGTTGGAGAGACCCGATTTTTCATTTGTGAGTACTTCTCAATTAGACATAGCTTCGGGTCCAGGGACGGGATCTTGCGTCCACTTCTCCTCTCAGTGCTGGGACCCTATCCAATGCAGACCTGAGCAGGCCATGTGCAAGCTGCCAGTCTCTGTGAGTTTGTTTATGTGTTGGTCCCCCTGTGATTAGAAAGTCTGTTTCCTTGGTGTCCTCCATACCCTTGGGGTCTTAAAATATTTTCATATCCTTTTCTGCAGGCTTAACTGAGCTCTGAGGGGAGAGATTGGATGGAGATGCCCCTTTTAGGATTGATGTTCCAAGGTCCAAGTGGACTCTCTGCACACTGTCCAGTCATGGGTCTCTATATTTATTCCCATCTAGCACAGGAGGAAGCTTCTCTGATGATGGCTGAGCAAGGATTTATCTATTAGTAGAGGTTATGTTCCTTTAGCAGAACAGTAGTGTTTGGTTTTTCACTTGGCCCCTGGACCATCTGGTCTCTGATTCTCAGCCACACGAGCCCTGTCGGAGATGTGTTCTATCTCATGAAGTGGACCTTAAATCCAATCAGATTTGGTTGTTTTCCCCCACAAACTTTGTACCAATATTGCAGTAGTGCATCTTGGAGGCAGGACATTATTGTAGATCAAAGACTTGTGAAGGCTCTGAGCAGTCACCAGCTGAGCTTCTCTGAATGGTTTAAAAGCTTCTGCTGCATGTTGCCCACCGACCATCGTGGAACAGGGCAGCAGCTCTGGCCCTCATGTCACGCCTTTAGCACGACTGAACGCTACCGTTCTCTTAAACCTTTCCCACCCACTATGTAAAAAGTGTAAGCATTTTTTTTTTCACTTGGGTGACCAAGCACAAGGCGACCAATCATGCCAGCAAGATGATTGTGACCTCAGATTCTGACAATGGAGGAAAGGCAAAGCAGCCATAGGAATTCAGATAATTCAGATCTTACTCCTGTGACTGGTCTTATGAAATGAGATATGATGTGTTCCTACCTTAGATGACAGACAAGTATTGGGTTTTGACCCCATATGCCATATACATTTAACACTATCTGTTTAGCCCTGGAAGAAGCTATGATTTTAAATGCTTGAGAAAAGTTATGTTAACTATAATGTAAAGTTTTCCAATTTCCAAATACTTAAGGATCCTAGGAGCCCCTAGCTAGAGGGACATTTTGACTTGTCTATTTCTTGTTTATGATACAAGCCACAGAAACATAAAGTATACTTTTTAAAATCAGTAGCATCCAAAGTAAATCTTTCTTCCCTTGTGTCTGTCTGTCAGGTATGGATGGTGTCTTAGCAGGTCTTCGATGGTTCTGTGAAGTCTGCGTTTTATCAAATGAAGCACCCATAATTAAGCTTTTAGTGGCTCTCATCGGTACAGTAGAAAACAGTTTAGGCATGATGTCTCTTCACCCTATGGTGATCTTGATGTCCAATTTATCAGAAGTTTATTTGAAAAATAGTGTTAAAGTTTTAGGGTTTCTTCAGCATTTAAAGAACTGTACTTTAAGTGTATTCTTAGTACATGTACGGTCTCTAATTTTTTCCCCTTTGAATTGAAAAAAAAAGGATGGCTGAGAATAATGAAAACATTTCTTTAAATACCCAGTGCTTTTGAAGGGGAGTTCAAGACTGTCTCGGGAATACTTTTGGGAGCTTGCTCTTTTTCACTTCAGTTATTTTAGGCAGTCATTAAACAGTTGCTAGCCTGTTTAGTAAGTTTATATGAAACTACATATTTTGAGACTTTAAATGCCACAGGAGATGTTCCAATGTAAACAGAGCAGAGTAGATTCGAGGCTTCAAACGGAAGCACCCAACACCATCCCTCATCCCAACCGAGCAAGGGCTCCCCAGGACTCCATGAGCACAAGTTGACCCACCCCAGCTGATAAAGAGGATCTGGGATGATTCATGTCTTCAGGTTATGAAGTGGGGTTGGGAAGGCCAGATCTCTGGTTCAAGTTCAGGGCGGGGGTGGGGGGAGCTAGATTCCCTGTGTTCTGCGGTTACGGGCTGTGTCTCGGCCCTTGGTGAATGTCTCATAAATGCATTCCACTCATCAAAAGAGTGTGGATTATGAGCTGCTGGCTCCTGGCCAGAGGGACGCACAGCAATCCTCAGGCTAGTGTTACAAGACTGTAATCTGCACAGACGGTGAGCGCCTGATGGGTCGAGATGGCTCTTTCTTAGTGTGACCCCGGCCCTTGGTGAGGAGCTGTGGTGCTCACCCACTCAGTGTGGCAGCTGGCTCTGAGACTGGCCACAGCCTGATCTGGTGCTTCTAAAGAACTCAGGAGTCCCATTACTTCTATGGACCCTCTATGGCCTGAGCATTCATTCTGAGCATCAACCCTTTGGTACCCAGCATCTTCTATGGTCTGTTAATAAGATGTACCTGTATTCTTAAAAAGAAAATTTAATGTGGACCTTTGCGAGGACTTTTTAAAACTTCCTTATTTCTATGTCCTCTGTTTACAATTCAATTACAAGCTGCTATAGATATACTAGCAGTGGCTAGGGCGTAGCCCATATTCTAGTCCAGCAGTTGTTTTGCATATACTTTGTATATCGTATGTTATTGGACCTTCAATATCACCTATTGAGAGAACATGCACTATCAGGCCCACCATTGTGTGTGATTGTGACAGAGTAAATTGTTGGTAGTCAGACCATTTATAAATTATGGGTTTGGGTTCAGAATGAGGTCCCAAGATTCCCTTCCACCTCCTGTACCAAGCTGTGTGGTTACACACACCAGGAGCAACAAGAACAGCAAAACGTTTGGGCATCTCTGGGCCATGATCGTATGAAAGCAAGTCGGCACTGTCTTGCTGTCAGTTGTTGTCCTTGGTGTCTAAGCAAGCGTGTCTTCCTTTCAAAGAGGACACTATAATGCAATCTCTTTTACACGTGGGCCCTTCTTTGACTCTAGATTTATTTAGGAAGGGCTCTAAGATAATCATCATCTTCCGAATAATGCTTAAGTGAGTGCTTGTCCATCTTTCTGATTATTGCAGTGAAGTCTGTTGATTCTGTCTCATCTTGAGTTTTGCTCACTGTTTTTGGGTGAGGATGCTTCACTGGACCTTTCTCTCCCTTGTCTTGCCTTCCTTCTGTCTCCCTCATTCCACTCTGCCCTCAGTTCTCATCCCACAAAGCCCTACACGATGCCTCAGCCTCCTGAGCATTGGTGAGCCATGACATCAGTCGGTGGCTGTCATATCCAGGGCTCTTTCCTGGCAGGGCTGTGTAATGTTCTTCTTTTGTTTTTGTAGCATGTGCACCTGGCACATGGGACTACTCAGTAAATGTTTACTGGATGAGCAAATCCCTTCCTTCCTGAATTCATGCTCTGCCTCTGCTCATAACCCACTCCAGACCTTTATTCTTAGTTTATGCTTAAGGTATATCAGTGGGAATGCTTGCCTGCTTGTAACAGAAAAGACCGGCTCAATCTGGCTCAAGCGAAAGGGATTTTATTGGCTGACAGACTGCAAGCCTAGAGATGAAGCAGACCTTGAGACAGAGTCCTATCAAATGTCCCAGCATAACTCTTTGTGTTCTGGCTCTGTCTCGCTCTGGATAATGGGAGTCCAGAGCCTCAGATTTAGCCAATGGCATCCAAGGTCTATCTTAAGGAGAGTCTTTTCGTGGAAGTCTCTAGGAACCTTCTCGTTGTATTTCACTGTATGACCTGGGTCACTTGTCTGTTCTAGATCCATTCTCCAGGCCAGAAAAGAAGCGATGTTCAGACAGATAAAGCTGGATTTGTATTCCTGACAAGAGACACGGAGATGAGATGCCATTGGGACATAGAAGTATAGCTGTGGCGCCTATGGCCTCTTGCAGAATGTGTCGGGAGGCCTGGATACAAATTTGGGGTTCTGTTTGGCAGGGGTGGGCTGGCCATCAGGGCTGCTATGACTAGACTGTGGGAAATCCCCTCTTTCGTATCTCTGCTTATGAGCGTCCTGCTCTTGCCTCGTCCATGGCTGCCTCTAGACTGGAGCATGATGGGGATGATGCAGCAGGGATAAAATATACGAACCAGGCGACTAGTTGATATTCAGGACCTGCAACCAGTCTTCCAGATTCACCTTTGTGCTCACCTACAAGTAAAACTGGGCTTGGCCAAAGGTCCCTATCCTTACTTCAGTACTTAAACTTACCGATGGTCCTAACTGCTTCCAAGGACCTCCGTAAGTCTTTTTCTGTAAGCAGCCTGCTCTGAATCCATTTCCTCTAGTGGAATACCTTAGCATTTATTAACATAACACAGCATTTTACATACGTTCCTTTGTAATGTGTAAGTGTGTCATTTCTTAGTCTCCCCGAAAGCAAAATGAATCACTTAGATGCAATCTTATCTTCCTGATGTTGGAGGCACTGTCCTGCCTCTGGTAAGAGCTCAGTAAACATGTCTGTCTGTGCCAAGTGCGGAAAACAACGTCAGATAAGCAGTTTAGGAACATCGGAGCTGTGAAGGTTCTGAGCAAAGCAGTAGGACAGTTACTTATTAGGAAGCCACTCTGGACTGAAGACTGCTCAAGATGTTGGACACTGTGACCATGAATCCGACAGTGTGTGTGTCTGTAACAGAGAGACAAGCTGTACCTGGATGTTACTCCCCTTTCCGCTACTGTGACAAAATACCTGGAAAAATCAGCTTCCAGGGGGCTGACGGTTCCAACGCTTTCAGTCCATGATTGGCCGAAGGCATTGCTCGCAGTTCACGGCATGAGAGAGCATCCTGGCAGGCCACACATGGTGGACAGCTGCTTGCCTCATGGCAAAGGAAAGTGAAGAGTTATAGGGTGAGGGTCAGGACAAGATGTCGGTCCCAAGAACTTGCCCTCTTTACCTGAGTCCTACCTACTACATGGTGCTGACTTTTAAAGTTATACTCGTTATAATCTTGGAAAATAGCAGAAATACTTTAACATAAAACAAAACAAAATTTAAAATCTTAGAAAAATACAGTTTGAGTTTTCCTTTTTTAAATTAAGAATGTTTTCAATATTATTTGGTTGCACACTATTTTCTCTACACAAGTGCATTGGTCCAATTACTTTCCTTAATATTTTTTGTTTGCTTAACTGAAAACTTTGTTAATCTTATATCTGACTTTAAAAATCATTTAAAACTATTATAGTTATAATTTTCCAATCATTTTTATTTTATAATAATTTTTCCAGTGACAATTAGTGGTTGTTTCTAAAATCTTAGATATGGGCAGTTTAAAAGCTAAGGCAACAATAAAGGAAAAAAAGAAAAAAAATAGATGATTTAAGTTGGGAGGGAGATATTAGGAAGGTCTCAGAGGAGTTGGAAGCTGGGACTGGGGGTTGATATGATCAAAACACATTGTTTCCAAGTATAAAACTCTCAAAGATTAGCTAAATAAAACAGGTAAGGACAAGGTTAAACAAACTAGTCCACAAGACAAATTTACCCACTACATATTTTTGTAAAGCAAGTCATTAAAACATACACAAGACTGACGGGGCAATGGGTGAGTGACATCTGGAAATTGTTTCCTCAGGTCCTCATGGCTGAGGCAAGTGCTACCTGGAACATCATCCCCAGGTTTCGCACAACATCGATGTTCCACATCACCTCCCTGATAAACACGGTGGCTCTATACGATGGCATGAGAGCTTAGCTTCCACTGTGTGATGCTGATAGATTTGCTTTGACTTCAGCTTTGTGACCAGCCAAGACCTAAGTGATGAATGTGTTTTGGTGGCCTATCAGGAGAGTTACTATTTGATTGCTTAGTACTTACCAACTAGTTCAAATGGTTTATCTCTGTGGCCCTCCTTACTTGCCAGTATCATGGTTGTTTTTTTTTAACTGTCCTAAGCTGTATGACCCCCCTTTCCCCGCCCCCGCAAACAGGAGGAATTTCAAGGAGTTCTTTCTTTGCATATGCTTTTGAATCCCAACATTTTCTTGACAAGTGGCAGAATCTTGTATTTAATCGCCAAAGGGGCGATTAAAATGCTATGTGGGGGCTGGAGAGATGGCATGGTGGCTCAGAGCTATTGTTAGTTCTAGTTCCAAGGTATCCATTGCCTTCTTCTGGCCGTCTCAGGCATCAGACACACACACACGGCACACAGACATACATGCAGATGAAGCCCCCATACACATAAAATTAAGGATAAACATTTTTAACTCATTGGTCCACCAACTTAAAAGAAAAAAGAATAAACATTTTTGAAAATATTATTTTGTTTAAAAGTCTATTTCCACCACATTTTACTCACTAATTCGTTCTTAGTAGACTCTGTTTTGGAGGTAGTAGTTGGTAGCTCTGGACCTCTGAAAGAGAAGACAAAATGGACTTGACTAAATGAAAGGACCTAGTAAAAAATTGACTGGCAACACAATAAAGGTGGAATTGGAAGACATCATGATGTAGCCAGGCTAAAATATAGTAACTTGTCCATTTGTGTAGCCAAAGAGAACCTGTAAAGATCATCCTGACTGATGTAAAAGCCAAGTGTCCTCTGGCTTAAAAGATCTCACTTCTAGTTTCTTTTCTAACTTTAAGTACATACATGTTCCCATTTGCTCTGGGCATCCATCTCTCCTTTTGGAAACAAGATACTGAGCAAAGGTTATGGTGGTGAGAGTGTGAAGCCTAGAGACTCACAGAGCCTTGGGTTCAAGTCAGCTCTACCACTGACTTCAAGTTATGTCGTTTTAGACCTTTGTTTCCGCAGCAGTACAATGACCCTAACAATATACATCCATTATCATAGGCTATGCTGTGCTGTGCTTGGGAAAGTATTATAGGGTGTACAGATTAAAGATTTAGTTCATACCTGGAATAGACTAGATGCTCCATAAAAGGCAGTCAAGTCAAGATGAATTGAGAAGGTTGTACCAGGGTCCGCCATTCCAGCATCCCTCTCAGGGTCTATTTTGGGATGTTTATCTGGTCTGTGTTTTGTCCGTGCAAGAGCTTCCATCTGCAGTGTTGTAGCTTCTAGAAACTGCAGCTCTTCACCCTGGCTATCTTTGTTTCAGGAGACACCGGCTTTGTAATCTGTGATGTTTTTACACTGAAATTTTCTTTCTTGAGATCTAAACTGACACGATAGTCTCAAGTCTGTTTACTGTTAGCTTCCAGTACACAAGAAGAAGCCTGTGTTTGGGTACCTTTCTTCACAGGGTCCTTGTGAGTTGTTGGTGCTTGATGCTTCTGTCACTCACTGTCAGATGCCCCCAGGTTCCTCAATCTGCAGCAGGCAGCAGCCTTCACTGGCTAATGAAGAGGAAACAAAAGGAGGAGTACAAAGAAATGTGTCACCGTGTTTATAGGAAAGCCGCTCCCTTTGTGAATCTATGCAATCAGTGAGAAATAAGCATAGCAGGGCAAATGGGTGGAAGATGAAAACTATACCCAGTGGCATCACAGAGGAAGTGAACAGAGCGCCAACATGATGCAGCAGTGTGGCGTGAGCACACCACCAGCAGGTTGGTGTGGCCTTCGAGACAGGATGGGGTTTGGCACCTCCGATGCTCATTCTCTAATTTTCCTTGATACTTGACAGTTTTCTTTCTTCCTTGGTGTTTCCTTTGAGCATCACAACACAAATGAGCTCAGAAAAGCATTCCCTATAATAAAATTCAAACACTTTACTATTTTCTCCTGTCCAGCAGTGCTGCTATGAAAAGACTAACTCTTGGGGTAATGACCACACAAGCATGCACGCAGTGCACGCACATCTGCATGCCTAGGTGATAGGTTTATGTGCAGAGAATTTCAGTTGCATGGGAGTGATCATTGATTATGTTAGGGACTGTAGAGTGAGCAGCACAGTGGCATATATGGTAATGGAGAAAGAACAAATCATTGTGTTGTAACTTCCCTCCTCTGCTCCTTGCTGGTGACAGCAATTATGAAAAGCAGGTGGTTGGAATTCTTTAAAAGCAGCAAATAAACAAAAGACTATAGTTTTATAATAGCATTTTATAGAATCTGTCTTTTGATATATAATGCAGTTTTTCAACAACCCATATTTCTCTGCTTATGCCAATTAGCCATTGTATTGGGGTTTATTCGTTTGCGCATGGGAGTTTGAAACAGAAAATGCATTCATTTTTTTTTTGCAAAGGTTAGATTTATAAACTTCCATAAAAACCAGCTCATTCAAACAAAAGCAATCAGATGTGTAACAACAAATAAGAGAAGGTTTTCCATATAGGAGAAGACATGAAATTTTAGCATTATGTTTAAATAGTCAAAGGGGCCCATAGCAGGTTTTAAGAGTGCTCATCTTGCTTCCATTGCTGTGGTTCAGCTTACAGATGGTCCATGTGATAGTTGCTATAGAAACCAAGCCCTTTCACCAATCTCTCTCTGTTGCTATGGTGTGTTTGCAGCTGCCACATGTAAATTTTTGTATAAAGTGTCATTTCTGTTTTTCACTGCTGACCGTATAATGAAGCAGATCAGATCAAGCGTGCATTAATCAATGCAATGAAATCTGGCTACTATTTCTTCACTTGGGATGCACAATAGCAGGGCCTGAAATTACCCACAGACATTTGCTGTGCTTTGTTAATCAGGCTGCTGGAAATATTAGTGTGACAAAACTTGATTTAATCAACTGAAACACATCTCTCTCATATTCTCTGTCTTTCTCTCTCTCTTCTGGAAAGTATGATGCTGCTTATAAGATTTAAGAATCTAGAAACTTAGGATTCTTTCCTGTAATGTTCACACTGACATTTTTCTATGACTTTACATCAGTCATTTGCTATCTATATTTAATGAGCTAGCGAAGCTATGGCATCACTGGTTTACATGGTCAGTTCTGTGACAACAGGAACCTTACCTGATTCATTCCCTCTTATACATCCAGAATTTGATGAGTGTTCAGGCACAACCTAGAACATACTTAGCATTCAAAACTGCTTGTTGAGTAAAGAAACACACAAAATCTGTTCACATGGTGTTTTGTAGTATAATTTCTATGATAAGTCTGTTTTATTTACTAATTTCTATGTTAATTCATTTCACTGAATTCATACTAGTGGTAACATTTTTTTTGCTGGGTCCCTTTTACTTTGTTAGAATAGATTTAACTTCCATTTCACTCTCTCTCTCTCTCTTTCTCTCTCTCTCTCTCTCTCTCTCTCTCTCTCTCTCTCTCACACACACACACACACACACAAATTACCATTACCTTTAACCCAGATGTGATATATGTGATATGTACTTTGTTTTGCTGGTGCTGTGGATCAGAACAGAACTAGGGTCTGATTTGACTAGGGTTTCCTGTATGTCTCCATCTGAGCTACATCCCCAACTCTGCTTTCATCCTGTATCCTAAACTATATTTTGTACCAATCCATTTATTGTTATTTATTTGTGTTTTATTTTGTTTGTATGTTTTTCCTGTCCTTAAATGTAAATTCTATTTCCTGCCAGGGTCCATCATTAGCAAGGGAATTGTCTCCTCAATGGTTCCAACATGAATCATTAAGTCAGATTTACATATGACTAGGTTCCCTTGAAATCATTCACAAGATTACAGCCTATTGCAAACCTCCATTTCCTTCCTTGTCATGGGGATAATTATACCCGTATGTTTCACAGAGTAAATGTGAGAGTTTGGTGGAATTGTTGATAAAGTACTGATCAAAGTCTTTGACAACAGGGTCTCTATAATTTAAAGCTGATACTGAGTGTGTATACACCTAAGTGATATTCTTGACTCACTTGTTAAACAGCCAAAAAACAAAACAGTATTTTTTTCATAATAATGTCCCTTTCTTAATTTGTAAGCTTTAATTTTAATTAGCAGATAAAATGTGTGTGTGTTTATACTATGCAGCATAATGTACTGAATAATAAAATCCTCCTTTTTGCACATGTATGCGTATGATACGTTTGTTTTTGCATGTCTGTGGGTCCAGGTAAGCATGTGCACACAAGAAGAGGCCTGAAGTTGATATTGGCAGTCTTCTTATTCAGTGCTCTGCTCCTTATTCACTGAACACAGCTCTCACCAAGACAGGCTTGTCTAGCTAGCCAGCTTGCTCCTGGATGCCCTGTCTCTGATCTTCTGAATGCTGGCGGTATCGGTGGGCTGCAATACTCCTCTGGCTTTTACTTGAATTCTGGGGGTCTAAACTCTTAGCCCTCAACCCAATGTAGCAAGCACATTATCCTCTGAGACACCTTTCCAATCTCAATAACAATGTTCCTATGTAACAAATGAAGCTAAAGTTCCCACTGTTATATACAACCTGATCTGTTATTGTTCATTGGAATGAACACAGTAAATATACTGTAAAAGGGGAGGGGCAGGGGAGAACAATAATGAGCACTCAAAACATAAAGGGAATAGGTGCAGATGATTTTGAAGATTTATGGCATTACTTATATTATTGACTTGACTGCCATGTGTTTTATAAAAACATTACAAACATTAATTTTTGACAAGTGATAGTGTATTGTTAATGATCTAGAATACAATGCTTATTAAGAGATGCTTGCCCCTGTCTCGGCGCAGATTTTAAAGTTTGAATCATGAGTATTTGCTGTCAGTTCTTATAACACTTGGCAACAACGCTGGCATTTCACAGAACAGGCACCGCCACTCTTCAATAAGTATACCTATCAGAGTACATGGAAATATTTGGGGAAGTTCATCGGAGAAAATGATATTCCTCTGCAGTTTAAGGGCACTGGATGTTACAGCCCATATCCTGTTTCTCCATTTCCTTAGACCTGTCTGAGGGCAGGAGAAAGGCCAGCTTGAGTAACCAATCCTAGCCGAGAAGAAAAGAAAAAAAGGCAGTTTCATTTGGGGAGGAGAGGAGAGGAAACAGTGAGCTGTGGAGAAAGAAAAGGAGACTGTGGAAGTGACTGTTTCTGTGAGATAAAATTTACAGGCAACTGGCTGTCCCATCTGTAGAAGGAATGAGGGAAGAATACTCAGAGATGGAAGAAGCCAGAGGCCTCAGAATCGAGTGTGACTTTCCCTGGGGCTCATCTTAAGAGGTCTTCATCAACAGATGAATATTAACCAATCCAGAAGAAAATGAAAAGATATCTTCCCACCTCCAGATTGTTATTTAAAAACTTGGTCTCTTTGATTTCACATCTAAATCACAACACTAAGAAATAGACTTCCTTAAGGAGCAGGGAATTCTTAAGCAACCTCCACTCTATCTGACTCCAAGGAGCTGGAGTAGAAGAGAGACATGAACAGAACGAGGGCCAAACCTAAGATCTGGGTTAAATTGCGGAAGTCAGATTGCATGTATATATGTGATTGAACTTTTAACTGTATAAGACATTTAAAAATCCAAAATGTTCAGTTAAACAAAAGCCCAAATATTGTTAAGACATCCTTACGTAGGGGATAGGTAAAGCTAACACAGTTCCATGATAGACATAGAATCAGAACAAAGAACTAAAAGGGGCCGTCTTAGGACAGTTCTTCTCATGACTTCGGTGCCGTCACTCATTTTTTTACTGCTTGGTCACTCCATTTGTGAAGTTTATTTTCATAGACTGGAGGCCAGCATGAAGAAATCCTGAAAGGACATTCCTAGTTGTCTGGGCCCTTGGAAAAGCAACTCATACCATTTTGGAGATGCCGTCTAAGTCATAGGTGTAAACGTTGCAGCTTGGATGGAATTGGGAGCCAAGGAATACCACAAAATCACAGT
This sequence comes from Alexandromys fortis, assembly GCF_014885135.2. NCBI lineage: Eukaryota > Metazoa > Chordata > Mammalia > Rodentia > Cricetidae > Alexandromys > Alexandromys fortis. Next base: position 9,523,360 of record NW_026067929.1, on the reverse strand, counting down.
AAGCATAGCCCTGCTCTAGAGAAAGATTTTCCTGATGCAGGTGTAACAACTCTGCTTTGGCAGGGGCATGTTTTCTCACAAAATTGTTACATCTCAGCTCTGCTGTGCTCTGGAGAAGTATTACAGCTCTGTTTAGTATCTCCTCCCCCCAGGGTATAACAATTCCGCTCTCTAGAGAAAGTCCCCCCCCCAAAGTGTCCCCTGGAAAAGTGTTACAATTCTATTCCCCTGAGGTTCCAGCAAAAGTTGGCCTCCAATCCTGGGAAAGTATCACATCAGACAACAAACCTCACACAAGAGATTTATTGGGATGAAAGAATCGAGGAGGGGGCCTGCCTCTAAGGTGAGGAACAGCAGCAAGTGGAACAGGGTACAGAGTTTATATAGGGTTTCTTGCAGGAGGGCGGAGCTTTCCAGGGTGACTTTGGATTGGTGGATTTTCGTAACCTGATTCTGAGGCAAACTCAGGGATTGGTGGGATTTTGTGCTCATAAATTGATGAGATTTTGTACTCAGGACCTCAGAGATTGGTGGATTCTGCAGCCTGACTCAGGGATTGGGTTTCAAGGCTGGTCCTGGGGTCTAGTCTGCAGTAGGGTGTTTTTTTCCTTGGCCCTTTTCACCATAGAATAGGTGATACTTTCTTTTGAGAGAAAGAGCCCAAGCTCAAAGTAATTCTAAAGAATTCTCATCTTAGCAAATGAACATTCATGTCGGAACCCAGGGTTGTATTGAGTTCCCGGGAGGATTTAATGATGTGCAGCTACTGTTTCTTTGGATGACGGTGAAATCATTGTATCTCAACTGGAAAATGTGCCCATTCAATGTAACTAAAGTATGCAATGCCAAACTAATCAAGTCTGTTCCGGATTAGCTGCTTGTCCACGTGACTTGCCACAGGGCTTAGTTCCTTCCCTGGGCCAGGGTTTGACCTTACCTGAAGGAAATGGAAATGTGTATCTTATTCCCATGTCTGGGAGGAGCTGCCTTTCAAATCCCTCTTCCTTACAAGCACAAGACGTGGCTGGATTTGTCATAGTTTTGTGCCCTGAGCAAAAAAAAAGTTTAAAGATGTTCTTAGGTCAATGTGTGTGTTTCTTTGGGGTCTTTCTGTCTTAACATACAAGTGGTTGTTCAATATTCTGGAAAAGTCTCTTCTTAACTCTGCCTGTTTTGAAACTTTATAGCAGGAAATCAGAGTAAGCATGTGCTTTTTCAGATGTTTTATTTATCAGCTCAGCTCATACCTACATTTGAACTGATTTTGAGCTTACTGCACAGACAATGAAGGAGACCATTTGAAGCTGTAAACATGCCGTGTCTGCCGCCTTTGAAGTATGTGTTAAAAGAACTTAGTTAAAAAGAACTGAGTATATTAGCTATTTGGATATTTATCTACAGCATGCTCGGACTTTCTATTTTGAACCTCTTGTTCTTTGAGTAGAACAGTGATGTTGTTTATGGTGTGCGAGTGTGTGTGCGTGTGTGTGTTTGTGTGTGAGTGTGTGTGTGTACACATGCTCGTGTGCTGGCCCTCATAATGCTCCAGCCATAGCAATCAACCTCATGTCTACTCACTGAGACTAGAAACCTCATGCCACTCTTTGTACAATCATTTTGAACGAATGTGAAGACGTTTTCTCCATAGACCTTAGGAACTGGCAGGGGTTCTTGTTGCATGTAAATCTATAGAGACAATAACAAGAGTCGTATGTAGTTAGAAATCTGGACTTAAGTATTATAGAAAATCTCAGGTTGCGTGTTGTCTCTGCTGTTTCATGTAACCTTGATTGCTCCACTTATTATACAATTTCCTTCTTTGAGAATTCATCATAATCAGCAACATTCCCGTCCAAATTTGTTGTTAGTATCAAATATAGTAAGATTAATATGCTATTATTAAGCCCCTAAAATGTATAAGTAACTTCATTAATTTCTCCCCCGAGTCTATGTTTCATCTTCATCTAGATGAGGGGATTTGCATGCATTCCAGACAGCAGCCTATGTGTTATTAGTCTTTTGAATCCTTGCCAAGCAGGCTTGGAGACGTCAGCGCTGGACTAGTATGCGTGTTCATGTGGATGTGTGCATGTACACACTGCCCATGGAGAGCAGACATCAGCATAGAGTGTCTTCTTGGATTGCTCCCTTCTTTGTCTGAAACAGGTTCCCTCACTAAACCTGGATCTCATTTGACTGCACTAGGCTCTCTGATCAGTGAGCTTCAAGGGTCCATCTGTCTCCATCCCTGGCTCCCACTGGGCTCTCAGATGTACTAGACATCTACTACCATGGAAGCTTTACCTGTGGATGCTGAGACAGGTCCATTTAGGTGCTAATGACTATGCAGCAAACACTCTACTGACTGAGCCATCTCCCCAGCCCCAGACTTTCAGTGTTTTGTTTAGCTAACCCTCTTCTGTGTTTACACCTTGTCTTTATAGCTCTTTGTGGATTTTGTATTACTTGGTTATAGTAACCCCTGTCTGTGTTGCAAACATATACTGTCAACGTATGATTCACATATCCACTCAATTTCTGATGGGGATGAGTTCTAAATAATAAGGTTGTAAACTTCAATTATTTTGTCCCAATATTTTTCATTTCTCATCTTTTAAGAAAACTTTCCCTAATAATAGAAAGCCATAAAAATGCTCTTCTATATTTACTTGTAAAGCCTTTGGAATTATTTGCTTTTTTGTGCTTTAAGAGAGGAATCTAATTTTGTTTTCTGTTTAGAAAATAAATTACTCTGATGTCATTTATCCCATGGTCTTCTCTCTCTTCACAAATCTTCAAGGGCAACTGTACCATATATCAAATGCCTATTTGAATTTTATTTTTAAGTTCTCTTATTAAAGTTAAAAATAAAATTGATGGGGCTGGAGAAATGGCTAAGCAGTTAAGAGCATTGATTGCTCATCCAGAGGACTTGGATTCAATTCCCAGCACCCACATGGCAGCTCACCACTGTCTGAAACTCCAGTCCCAGAGATTCCAGTGCCTTCACACAGACACATGTGCAGGTAAAACAGTACAGATAAAATAAACAAATCATTTAAAAAACTGAAACAAAAGAAATAAGCACCTGCAATCTCTTCCCCTCATTGCTAAATCCAAAGCCACTGGTTTGAAAATCAGAGGACCTGGATCCTGAACAGGTCGGAGACCGAGCCTCTGCACAAGCCAGTCGTGTCTATGGATGTAGGGGAAATGTTCAGGCTTCCTAATGTAGATTTGGTGTCAAACATTTTGGAAAATAAGGGGATGGAGGAACCACCTCTACAGTTAACCACTTCAGCCTCATGTAACTGCATGCCGTGCAGAGCACCAAAAAACTATGTGTTCAAAACTTAAAATGTATGCCGGGAGGTGGGCAGGATGGCTGCGCATCTGCAACCCAGCACTCAGGAGACCAAGGCAGGAAATCCGAGTTTGTGGCCAGCTGCTGTGAAATCTACATAGTGAGATTCTACAAAACAAAGAAATAAACAAAACAAACAAGAACAGCGATAATCGTAGCCCATTCACTTATCATGGGTGGCCCTATCCCACAAAGCCTGGCAGTTGTACTGAGCCACTGTGACCCTTTCAGGCTGCCTCCTCAGAAGGGCTCTGGCGGGTGATAGACACTGCTGTCTGAGGGTCTCAGTTCAGTAAAACAAGTCTTAAATCTCTTTGACCTTGGTTTGCTCCTGGGTTGAGGAGGGAGGGAGGGAAAGGATAGATAAGCTGAGTAGGTAGTTCAGTCAATTAAATGCTTGGTGTGAAATTATGAGGTCCAGAATTTGATCCACAGAACCTATGTGTGTGGGTTTTTTTTTTTTTTTTTTTGGTCTCTTTTCTGTTTGTTTTGCTGTTTGTTTAATTGGTTGATTTGTTTTGTTTTAAAGCCAGGCATGATGGCATGTGTTTGTAATACCAAAGCTAACAAGTCAGGGACAAAGATTTCTGGGGCTTTAGCTGGCCAACCTGCCCTGCTTGGTGAGTATTTGCTCTTAAGAGTTGACTCAGGGGATGGGGGAGGGAACTGCAACGGGGAGGTAAGTTAAAGGAATAAATTTAATTACTAAAAAGAATACAGTTTTAAGAGCACAATACAAAAAACATTCATTCTTCTTATTTGTATATACAAACCCTGACTGTAAAGACAAGAGAACTTTGAAAAATTCCTTTTCTAGTATCTGCTTTTCAATACACTATGATAAAGTTCTTTACAGGGTGAATATCCTGGAGACATATATTAACTTCATTGTTATAAGAGACATCTCATAGTTCACTGACAGGTGTAATACAGTTCTCCCCTATGGGCTCATAACCGACACCCCTCTAGCTCGTTCATCAGAATGGACTTGTGAGAATCCCCGGAGACACCCGTGGGGAGGCCACTGGATGGCACACTGAGTCCCGTGGCTATCTTGGAAAGAGAAGTAGTTATTCCTCAGATTATACAGCCAAAATAACCTGGAGAGAAGCCACAACTGCACGAGTGTATGTGTAGAAGCCTTGGAGCACACTATGGAAAGTGGCTTGTGGGGTTATGCGAGCTGGAGCACGGGGAAGAGTCTTATCGTACGCTGTCTTCGGAATGCGACATGGCCATGGCAGTCATGAACACGCAGCAGCTGTGACCACTTGCACAAGACCTGCACCAGCAAAAACAAACAAGATGGGGGGAGGAGTGGTTGGACAGAAACGAGGATCAGCTGATGTGAGCGGGTTATAGGAGAAAGTGAGGGTGAGTGAGGGGATAATAAGATAGAAGTGTAGTATAGACAGATAATAAACTTTCAAAAAATTTAAAAACTAATATGAAAAGGAAAGAGAAGCCAAAAGAACTTCTAACGTTGAAGCAAGGCAACCCCTCTGGTGAGAAGAATGGATTTTCAGCCTAGTTAAATTAAGCCCATGTCCCATAGGCCAGCTCTAGCCTGTTTGTTTATGTGACAATCTGAGCATTGAAGATTTGATGCTCACTTTAGAAATAGTAAGTTTTGTACTAGATTTACATAGCATGTTGCCTAGTTTCCTTATGGTGAAATTTACATATTTTGGCCTTTTTCTAAACTTAAGAAATATGTATTTTTAGGGAAATTTTTCTTAGTAGTATGTACAAAAGACCCAAAAAATCTAAGTATTAAACACAAAGGCTGATAGAATAAAAGTTAGTCCCTGTGCTATGGCGATGGCTCAGCAGTGAAGACCCTCTTCCCGAGGACCCAGGTGTGGTTGCTACACCCTGCACAGTGCCTCACAACCATCTGTGATTCCATATCCAGGGAGTCTGGTGTCCTCTTCTGGCTTCTGTGAGCACTGCACACATGTGGTCCAAGTATACAGATGCAAGCAAAACACCTATAAAACATAAGATAAAAATAAATAACTCTCTGTTTTTTTTAAAAAAAAAAAAAAGACAGATTCCTGATCATTTCTTCAGGTTATCTAGAAATGTTCCTTTATTTTTAAAAAAGTATTTATTTTCACATCTATTAAAAAAATTGGAATGGAAGAAAAACAAGCATGTCCATCAATGAAATCAAACTGAAAACTCATAGATCCACACACCTACAGACACCTGATTTTTTTGATAAAGAAGCCAGAAATACACACTAGAATAAAAATAGCATCTTCAACAAATGGCACTGGTCAGACAGGATGACTACATGTAGAAGAATCCAAATAGTTCCATATTTATCACATGCATAAAACTCACCTCCAAATGGATCAAAGAGTTCAAAATAAAACCAGATACCCTGACCTGAGAGAAGAGAGAGTGGATAATTGCCTTGTCCTTATTAACTCAGGAGAGGATTTGCCGAATAGAACACCATCAGCATGAGCAGTAAGATCAATAATTTATAAATAGACTTCATGAACCTGAAAAATCTCTATACACCAAAGGCCACTATCATTCAGATAAAGTGGTAGCCTACAGAATGGGACAAGATTTTTTTTTTACCAACTACATATTCAATATAGGACTAACATCCAAAGTATATAAAGAACTCAAAAATTAAATATCAAAAAATAAGTAACCCAATTAACAATGGAATATAGATCTAAACAAAAATCTCTTATAAGAGGAAGCCCAAATGACTGAAAAACACTTAAAGAAATGTTCAATATCATTAGCCATGAGGGAAATGCAAATCAAAACTACTCTGAGGTTCCATCTAACACCTGTCAGAGTGGCTAAGATCAATAACACAAGTGACAGCTCATGCTGGCAAGGATGTGGAGTACAGGGTTCACTCCTCCATTGCCGGTTAGAATGCAAGCTCATACAGCCACTCTAGAAATCAGTGTGGCAGTTCTTCAGGAGGATGGAAATTGATCTTTCTCAACATCAGGCTCTATACCCAAAGAACACTTCATGTTACCACAGACCCTTGCTCGTGCATGTGCATTGTTGCTCTGTTCATCATAGCCAGAAACTGGAAATGACCTAGATCCCTCAACATAAGAATGGATAAAGAAAATGGGGTATACTTACACAATTGAATATTGCTCAGATGTCAAAAAATGAAGTCATGGATCATAGAATTTACAAGTAAATCACTAGAACTAAAGAAAAAAAATTATCCTGAGTGAAGTGAAATAGAACCAGAAAGACATATATGGAATGTATTTGTTTATATGTGGATAATAGCTATAAACACAAAGATAAGAAAGCTACATCAGAACACAGAGGGTATTATAGAGCAAGGCATGGAAGAGGGGGGCAGATAGATCTCCTAGGAAAGGGAAATAGAAGTTATGGATAGGTAGGGGTTGCTGGAACAGGAGGATCAAGTGGAAAGACAGAGGGAAGAGGGGGATAAGAGGGAATGTGGAGAGTGGGGAGAGACATTTAAAATTAAAGACTATTTGAGAGGTGTAAGTAAAAGCTTACACACAAACACATACACACACACATAATCTAAATGAAGTCTCCAAATTCAAATTATGTCACCCAATGAAACTTCTAGTAGTGGGGTTGGGTTACATCTAGTAGAGTTATCGGCCAAAGGGGTCCTATGGGCACTCCTAAACAACCCAGGCTTTTGCCAAGACTCTAGGTTGCTCTCCACAAACTGATGGCAAAGCTGAAGACAGCACCTACACAACTCGCTGAACTTGGAGGATTTGATCTGGTGCCTGTAGAGTCTTTATCACTACATGCTAGTGTCTTTGGTACAAGAAGCCATTCTGCACACTACCAAAGGAGAAATGGAAACACCAACCCAGCCTTGAACCCAGGCACAAGCATCTGCAGTGCTGCCCTGCCTGCAGCGTATCCTAGGGCAAGGGTGGCACAAAGCCTGTGAGATTAACCAACCGATATCTGACTTGACTTAAGTCCCACTCCATTAGCTGGAACCCATACCCAACACTGCTCCACTGATAAAGATATAATCCTACCCATGGAGTGTATAAGTTTATACATGGAGTACATAAACTTACTCTCATAATGTTAGATTATTCACTGCTTTTAAGATGTATGCCCATGAACATGTAGAAGTGATTCATAACAAGAGTGGTTTATTTTCCAAATTCTAACTCTGAAATATACACCTTTCATGAAATATGTTTTCTCTAAGTTTTCCTGCTGGGAATTTATGCTGTGTGGAAATGAATCCCTTTTTAAGTGCATAAGAGTAAAGTTCAACAAAAAATTTTATTTTCTTTTTAGATAAACAGTGTCTATAAATGCCCTTTGAAATACTTGACTTGCTAGGACTTTCAGCTTTGAAAATTTTAGAATGAGAGCCCAGACAATGTAATGATCTCCAGCAATGGAGGCAAGTGTCAGAGAATGTTTCTTCCAATCCTTGAATATCCATAAGCACAGAGAAGTCCTGAATTTTTACTTTTTACACGCAGAAATGGCAGAGTTGTTTGCCCTTCATACTGTTACTCATGCAGCTTAGATATTTTTATTATTTCCCAGGGTGCACTGTACCTTCTGCTGACAGGTACCCACACGGTCCTGCCAGCATATCCTAGAGTGGACTTGAAGTGTTTCTGTCTGGACTGGATTAAAATTCAAAGCTCTCTACTTCTCCCCCATTTATCACCATTGCAAAGGGCTGAGAGAAAGAATGCATAACAGTTGCCTAACAGAGAAAAACTCTAGTTAAAAACACCCACCACCATCCATCTGGGTCAGCCTGCAACTATACAGCTGTCAGATCATGATGGGAGTTCAGGGAAGGGGTGAGGTGGGGACATATTAGGAAACATGGAACAGTAACTTTCAGTGGCATAGTGAGAAGAGTTTCAGCGTAGCAATAGCTGGCACTGTCCTGCCTGGGTGTTGTGGCTTTATGTCCCCTATGTCTCATTCACTCTGAGGATAATCTGACTGATTGGGTTGAGGGTAAGGTAGAATTTTGTACTAATGATCAAAATCACAGAACTGTGTCTTGCCTAAGCGGATTTGGTTTTTTTATAGAGCTAGCTAAAATTCCTTGGGTGTTATTGGTTGTGAAACACTAAGTCTGCAGTGTTAAAAATGAAGACAGTTGGGGTAAAAGGTACTAAGTGTACCTCCGTGCCCACACATAGATTCGAAATAGGGCATTTCATGGGAGCAGTGACACCTAGTGTTCCCTGCCAAGACAGCCGTGACTCTGAATGAAGGCAATGCATTTATTTCGGAAGCAGCCTATGAACTTGATTACTTCTTCCAGGGTCTGACTTTGACGATGTTTAAGACCCATCACATTCATCGAAGTCAGGGAGCTTAGTTTATTCCAGATTTTTGTAACTGCTCTGCGGGACTGCAGGGAAGCCAGACATTTTGCTTGTGTTCTGGCCCAACTCCAGCAAATTCAGAGCTCTAAGGCCCCCTGAGAATCAGACATTTCTGGGACCAATCTGAGGATTTGCGAAGAATTTTAAGTGAGCACAAAACTACTTTCAATAAAAAAAGAGGGCACAAGCAAAAAGACCAACCTTGTCTCTTAATGCACTGGGACACAAATGATCGTTCGGAATTAGAGGTGATTGTAAAGGTCTCAGGAAATCAGAATGAAGCTCTCCAAACTCCCTTATGGTTGTATGTAGACGGAAGTGTGCCTTTCTGAGATAGCTTTTTCTAATGGCTGGAATTTTGTGACTATGCATCTGATGTGTATTTCTTGGTGAATCCAACACTAGAGAAACAATAAAACCCTTTCCAGGTGCCTATAAATTTCCTCTATGTCTTAAGCCAACACTGCCCAGTTTCAAGGCTATATAAATATTTAAGAACAGCCTGGGTTTGGGGATTTAGTCTAATGTTGGAGCCAAGTATGCCCTCTTGTTTTTTTCCTTATTTAGATCAGTTCATGTTGTTGTTGATGGTGGTGGTGGTGTGTGTGGTTCATGGAAGTGAGGGTGCAGATGTACACTCATGGGCATACATGTAGACATCAGAGTAGATTACTGAATGCCTTTTTCTATAGCTCTTCACTTTATTGCCTTGAAATGACTTTTCTTGTTGTTCTTTTGGCTAGGCTAGCGGGACAGCGAGCTCCTAGGTTCAACCTGACCCTGGAATACTAAGAGTGTAGGCATCTGCAGTCATGCTTAGCTTTCTGTTTTGTTTTGTTCAGATGCTATGGATTTGAACTCAGATTCAGGTGTTTGCCTAGCAAATGTTCTTATACACGTAGTCATCTCTTCAGGGCTCCTTAGATCAATTCTTGATGCTCAAACAGCTGGGATGTGCGCATAGGTGCCTCTGGGGCCCCACCCACTGTCTTTCTATAGTTCTTGCTTATTAATCTAAAACTCTTATCTGAGGTCTTGGGTATGTATATCTGACTGGCCACAGTCTTATATAGAGAGAGCTCTTCCATTGATCTTTAGTTCCTTCTGTTTTAAGTATTAAAAAATGCTTATTTTTCTTAGTGAGCATTTCCTGTGATTGCAGCTTTGGGCACGTGTACTAGTTAGAGATGGCAGCAACAGTTCTAGAATGTCTCTATCTCAGTGATTTAAGAATTAGATTTTTTTTTAAAGCATTTTTAAAAACAGACATCTGTTGTAGTTATCAATAACAAATGCTACTCTGTTGGTTGGAGTTAGTTTGTAGGCAGGGGCGCAAATGCTAGAGAGCCATTTGTCAGAACTGCCCCTCGCTCCCACAGTCCTATTGAAATTTAAATAATTTCCTTGTGAAACTTGGCCATTCCTTAACCTCTCCAAATTCCAAAGCAGAGGTCTCCCTGAATTGTTCATTAAAAACAATCATAAACAAATAGTATGAGCTATTGATTTTTTCTGGGTAATGGGTCTATATACAATGCAGAGCCAGCCAAATTAGAATGGAGGTGTTGTCAATACATTGATGTAATCCACTTATTAGACCTAAGACCGGCTGCCCAGTGGCAGGCCCAAGTCCCTTCCTAACTGTAAATGGAGCCGTAATAATGATTCCCTTCCTCATATAACCACTTAACAGATATTCACTTAGCACTCCACCATCCAGTCATGTGGGAAAACATGGTTCAACATATCCTCCTTGCTACCCTATTTTGAACACCCCCAAAATTTCCTTTGTCTGTGGGGTGCATGCTTTATTTGGAAAGAACAACTATACGCTTTACATTATGACATGTATAAGTCAGCTTTTCAATATGTCCAAAGTTAACTAATGTTTTCAAAAGTGAGAGAATGGAGACCAGGTTAAGAGGCCATGAATTCCAGCCCTAAGTTTTTGGATGTCAAAAGCGTCCTCACTAAGAGAATGATATCTGGGCAAAGCTTGGTGTGAACAGCAAGTCAGGCCAACCTTGAAAAGAACTTTCCAGGTAAAATGGTGCACACCAGCTGCTTGCTGGCTAAGGCCCAAAGGAGGCCACTGTGGTCTCATATGCTATTACCCATTTAATAGAAATACTTCAGTTTGACTAATCTATAGCAAATGCAAATTCTTTGGAAAACTTTGTCTTCCTGAAAGCTAAAGCTATTTTAGTCTCCCACAGTGTGACAATGTGTCATTTTGACTAATTAATTCAGTCAAACGGTCTATTCATCATGTCAGAAGAATGATTTGTTTTTCTTGATATATTGATCATCATAGAGTCTAATCTGCTTGAAATAGAAAAATCATGGATTCTCAAATCTGTGTTTATCAAGTTACTTATGTGTGTGCACACATGCACATGTGTGTTTGTGTGTGTGTGTGTATGTTGCATGCACACATATATACATACGTACTTGCCAAGGTACCAGTGTAGAGGTCAGAGGTTAACTGGTAGGATTTGGTTCTTGGTTGCACCATATGGGTCACGAGGATGGAACTCAGGTTTGGTAGACTTGGTGGCAAGAGCCATTGTCTGCTGAGCCATCTCTCGAACAAAGTCTTCATAAAGTCTGCTACAACTTTTTCCCTCTATCGCTGAAACACATCTGAGGGTGTGGTACCATCATTCAGTTTGTTGCAAGTGCATTTATTCACTTGTTTATCTTTATCTGTCTATGTATCTGCCTGATTTTCTTTGGAAAGAAAGCTTTTACCCACAGAATCTGTATTTCCCCTTGAAAAGCAAAATACTTCAGCAGAATGTGTTTTACAAGGGTGGAGACAGAAGCAGTGGTGAAATACGGGCAAGTCAGATGACCAGATGGCTCAGTTTCCAGGTGCAGTTGGTAGACACTTGACCTCTGAAAGGTCATCCTCAGAAGACAAGGTTAAAGTATAATTATTAGAGACTGTCCCATGTTCTTCTTAAGGTTTGTTGCCCTCGAAGAGGTTGTCAAGGATGGAAGTGAATTTGTCCAGAAGACCTGATTTTAAAAAAAGAAAAAGGAAAAGCCGCCTGGCGCTGGCGCTGGCGCTGCTTATCACTTCCAGGTTAAACAGGCGATTGGGCTTTCCTTCGGAATATAGATATGTTTAGGAAATCTGGACATTATATTTTTAATTGTTCTGTTTCACCAACATTTAATACCTTATATCTGTAGCTTTTGGAGTTGCTGGTTGTCCCTCCCTGGCTTGCCTATGACAGCCTTGCCTTCTGTCATGGCTCGTCTGAAGTTTTTACTGGATATCAGATATCTTTATCTCTGTTCATTTCTGTGATTTTTCAGGATCCCAAACTGCTGAGCTCTGAATTGCTCCTATTACAGGACATTGCATATAATCATGCTTGTGATATACAATGTGTTATGACTTAGTTTTAGGCTTATATATTTGAACCCTTATTTTTATCTGAGATGGGGTTTATCTGTGTAGCCCTGGCTGTCTTGGAACTCACTCTGTAGACCAGGCTGGTCTCAAACTCAGAGATCTGCCTGCCTCTGCCTCCCAAGTGCTTGGATTAAAGGCATGTATCACCACCTCCCAGCTATATTTGAACTCTTGGCCACTGCCTTGTAGCACTGTTTTGGGTGCCTACAGAAACCTTTCTTTGTACACAGGAACAACTGGTAGTAAGTCACTATGGGTGGGTTTCTGAGGATTAGAGTCTTGCCCCACTTCTGGTTCTATTCTCTGCTTCCTGATCTGCCAAGTTGTGAAGAAGCCTTGCCACAAGCTCCCAATACCGTGGACCAAGTTGCCTGAGCCACCATGCTTTTCTGTCCATGATTAACTGTGTTGTCTAAGCTGTAGGCCGAAATAAACCTCTCCCTACAAAGTTGATTCCATGAGGTACTTTGCTATGACAATGAACAAAACGGCTGTCATGAGAACTTGACTTGGGGATGGGGCAGTTTTTCCAGACTGGCCTCTCTGTTCTGGTTAGAGATGGACTCAGGAAAGAGGGAAGCCAGGATGCTCTGTGGTTCCTCATAACACTTTCCTATCCAAGGTTCTTCATCCTTTTCATGAACTCTTAAAAATTTTCAAAGCCTGGTTGGGGCTTTGTCTCCCCCTATTATTTGGTGATTCCAATTTAGATGTTTTTCATATATGTATATATTTTAAGAAGCTTCTCCAGTATTAGGTTCCCATACAACCCTTCCAAAGACCCTTCAGTTCATCTGTCTCTCCCCTGGATATCTCTCATCACCAAATGAAACCTCCAGTGATGGAAAGGGGTTACATCTAATCGGCTTATTGACCAAAGGGGCACCAAACAACTTAGACTGTTGTTAAGGCTATTGGTTGCTCTCCACAATCTGACAGTACAGCCTTATTATTGAAGACAACACCTATGTATCTCACTGCCTACCTAGAGCCTTCATCCCTACTTATTAGTGTGCAAAGTACAAGATGATACCCTGCACACTACCAGAGAAGAGTAAACTCCAACACGACTACAAGCTCTTCAGTCTTCAATAGTGACCTAGATGCAAGATGTACTAGTGCCATACTGTCACGGGGTTTGTAGGAGTAACCAACCAATATCTGATTGGATCTGATGTCCCCTCCATGAGATACTGTCACGGGGTTTGTAGGAGTAATCAACCAATATCTGATTGGATCTGATGTCCCCTCCATGAGATAGAATCCTTCTCTGACATGGCCTGGTTGTCCAAGAACCTGGGACAAACCAAATACTGCTCTTCTTCTAAGGAATGCAGCTATAAAATGACTCCTAATGACATTCTGTTCTACTCATGGATCAGTGTCTCACTCAGCCATCATCAGGGAAGCTTCCTCCTGCAGAAGATAGGAGCAAAGATGGAGAACTGCAATTGGGCAATGTATAAAGAGTGAGAGATCTCAGAACAGTTGGTCAAAATGGGGCATCTCTATCAAATCCTTCCCTATAAGGCAGAAAGATTGTAGGAGCCAATGGGGATGGAAGACACCAAGGAAACAGGGCCTTCTAGATACAGCAGGGCTGGTGATCTTAGGAACTCACAGATATTGTGGCAGCATGCACAGGGCCTGGGTAGATCTAAGCCAGATCAGGTGTGAGTGCTGAGAGAGGGAGTAGATGTAGACCCCATCCCTAATGTCCCCAACTGATAACCTCTTGCAAAGGTTTCTCCATCTGAGTCTCAATGAGTATTCACACCACATTTAAGGAAAGACTCCATGCCCAGTAGTATAGGGTCAACACAAAATTAATTCAATGGTATTGAAGGAGGATTTTTTTTTTTGCCTTATAGTGCTTTGTATGCCTTATAGTGATTGTAAATTTATTTGTTCATTTATTTATTACTTATCTTACAGACCTTATGCTTATATGTTATGGTCTCTGGTTTTGTTTTTATGGGTGTTCTGTGTGTGTGGATATATGTTATATATGTTTCTTGTTCTCTTTCTTTGGCTCTTTTTTTTTTTAATGTTTGTCCTACTCTGGCTTGTTTGTGTTTCTTTTATCTTATTATTTTCTAGATGCCTGTTTGTATTCTAATGAGAAAGAGAAAGGATTTGGGTGGGTGTGTAGAGAAGAGGATCTTGGAAGAGCAGTGGCCGGGAAAACCATAATCAAAATGTACGATATGGGAAAAATTCTATTTTTAATTTTTTTATAGTGAAAAACAAAGAAAACAGCAACAACAAATTTCAAAGACTAACACCAGCTTATAATCAGTGGATGTATACAAATTCATTCCAAGTAGCAGTAATATTGCATCATGGAGCAATAGATGTTTAAGATCAACTGTTGCCCACAACCATCTGTCATTGCTCATTCCTAGACGAGCTTTGCTGCCACTGCAGTTTTCCACCTGTGGGTCATGACCCCTTTGGGGTCTCATATCAGATATCCTGCAATCAGATATTTACATTACGATTTATAATAGTAGCAGAACTACAGTTATGAAGTAGCAACAGCATAATCTTACAGTTGGGGTCACTAACACACGAGTAGCTGTATTAAAGGGCCGCAGCATTAGGAAGATTGGGAGCCACTGCTCTGTTGGACTTCAGTAGCTACTTCTCAAGTTTCAGTGAAAAGAAAATTTTTCTCTCAAGCACTTAAACATATCTTTGAAAGCTATTTTTATTTTTTATTTATTATTTTTATTCCTTTTACAAAGCAACCCCAAGGGCCTTTATACACTTTCTTAAGAAGAAGTAAAATGATTTAAAAAAGAGTGTATTCCTTCCCCTTTTAACCACTAACTCAAACTCAGAATCTAGGACTTTATCTTTATCAAAAATTTAGAAACACTCATTATTAGCTGAGTTGCTGCTGGTACAGTGTATTTTTATAGAAATATTCTAGTTGATGTATTGAAGCAGGAAACAAAGAATTCAAATTTCACCATCCTGAAACCCTAGTGATTGATTGTTTCTGGGTAGTGATGTCAGTAGTTACTGAGGTCGCCCTGACAGGAACAGGATTCTGGGTGGGAGAAGAACACATGCATGGTATGGGTACCCTGGGGAAGACATATCAGAACCCGATGGGACCACTGGATCTCAAAAGCAAGCAGCCTATACTGATAAATGTTAAATGACATCACAGTGAGAGCAAATGCTAAATGACATGGAACTTTGTAGAACAGATGGCCACCTTTCTGTTACAGCCATACTTCACGGGGTGGGGGCGGGGGGGGGAGCAGAGGGAAGAAAGGGCAGAGAGCCAGCAGAGGAAAGAAGAAAGAAGTCCGGGATCTATTGGAAAAGACGGACTTTACCTGGATCCTGAAGGGAAAAGGATCTCACAGGGATGATATGAACTGAGCTGATACTGAAAATCACTTTGAAATTGTGGTTTGTAATAATTGGCTTTTACTAGTTTTTAAAATGTTTATTACAGGGGGCTGGAGAGATGGCTCAGCAGTTAAGAGCACTGCCTGTTCTTTCAAAGGGCCTGAGTTCAATTCCTAGCAACCACATGGTGTCTTACAACCTCCTGTAATGAGATCTGGTGCTCTCTCCTGGTTTGCAGGCATACATGCAGGAAGAACACTATATATAATAAATCTTTAAAAATGTTTTTTACATTGATTTATTTATTATGGAGGAATGAAGGGATGTTGCAGTGGGTGTGTGTGTGGGTGTCAGAGGACAGCACGTGAGAGTTGGTTCTGGCCCTTCACCTTCTGGATCCTGGGGATCGAACTCAGGCTATCTTAATGGCAAGCGCCTTAATCCTCTGAGCCATCTTGGCAGCCCAGCCAGTTTCAGCTAGGACCCAAATCTTTTACGAAATCTGGAACTTTCATGGATGAAATGCAAACAGGAATGCCGAAATCAAAGTACATGGGATATAATGTTCAACTTGTCTCAAAATTAAGCTTTTAGCCCACTCTGAGCATAATTCCTTTGAACAATCTGTGTGCTGCATAAATGACTCAGAAATGCAATCTGACACACTCAGGAACGCTGGATGGCTTACTGTCAATCACTAATTTGCATATGTTATAGGCATGCCTCCTGGGCAGATGAAACCATGTGATTTTAATCCTAAGCATAACTAGCTTTACCTCGGAAAGAATTCTTTGATTTTGATGTTGTTTTGCTTAACTCCTACCTATCTGATCTTCACATATGAACTGTGAACTAAACCATGTGGTGCACATCTACATAAGTAATATCGAACACTGGTATAAGATATGGCATAACAGCTCCACGGAACTATGCAGTTCCATGTCAGCAAATAGGCTAACCAGGAATAAGCATCCACCTGGTCTTCTTGAATGAGCAAATGTAATAACATTTAGTATACTTAATTTGTTGCAGGGGGAAAAAAGAGTATTATTCTTGATACATTCTTGTTCAGTACAGACTTCAATGATGTTTTGACAAGATTCAAGAACAATTACTGAAAATGTACTCATATCAATATTTACCCAGACAAGGGAACAGGACTGTGTTATACTGTTGGTTTATGTTTGTTTTGTTTTGACATTCAACTTTCTGTGCTAGGCAAGGTTGCACACTCCTGTAATAGTCAGGAGGCTGAGGCTGAGGCTGGGAGGTTGTGAGTTGACACCAGGGGAAAGTAAACACTGAAACAACGGCAAAGGGCTGGGGAGAGAGAAAGGCAGTGAGAGGCTGGTTCATACTAGGACTGCGAGCCCAGGATATGCAGTGCTCTTGCTTCTCTTCCCAACACCACTCTCTAAGGTATCCAAACCTTCTTTTCACTATTAAAAGGGACATTTCTCCTTATAAACACACTCACTAATGGGTTCAGATTCTTAAGAAATGATGAATCCCATCACCAGAAACACTACTATTAACGCATTAATTTACACACTACTATTAACATGTTAATTTCATCCCATTCTTTAAAAACCCTGTAATCACTCTCATTTTTCATTTAAGAGACAGAATCTTCTTGCAGAGATTTTTTTCAACATTTTTTCCTTTATATTAAGTTTTCCCTCTAACAAACAGGAGCTTCTAGGCTTTTATAAAACAGAGCTCATTTATCTGGTTCAGTATATACCATGCACAGAAAATAAGCAAGGCCTTCCTTCCAGTGGCCTGGAACTCACTGTGCTTCGAGTGAAGGGTGATTTTTTTGTTGCTGCCTTGCTCCCAGAACAATGGAACTCTTTTGTTCTCCAGAAGCAATAAAGTTTAAGCTGGATGTGGCCGCACATGCCTATAATCCCATAAAGGCGAAACAGGTGAATTGTTTCGAGTTTGAGTGCAGCCTGAGCTATGCAGTGAGTTCCAGGACAGCCTGAACCACAGTTTGAAACCATGACCTCTCCTCAACAAAAAGAATCATATTTGGCTTGATAAGCACAAGTTATATATAAAAATAAAGCACTAGTTAAATAGACCTTATATAAAATGTTTGGGATCAAATGTATTTCAGATATTTGAGATTTTGAGATTTTGGGCTTTTAAAATACTTCCATATTCATAATACATCTTTGGGGGAGCCAAAGTTTAAGCGTGAAGTTAACTGTTTTATATAAATCATATGTCCACCTTCTGGAGGCACTTGACAATATTATACTAGCACAAGGTTAAGTTTGTGTGCCCGTTGAACCATAGAGTAACATGGAACTTAAAGTTTCCAAGTTTGGTCTTTTAGATTAGGGATGCCTGGCTCACGTTACTTCTTCATAGTATTTTCTTCCTACACCTCTTTTCCTGTAGTCTAGTGTGCTTTGTCCTCTCACCTCAGAACAGCTAGCTACCAGAAGGTACAGCAGCAAATTCTTAATGCAGAAAATCTTATTTGAAGCATTAATCTATCTGTTTGTCTGGAGAGATAGATTAATGCTTCAAATAAGATTTTATTTGTGTGTGTGCATGTGTGTATGTCATGAGCATGTCTGAAGATCAGAGAACAGCTTGAAGGCTTTGGTTCTCCCTTTCCACTGTGTGGATCCTGGGTACTGAACTCAGTTCTTTGGATTTGGCAGGAAGCTCCTTTACATGTTGATTCCGGCCCCAGAGAATCTTTTCAATGCAATCTTTTTTGTCATATTTTTTTCATATATGTGCACATAAGGTATTCATGTGTATGTTTATACATGTTTTTGTGTATCTATATATTTTCAGGTTTACGTTAACATGTGTGTATGTGGAGGCCTGAGATGTCTATCACTCTCCCTTTTATCTGTTGAGACAGGGTGTGTTTGAACCCAGAGTTCATTATTCCAGGGAGTCTAGCTAATGACCTTGTTCACTGAATTTCCCATCTCCACCTCCCAGACACTGGATTACAGGTTGGTTGTCACACCCATCTGGTTTTACATGGCTTTGGGTATCTGACCTTGCTCACTTGTGCCTTGCCACTGAGACAACTGTCTCCTCAGCCCTGACTTAAATACTGAGATACACTTCTGAGCCTTCTTCCAGGCTCTCTTATCTCTCTCTCCTAAATGAAGTAAGTATCTGATTGTTGTTTGTCTCAGAGCTCAGCTGCCTAACAGGAAACAGCTTTACAAAACTAGATATGAAATCAATTTTGAGAAGTGAGTTTTGTACAAAATGAAAAGGAATTCCACTTTATTCGATAAAACTGTTTGATCATGTTATAGCTGCTTCATACATTCCAAAGAATTTTTCTCTAACCCGTGAAGGAATGACACAGATGTTTGTAGTCTTCTTTGAGTAGAATTTAGTCAGAAATTTGGGTTAGGCTACAAAGCTTGTTCAAAAAGTAAGACTGGACAAGAACCAGTCTCCTGCATCTGAGGACGCTTGGGGACAGAAGTTTATGTCCCACAACCAAGACCAGTCCAGTATCTGAGAGTTCAATGGATGTAGGATCTTTCTTTCAAGACAATAACATGCAAGCTTCCATGGTGAGCAAAGCCAGATTAAAATCTTGCAAAGTTTCTGGATTGTGGGAGCAAAAATAGCTTCAGTGATCCAACCCCTTCTGCTCTTTCACATCCCATCTGCACCCCGACACAAACCCAGCCCACCATCACTTACTGACTGACTTTCACTGGATGAGTTTAGCATGGGCACCAAGAATGAGTGTCTCTCTCTCTCTCTCTCTCTCTCTCTCTCTCTCTCTCTCTCTCTCTCTCTCCCCCCCCCCCCACTAAATAGCGATACTACCCATCTCTTCTTAAGAGTCACAAATACTTTATCAAATGATTTCCCATAATGAATTAATACAATGAAGCATTGATTGAGTGGATGCTTGATTGGTTTTCCATCACTAACACATTTCTGAAATAGACAACTTAAAAAGAAGGAAGTGAGTTTTCTCTCATATGGTTTCAGAGTTTGCAGCCCATTGTCACCAGGCCCCATTGTTTGGGGCCTGTGGGGAGGCAGCATATCATGGTAGGATGATAGAGTAGAATAAAGCTGCTCACCTCTGGGCAGCCAGGAGCAGAGGGAGAGGAGGAGGAAGGTCAGGGTCTCCAGGTATCCATTCTACTGGCAACCCATCCATGACCTTCTAAGTAGGCCTCACCTCTTAGTTCCACCACCTACAATAGCATGCTATAGCTTTAGTATTGAAACAAAGGATCTGTTTGCAAAACAAAAAGCGCAGGAGAATCTTGTGATCTGTTCCTGTCCGTGAACCTTTAACAGCTGGGCCCCTGGGGAACATTTCAGATCCTAAGCATAGCTGGAGACTTTGTATCTCACATTTATAATGTTTGAAATTTAGGAAGAGTTGTGACAAGTGTAATCTTACCTAGGATACAGCTCTCCCTGAGATGGGAAGTGCTCCCCAGAGGCCCATCTGCTGAAGGCCCATTAACTGTGCTCTGAGTAGTATTTGTAATTGTTGAGAAAGGAGATTGGCCATTGCCAACTGCACCGTAGTTCAAGTTACATTGTTGTATTTGTTTATTCTTAGAAAACAAGACTGTTATTCCCGTACTCAAGGGTTGAGGCAGAAGCTCAAGACTTGAGCTGTATTTCTGCTTGGGAAAATAGCAGAGATCTAAAATTAGTCTTATTAGACCACAGATATGTACCCAGCCAAATTGAATGTGGGATTTTAAAAGTTCACAGAGTTAAATAGTTCAAAGTAGCACTCTACAAAGAAAATAGAAAACGCACTTTCAACATGATTTTAGTTTTCCTTGGTAAGCAATCAACATCATTTAAGGAATGTATTTACATTTTTATGATCATGACGCTTAAAGTATTTGACAACGTGAAAAATGTAGTCAATATCAAAGTATTAATAATTTGTTTTTAAAATAAATTCTTTAGTAGGTTTTGTTACTTTTAAAAACAGTCTTTTATGGTAGATCTTCTTAATTCTTAATTGTCAGTATGTACATAGAGGTATCTATGGCAATATGGGGCAATGGCTAGTGTTACAACCACGTGATTGAAGCATTTTTAGAAAGATATTTATGACTGTTTCTCTTTCGTGTAGTTGAATAAGTTGAAAATTAGATTGGCC
Organism: Alexandromys fortis; assembly: GCF_014885135.2. NCBI lineage: Eukaryota > Metazoa > Chordata > Mammalia > Rodentia > Cricetidae > Alexandromys > Alexandromys fortis. The sequence goes on along the minus strand of NW_026067929.1, from coordinate 9,502,691 downwards.
TCAGTAAAGTTAGGAGCAGCATTCATCTGGAGAGAGGAGTTTCCAGCATGCCACCCTCTTAGTGGTAAAACAAGGGATCCATCTGCAAAACAGAAAGCCAAGGAGAATCATTGGCACTGCCCCTCACCCAGAATAGGTGGGTCATCCGAGCTGCCCCTCGCCCTGCATGCCTTCTCATACACCCCAGTCACCCACGTGCTTCTGTCACTGATTGTGGTCCACAGTACTGCCACTTCCTTCACCATGACACTCACCACTGGGAACTGTTGATAGCATTTTTATGTAGTTCAAAATTTGCTGCCTTCAGAGTGTAGCACTGTGTCCCCTGTTGCCTCCTTCCGAAACAAACAGTAGCACCACCCCCCATGAAATTGCTTTTTAAAAGCGATTGGACTGTTTTAAAGGATCTCAAAGCTGCAGTGAATACTTCTGAAACAATGTAAACTTTCCTTGAAATAAGGAAACGAAAGAAGAATAAGCCCAGCCCATTCTCCCCGTGTCCCCCATCTTTTCATCTGATTCCTTCAAAGGCTTTGTTGTTCTAGAGGAAGGTGTTCAGTCCAAGGTGTAGTATGAGTCTTTAATATCTTTAATGAGAACACAAGATTATCTTCAGTATTTAAAGGTAATTTTCCCTTAGAAGTCTGCCCTAGGTTTTCAAAACATAAAACATAAAAAGCACCCTTAAATGAGAGAGACAAAGAAAGTACTGTAGTGTTACAAAGTATACACAGATGACCAGTCAGGATATTTACTGCTGATATGGTAGAGGAATTTGTAAGAAATAGAATGTGTGGGGTTAGCATTTTAAAAATTAAACCCATTTAAATGATATTTCTTTCTTTTATATTGTCTGTATAAGCTAAAGGAAACTTCCGTCCTTGGCCTTTCATTCTCGTCTGCCACATTTTAGCAGAACGAACAGAATTGCTTGCTTTGGACTACTGACAAGAACAAGAGCAGTTTAGTGAAGAAAATTCTGGATTTGAGATTAGTTATGAATTCAAGTTAAACCCTCCCCAGAAAACAGTAACAACAACAGAAGAAGAAAAAAAAACACCTTTCCCACCTTCCTTTTCTATATACTAGCTTTTTTGGTTTGGGTATTCAATTACTTAATTTTATTAAACACTTATTTTATAGATTTATTTTTTTAATTAATTTATTTATTTATTAAAGATTTCTGTCTCTTCCCCACCGCCGCCTCCCCTTTCCCTCCCCCTCCCCCAATCAAATCCCCCTCCCTCGTCAGCCCAAAAAGCAATCAGGGTTCTCTGCCCTGTGGGAAGTCC
>NW_026067929.1:9449902-9501259 GCF_014885135.2 Alexandromys fortis | reverse complement strand
GTTTTGACCCAGGCTTTTTCAGACCCAGGCCAGCTGGCCTTGGTGAGTTCCTGATAGAACATCCCCATTGTCTCAGTGTATGGGTGCACCCCTCGCGGTCCTGAGTTCCTTGCTTGTGCTCTCTCTCCTTCTGCTCCTGATTTGGACCTTGAGATTTCAGTCCGGTGCTCCAATGTGGGTCTCTGTCTCTGTCTCCTTTCATCGCCTGATGAAGGAAGGTTAATATTCAGGAGGATGCCTATATGATTTTCTTTGGGTTCTCCTTCTTATTTAGCTTCTCTAAGAACCCGAAAACCGGTCTCGCTGAACATAGCGGACAATGAGGACTACTGAGGCCTCAAGAACAATGGCAATGGGTATGGTGGCAAGGGGCAGAAAGAGGCATGGCAGTATCATTGGCTGAATTGTATGCTCCTTACTTGTCATAGTAGGTAGCTGCGAATGTGACCTTTTGAAGAGAGAAGGTTTTGCAGATGGAATCAGATTAATAAGAGGTCATGCCTGATGAAGGTACGAAGCTGGGCCCTGACAGTGTGACTGATGCCTTTAGCCAAAAAGAAAATAGTGACACCAATACAGAGAGGAGGCCCAAGTGAGGCTGGAGAAGCCAGGGCTGTCGTGAAACTTGCAGTCCAGGGACTCTAAAGACAATCAGAAAAGCCAAGAGCTAGCAAGAAAGGCCTGAGATAGGTCTTCTCTGGAGCCTTCCGCGAAAGCATGGCTCTGCTGGCTCTTTGATGTTGAATTTAGCCTTCAGAACGGAGTAAGAAAGTTTTTCTATCGCCTTAAGCCTCCTCTCCCGTGGCACCTGTTAGAGTCACCATTTCCTAGGAAGTGAGCACAGGTAGACTTGTCTGAATACAGGATTGGACTTGAAAGACTTATGTAAGTACACAGCCATGGATAAGAGCTGGGGAAGCCCAAGAGCTGCTCAGAAAGGGGCATGAACCCATACATGAGTGGCACACCTGTGTTAAGCAGCTCTCTGCTGCTGTATTATACATTTGAGAGGTAATCATATTATAAAGGGAACGGTTTATTGTGGCTCACAGTCTGGGAGGTCTCAGTCTGATCTCATGCCTCACAGCTTTTGGCCCTGTGTGAAATAATGCACCACAGTAGAAATGCATGGCAGAGCAAAACTTCTCACCTTGTAGCCTAGAAGAAAGCAAAAAGAAGGAAGTGCGATTCCGCTTTTCTCCATGAGAGCACACACCACAAAGATCTAAGGATGTCTCTCTAGGATTGTCCTCTTGGAGAGTGCATAGCATCTTGCCAACATTAAGGGGAGCTGCAGTGGGGAAGAACCTTTAACCTCTTGGGGACCAGTCTAGTTCTAAACTACGCAGGCCTCTGTGCTGGGGATTAAGGTCCTGTGACTTCTCAGAAGGCAGAGTGGAGTTGTAACACTGACGATGGTCAACGGCAGGCAGCGAAGGCCATCTAACACTATGTGACAAAGTCTGGTCTTGATCCATAGAGACTTCCAGGGCTGAAAGATACTGAAAGTTACTGTAGCCCTGTGCTTAACCCTTACTCTCTCTGGAGCAGGCAGAATCTCCTGGTTTGGACCCAACTCATCTAGCTCTCTGGAAATCTTCCAGCTAGAAAGAGGGCCCGGTGTACATTGATTCTAGGACAGACAATTATAAGACTGTTTTCTCAAACCCTCTCTCCTCATTGCATTTGACATTCGATGGCTCCCACATCCACCCCAGACACAGCTTCATGATTGGCATATAGTATGCTTGGATCCAAACCGTGATTGGAGTCTGTTTGGATTTCCAGGTTATTGGCACCGTTTCATGAAATCCTTCCAATTCTAACCTAGCCTTCACTTAACAAAACCAGAAATTCCGATAGCCCCTGTTCCAAGATGGCCTCAAATTGCACTTCAAGTACATTGTGAAAAGCCAGAGTCTTGGAGTCTACCTTGCTGTGGGTTTTCAGTTCATTCTTTCCGGCAACAAACCTGTCATTACTTCATTTTTCTCATTGTGTGATTAATGATGCTTCATGGTTTTCTAATACAGTTCCCATTTCTTGTGAATAAACAAAATGAAAACAGAAAAACAAAACTCCCCAAACTGTACAGTTTACCTTAAATTATTTAATATTTTCAAACAAAGCATATTGATCATATTCACCCCTGACTCCTTCAGGGGGGCACATCCTGCATTTTCCCAATATCCTTCAACTTCCAGGAGTCTCTCATCTGGGACAGGCTCTGGGGACTCCCATCCTCCATCCATGTAGAACTCTTGGTGGTCTTGATATCCTACATGTCTGTGAAGGCAACCACAGTCGCCGGTAATTCGTCCAGGCCACGGCTCCATCATGTCCAAAGACAGCAGTCTCCCCAAATTTCTGGCTCCTAAAAATCTTTTGCCCTCCTCTTTCATGGTGTTCCCCAAGGTTTGGGTGGTGGGAGATGTAGGCAACCTGTCCACAGGTGAGCACAGGTAATCACAAGTCTCTCTGTCATCTACCGCCTCCTTCCAGAAGGAGCTTTTTAAACCAGTGGTGGAGAAAAAAGCACGATCTGTTTGAAAGCATAAATATTTAGTGAAACACCACCAGTAAGTTACCCGTTAGGACCTATGGACTCCCTAGCCATGGGCTTTGGACCAGCCTTACAGTACCAGATAGGATTTCCCTCCCATGGAACAGTTCTAAAATCCATCTAAAAGGTGATTGGTTACCCTCTTCACCATCTTGCTACAATGTACCAGTGGGCACAACTGAAAAGGGTCTTATGCAGGGTCCAGTGCTGGGTGTAGGATGAATAATAGAAACCCAGAGACAGATTTTGGGGTTAAACCTGAAGATCAGAAAAGCAAAGCAGCCAAGCCACTAGAGAGCTCTTCCCTCTATGAAATCTTCAGACTGAAAGAAAGAGAGTGAGTTCCTGTCTCTGTTCCTTTAATCTTCAGTGCTGGGATTAAAGGCGTGCACCACCACCTCCTGGCCACGTGGCTAACTAGTGTGGATGCAGGATTAAAGGTGTGTGCCACTACTGCCTGGCCTGTGTGGCTGACTAGTGTGCCTGTTGTGTGTTCTGATCTTCAGGCAAGCTTTATTTCTTAAAATACAAAGGAAACGCCACTACAGCTGGGTGTGACCGTTGATGTCTTTTCTCCCCCAATGGCCTGCACAGCATTTCCCAGCATTATACAAACTCGCCAGTAAGAGCAGTTTCTGCATAAGTTTGAGATTGGTTTCTCTATGTCCTGCTACTAAAGTGTATGGTATCTTTACCAATAGGGGCTTCACTCTAGCTTTGGTGAAAGAGCAATTAAAGCCTGTGCTGTGCCTCCCTGGCCATAAGGATATATCTCATAGGGAGATATCTTAAAGGGTCATTTAAAATTAGTGGGCTTACATAATGTCTATTAGTGAATTAACAGAAAAGTGTAGTGATTTCAAATTTTTGCATGAGAGACTGTTTTAATATTTGCCAGGAGCACTCCATTCAGATAACAGTGGCAGCCACTTTGCTCCCAAACTGAGTAGAAAGGACTAAGAGAGGAGATGGTAGAGGCCTGAGCGTGAGCCTGTCAGCCACTAACGCAGGAACTACCAAGCCTCCCCCCGTATTTGGCCTGTGGATGCTCAAACATGAAGGAGACTCAATTAGATTCTATCTAAAATCCATGATTGTGAAATTGTCAGTTTACTTTTTAATTATAGAGGCGATATGGCCTCTTGGGAAGTATTTTAGGATTTGGTGCCAGCAGTAATCTAAATTCTTTGATTAGGCATTGACTCTTAAAGGAAAAAAAAAATCTTGGCAACAACTGCAATATTCTTTAGCAAAGTTTGCCACCTAGTGGCCACAACAGTAACTAACATAGCATTTGACTCTTAACCATTGAAAAACTACAGCTCTTAAGGTGAGCACATTATACTATAGTATAATTAGTTGTATTATATAGACAAGTTTTTAAAAATCTGTTTTAAAAGAGGAAAGCGTTCTGAAAACACATTAATCTTGAATCTTAGTTGTTCTCGAAAATTTTAATTTTTAGACTGTCGTGCCTTCCTAAAACACTTTCATTTGTCTCTAAGAAAGATTCCAGGGTTCTGAGACCCGGAATCTCTTCCAGGACCAACATACGATCGTAGGCACACAGATTCCTCTTGCGTTTTAGCTGGCTGCTACATCTTGACCTTATCAGCCGCAATAATAGACTCAAGTTGAGTGAGTGAGTGCTTTGTACTTTTTTTAAAAGGCCGAGCATCTGATTCTTAGCCCCGGTTGGCGCATTACCTGTGACTCAGCAGAGGCTGCGTTTGAGTGTGAAGTGTTCCTCCTGTGTCTGCCTCCTGAATTACAGGCATGAACTGTCGTGTCCAGCTCACATGGCCTTTGTGTCGCCGATGAAAAAAATTGGAAAATATTAAATGTGAGAGGCTAAATGCTTCCATACTTCATATTTTCATAATATTTTCACAAAAGGTTGAATAACTGGAATGATAGAAATAGTTTATGCTTTGAAGAAGCACAACAAACCCTATTTTTATTGAGATTACAAAAAAATGCCTACAAAGACCTCCTCCCTGACATTTCGTTTGGTTCCACTTGGCTGTCTCTTGGACAGAATTAGTCTATAATCCAAATAGTGTGTCGCAAACACTTCACCGTGACTCAAGGAACTGAGCTGGTTGTTGTGTTTCTCCCCGTGTGTAGAACATGAGCCAGCCTCTGATTAAAGTCTTCTGTGGCTGGGAGCAGGAGCTTGACTCCAGGGGGCTATGCGGCGCTCTGGAGGAGTCCTGCCCAGCTGTAGGTTTTAAAGTCGCCTGAGGTGAGATAGTGAGGCCACCAGGAGCCAGAGCAGACGAATCACTACAGCCTTTCATCTGTGAACACAGCCTCACATTTCTCTGCATCGCCTCTTGATTTTCTCAGGTGCCTCTGACTTTACACACCCCAGACTGAAATGCGACCACGCCTGTCCCTGTCCCTTCTGTCACTCACTGTCTTGCCGCAATGGTGTTTCTCTCTTTATATTGTTTTTTTTTTTTCGTTACCATCTTTTCTCCTTATATCTGAGGATCAGACCAATCTTGTTAAAAGCTCAACAACAAATAAAAACCTAAGAATTCATGTTCGGGCATAAATTCTTGGAATTAATTTAAGAGCACTTGATACCTGGCAGAGTACCTGGGTTCAGTTCCCAGCACCCACATGGCCACATGGAGACTCACAACCATGTGTAACTCTAGTTCCAAGGGATCTAATGTTTTCTTTTTACTTCTTCTTCTACCAGGATCACATGATATACATACATACATACATACATACATACATACATACATACATACAAGCAAAACACATAAAATAAAAGTTTTGAAAAGACATTGGCTACTCCATAGCAGTCATCTCACTGCCGTATCATGGTGCATCTTCCCTGGTAGCTCAGTACTGTAGCTCGCAGGGTCCACTGCTGGATCAGATAATTGAGGTATCCCTCCCACACCCCAGAAGCCTGCATGCACCTTCTAATGCCATTAAAGCTAGTTAGCCAGTGGGGAGATACCTTCCTCATCACTTCAAGATTGATATTTTATTTCCTGCAGTGAAAGTGTGTAGTGTCTTCGGCACTAAGATCTTACTATCTAGTTACGCTGGGCAACCAAGAGAGATGATTGTTTGTGTTGATTTCTGAGGTTCCCTTGACTCTTTTTTTAATTATTTATTTATTATGTATACAACATTCTTTCTATGTATGCTTGCATGCCAGAAGAGGGCACTAGATCTCATTATAGATGGCTGTGAGCCACCATGTGGTTGCTGGGAATTGGACTCAGGACCTCTGGAAGGGCAGTCAGTGCTCTTAACCTCTGAGCCATCTCTCCAGCCTTGACTCTTAACGCCTAGGGAGGTATCCTATGCCTTGCACTCTGATTTTCATTTAATAACCCGTGTTTTGCCTTGTCCACCCATGCAGGGTACCTCCATTCAGACTTCTTTTAAAGAGCACTTTGTGCAGTTGGAGCGATGGTTCAGGGGTTATGAGTGCTTGCTCCTCTTCCAGAGGATGCAGGTTCAGTTCCCCGAACACTCACCAGATGTCTCACGACTTGCTCTAACTCCAGCTCTAGGGGCTCCAGTGCTGTCTTCTGGCTTCTGCGGGTACCTGCGCTCAAATGCGTGTATCCATACACAAACACACATATATACATGTAATTTAAAATAAAATCTTTCAAAAGGATTTTTAAAAGTATCTTTTAAAGTATATTTAAACTAGTGGGTTTCTAGGAGGCTTTTTCACAAATTTTCTGTGTTGGTTAAACTATTGTTTACTGATTCATCTCCCCAGCCCCCATCCCCGTCTCCATCTCTGCTTAAACCTCTAAGCCCAAACACACCCTCTTCTTCCATACCACTTGTATTCTGCTGGCTCCTCTAATTAACTTCTTAATTGATTGCAAGATAGTAGGCTTCCATGTGGCTTCGTCAGACCTTCACTTTAGTTAATCATCCCTTCCAGTCCCCCCCCCATTTCTTCCCTCTTTCTAACCCCTCCCTACTTTCCAGCCTTCCCACCACTAGTGTTCCATCTCTCCCTATCATTTTAGATAAAACTTACACATTGAGATACATATAAACGTGTGTAATTGTAGTATTTTAAGAACTCATAGAAGGATGCTAAATATATAGTTATTCATCCAAGGAAATAAATAGATTCAGCCTTATCGTTATCAACCCCAAAGGTATTCTTTATAGAAAAATAACTTAAAAACATGAGAATTTAAAGTAATAGGACCAGACAGGCTTGGTGGCACATGCCCATAATGTTAGCATCTGGGAGGCCAAAGCAGGAATATGAAAATTTAAGGCGAGTCCATACTACTTTGACACAATAGTGTCTTTTTAAAAAAAGGAAAAAGGAAAAAAAAGAAAAAGGTACTGGGACAGGAAGTTGCCCATGTATGCATTTTAATTTGTTAATTAATAAGCAAAAGTTTGATGAGACCCTATCACAAAAACAAAACAAAACACCCAAGATGTGTAACTGCTATGGTCCTGTAAGTCTGCATGCCTCTGAGACAGCATCTGAGCTGTAATAATGCTATTGGTATTTAACAGCACATTCCTTCTAGTTAAAGCCTAAAGGGGAAGGAAATGTTCCCCTGACTCTACTGTGCATTTCTATGGTCAATTCAATTTTGAAGTTAATCTGGGAACGTTCATGTTTTTAATTATCTTATTTATAACTAATTTCAGTGAATTTTCAATCTTTTAGCACATTTTTAAAAGATTCGTTTTTTAATTTTTTTAAATTGTGTTTTTTTTTTTATTTTTTAAATGTGCATGTGTTGGTACAGATGTTCTTTGCGTGTAGGGTATCGGAGCCCTGGATCTGGAGAGAGGGTGCTGGGAGTCATCCCGGGTCCTCTCGAAGAGCAGTAAATGCTCTTAACCTCTGAGCCATTTCTCCAGAACCTTTATAGAATAGTTTTTTGAAAGGCCAAAGAACTTACTTTTGAAATGTTTTTAAAATACAACAGCTGTTGGTTAAAATGAGTCCCACAGTTATATTTTGAAATGGAAATATCCCAAGCAAGAAGATGGGTCTTTGTGTTAATACTGAACTAACAGTATATAGAGTAGTTAGGAAGAAATTATATCCAAATATATACTAGAGAATATCAATATTCAACACCCATATTAAGTTAAAATATACTGATGTGTGTAATAATAAGCAAGGCAGAAGCATTTGAGGATAAACATGTAAATAAGGGTTACTCTGTCTATAAACTGAATTCCCAACTGGCTTTCACAGTATGTGAAATATAAAAGTTTACATAATGAAAGAAGAGAGCACTAATTATTCATTAGGCAGAATAAAATTATAGTGGTGTAACTAACTACTGAGAATTTAGATCCAGACTTTGTGTCAAAATTAATTAAAGAGTTAAAGATAGCAGGACTGAAGAACAGCATTGGACTTAGAGCAAATCCAGAGAAGAGAAAGAATGCTAATTTATAAGGATAATGGGAAGGGTGGAAGTCTCTAGAAGAGGAGTTCTCAGCCCCTGAGAGGGGTCAGCAGCTAAAGTGCTTAGTGCTTATTATACAAGCCTGGCAACTTGAGTTCACTCCCCAGAACCAGCTCCAGAGTTGTGCACACACACACAGAGAGAGAGAGAGAGAGAGAGAGAGAGAGAGAGAGAGAGAGAATGTCATACATGTGTACACACCCAATATCGATAAATAAAATATTTTAAAAGAAAAGAAAAACATTGGCAGTGAAAAGGTGGTAGCTTTTTTAAAATGTTAAACTTTATAACAACATAACAAGTCAAAAGGAAACAACTGTCATGAAAAACTTGATGTAGAAATATAAAGAATCAGAATGTCATATAAACAGTTTCAATGAACCAGAAGGCTACAGAAATATGGTAGCTGGGCTTCTTAGTATGTGTCAGTACAGCTAAGTAAAAGCAATAAAAATTATAAAGAAAGTATGTAAAAAAAAACTTTGAGGTTGTATATGAAGATAAAGACTAAAATTTTTGACGCTTTCAAACTTGTCATTATTGTATTATTCTGTTTTCAGTGAAATTAAACATCAAGCATTCCAATAGATCTGAAAAGCAACTATTTTTGTCTTTAGTGACTATTTTTGGAACACACCAAACCGAATGCGCAAAACCTCTGCGTGCCAACAGCAATGTAGACACTTGAAGTTCCTGGTAGGATGTTTAATCAAGTTGGGAAACAAAACACATGGCTCATAAGGTTCTTTGTGACTTGGTTCAAGTACTGTGAGTCATCTTGGTGAGGAGTAGCCCTGCCCCTTTCAGGGGATTGCTTAGAGAGAGGATGCCTGAGACAACCAGGAGAGGTTGTGCCTTTGATGCCCTGGGCTTTGAGCTGAGCCCTAACGTAGCACTGTGCACAGTGTGTCCTCCACAGGTCACATGGCTCTGAGACTCTGTTTCCTCACTTGGGAAGCTGTACTGGAATGCTGGGGAGAATTCAATAATTCAGTGGTGCTGGGTAGACGCTGCTGCCTATTTAAAGCTCTCAACCAAGAGGAGTCGGACCTGTTTCTGGTGTAATACAGTACCTGAAATACTTGCTGCAATGACCTGCAAAGTGGTTCTGCTCCATCCTCAAAAGACATTTCAGGACTTTAAAAGATCTCATGGGGGAGGTTCATTTTTGTTTTACTTAGGGTTTCTATTGATGTGAAGTGACACAGTAACCACCGCAACTCTTATAAAGAAAAGATTTAATTGGGGCTGGTTTACAGTTCAGAGGTTTAGTCCATTATCTTCATGGCTGCAAGCAGGAAGAAATGGTGCTGAAGATCTATCTGGCTGAGAGTTTTACATCTGGATCAGGAGAGAGAGAGAGAGAGAGAGAGAGAGAGAGAGAGAGAGAGAGAGAGAGAGAGAGAGAGAGACTGGGCCTGACTTGAGCATTTGAAACCTCGAAGGCCACTCCAGTGACACATTTCCTCCAACAAGGTCATGCCTACTGTAACAAAGCCACACCTACTAATCCCTATTTCATAGCCCCACTTGCTATGCTATTAACCAAGCATTCAAATATATGAGCCTATGGGGTCAATTTCTACTCAAACTACATTTTGGCATCACAAATGTGTGGATTCTTTGCTGAGATTCATAGAGAATATCATAGATGAATTTGACAATAACTTTTAGACATCAAGATTTTACATTTGAACGTAAATCATTGCAAAATCAAAATGAGTGTCATTTGATCAGCTCTTGTTTCCCAGTTCCCATGCGCCAGTGACTCTAGGTGTCCTGAACGACACAGTTTCTAATACTCAACATGATCTCTTATAGAAAGTCACTGTACACGTTCAGGTAGAAACTATACCAGCTCTGCAAAGTGCATGCCAGCAGTTTTCCCCTTTAGTTTTGATTTCAGTATGCTTCAAATGTTCCAACAGTCCTGCAATTCATTCGTCAGTCCTAAACGAAAGGACTGGAGACTTATGAGGGGTTGGCGGGCACACAGTCTTAGAGAAGGTGGGGGGCAATGTTTTGGGCTCTAAGGATGTCTCCGTCTTAATTCCTGGACCCTGGGAAGGTTACATGTTATCTTGATAGCAAACAGGATTGTGCGGACATGATTAAGAGTCCTAAGCTGAAAAACAATGCTATATTTTGTACAATAAGACAATGTAATCACTAGACTTCTCCTGTGTCAAAGAGTGAGGCTGAGTCAGAGTAACAGGAAATGCCAGCAGCAGCAGACCTGAAGAGGAGATGCCTGCTGTCTTTAAAGGTGTAAAGGTCGTAAAGCAAGGGTTTAAAGCAGTTGCTAAAGCACAGAGAAACCATGAACTTGATTCTTGCCAAGAGCCTTCACTAGGGACGCCTTGACTTTTTCCTTGACAAGATTCACTTTGGACTCTGGGTTCCAGGTTGTGAGATGTTCATCTGTCTTTGTTTTCAGTCACTAATCTGATGTTAATGGGGTGCAGTACCCTGTAGATGCTTACAGGCAGTGTGTAGAGATGTCACCTGTGTCTGCAGTGTAGAGGAGATGCCTACAGGCAGTGTGTAGAGATGTCACCTCTGTCTACAGTGTGTGGGAGATGCCTACAGGCAGTGTGTAAAGATGTCACCTCTGTCTACAGTGTGTGGGAGATGCCTACAGGCAGGGTGTAGGAGTGTCACCTGGGTCTACAGTGTGTGAGATTTGAGACGGGAAACACTGTAAAGAATCCCGCAGCACTATCCTTAGTTTATAACTTCATCCAAACAATACAAAATGAGCCTCTGGGTTGTGCTTCAGGTACAAGGGAGACGGGCCTCTGTTCCTAGTCCTTCTGTTCTCTATCAAGATCATGCCCAGGGCAGATAGCAGGGTCTAAAACAGGGGTTCAGATCTAGGTGCCTGGGGAAATGAGATGAGGGGTGAAAAGTGCTTCTGTATTCCTTTGTATGGTATCACCCCCTTATCTTTTATTCTGACCTCGTTTTTAAGTTTTCAGAGCCCCCAGAAACCAGAAGTTAGAGGATGTCAGTAGACACAGGGTAGGGGCTGGGAGGAATGAAGAAGGCCCGCACTGTGGTGCTGGGAACAAATCCTCAGAAAGGACCCTGTTGGTACTGGCATCCCTGTGGCGAGAAAGCAGAAGTGAGTGCTATGTTAGGGTAATGGGAGCCCGAGGAAGGGCATTGAGGCATGGACATAAACGAGCACAAGATACAATGACACACATGCATAGACACGCCATCATGAAACTGTTTTACAGACACCCCCTCTGCCAAAATGGGGTAGTAAAAATATGAAGTCTGAACAGCAATGTGTTGGATTATTAAAACATTCAATGAAGATTAGAACAACCAAAAAATGCCTTTTTTTTTTTTCAAAAAGAAATGTTAAAAGGGCAGAGAAAATACAGAATCCCCTGTGGGCTTTTCCATTCTCTAATCCAAGGAAGGAAACAGTCCTCTGGGGAAAATCCCCTGGTAACTCCAAGGTGTGGTTAGCCTTAGTTAGATGAAATCTGCGCAGCCTACCCGTTTATGTCATGGTTTTCTGCTACTATAACAAATACCCGAGATGTTAACTTACAACCCTTCTCGTTTGTAAATAAAGGCTAGGGATGAGGCTCCGCGGATAAAGTGCTGCTGCAAAAGACAAGCAGCTGCGCTTGGATCCCCAGCTTGTATGTAATCCAGGAAGGTGGGATGTGCCTGCAGTCCTGATGCCGGGGCAGGAAGCAGATGCATGTGGTCATGGGGATCCAGGATCAGCAAATCAAACCAAGTGTCAAGTTCCAGGTACAGGGAGACACCCTGTCTCAAAAACTACGGTGGAGAGTGGTAGAGGAAGACATCCAATGTAGACTTCTGCCCTCTGCATGAGCACACATGAAAATGTACACTCGTGAACGCACACACACACAAACACACACACACACACACACACACTGTACAAACAAGTTCTGGTTCATGATCAGTTGCTGACCATGCTTTCTTTGGGGACTGTGATCAGGCCACTTATCGTGGTAGGGTCAGAAAAGCAAAACTTGCTCCTTTGCCAGGCAGCCGAAGAGGTTAAAAGGAAAGGGATAAGACTCCGTGAACCCTTTCAAGTGCACTCCCAGAGGCCTAAATATTTCTTATTAGGTTCAATCTGTTAAAGATCCTGCCGCTTCCAAAAAGCACCGTAATGGAGTTAAAGCCTTTAGCACTGGGGCCTTTCTGGGTATTTGAGACCCAATCTGGAGCAGGATTTCACACTCCAGCTCTGTTCAAAGGCTCTGCTCCTTTGGCCGCATGAGCTTAGCATCTTAGTGATACTTGATGTATTCTCCCCCTTACTAAATGAGCACAGAAGCACTAACTTCAAGAACCTCTGGGAAAAGTAAAAGAGGCTTGCCAGTGAGAAAATACCATATCGTTAGAAATCCTGAAGACCCTCACAATTTAAAGGGGGGATTTCTTTCTCTTGTATTTTCTTATGTTGAGACAAGATACTGTTACAAGCCCAGAGTGTCCTGGAGTTCACGATCCCTTGCTAGGGCCATAGTGGCATAGCATAAAGCCTGTTCTGTTTCTTTTTTGTTAAAATAAAATATAAGAACTGTGCTTACAAATAGCACTTTCTATTTATTTCATTATTTAAATGAGAAAAAGATGGATACTGTATTCATCTAGATGCTCTTTTACTTTTTATTTTTTTCTGAAATCTTTTGGCTCAAAATCATTGTGAAATCAGACTCCATTTTTATTTTGTATTCCTTCCTTCCTTCCATCCATCCATCTATCCATGTATCTGTCTATCTGTCTGCCTGCCTTTATCTCTAGAGAACTTTGATACATGAGTGCAAAAGTTAGACAGGGTCTCTTTAGTCCAGGCTGACTTCAAACGTGAAGTCACAGATGACCTGGAATTCCGATTCACCTGCCTCTGCTTCCTAAGTGTACCATTGCATGCACCTCCCCGAATACATCTGAGACCATCAAACACAGTCCACACAAGTAGCCTGCTTGACCTAGAGGGTTCCTCCAGCCCAGTGACTTTCTCAGGGGTGAGATGCAGACCTGTGGTGGCCAGGCCCAGAAAATCCCCACACCATAACTGAGTCACACACTTGGAACCCCTGAAAGTTCTCTCACCTAACTCCCCTCACCCTGTGAGGAACCTGTGGACAGAATCCTGCCCTGAGGGCCTAAGCCCTTTCTGTCACCAGAGCTGTATGCTACTGCCATCTGGTGGTTGTATCTTTTTCCTGACTCTGCCTCCAATTCCCTCTGAGTCCCCATCCTCTTTCCAACACTAGCTCCCAGAAAAGGAACATCCCAAGGACTTCTGCCTGAGTAGGCAGAAGCTAAATACAACTAAGGGATGGAGCAGTAAATGTCTTCAGACTTGAACTGCATGCTTCGGTTTCCCATGGGATGCTCCAGTTGGGCGTGGATGCTTGGATGTAGACTGCAAAGTGCCACAAATCATGAATTCCTCCACGGGACCTTTTAAGAAAGTCATACTGGGATTTTAGGTCTGTCTGTTGATGATGACAAAATAAAACTATTCTCATAGGACATCCAGGCCGCTTATATTTGAAATGTCGTTAATAATGGGGTTTAGAAACAGCTCCTGTTTTTAATAGACCTGAAGCCTGGGAAAGAAATGTAAGCTCATAGCTAATCTGACATCTTGTTAGGACCTGTTCCCAAATTCATAGATGCCATATTGCTGTGACCTCATACAACACATGGGATGTGGAGGACTCTCTAGGGGCTCTTATTTATTTATTTATTTATTTATTTATTTATTTATTTATTTATTAAAGATTTCTGATTCTTCCCTGCCAGCTCTTGAGGAGCCCACCCTGATGCCCTCAGCACCACGTGGGTCTTACCTTGTAATAAGGTGCTGGTCATGTGAAGTCGGCATAAACACTGAGGCCACTGCATCTATCAAATCAGAGAAGGGGCATAAAACTATGTTTCGACTTTCAGGCTCAGTGGTAGAACATTGTTCAGTGAGACCCTGGACTTGGTCCCAGCGCTGTGAGGACTTACCAGCATCAGCTTTGAAATTCAGTAGAAAAGTTCGGCTGCTCCAAAATCAGCCAAGCTGACGTTAAAACCCACACGAAATGCTATTTATGAAGGGGCGAAGGTATTTGTATCCAGCACAGTGAGTAGGATCTTTCAAAACATGAGGATTCATAGTTTAATTATTTTGCCTTGGTGACTGTCTGCTTCATAAATGTGAATAATGAAAGGCTTCTGTGGTCTGAGTATAAAATAATTGGGCAAGTGTACTATTTTTGAAGTTCTTTATACCTAATCATATGACTCCCCTGGATTCTATCTTTTCTGCTCTTACACTGGAGGAGTGTTTTCCTATTCCGTCTGTTTTCCTAGCTGCGTGTTCACGTAACTATATTAGACAGGGAAAATGAGGCTTGCTTGCTTGCTGTCTCACCGCAGTGTGGTTCCGCTGCTAGTTAATGTGGTTTGGAGGTGAAGTGTCCCCAGCGACGGATGTATTGACAGCTTGGTCCTGTGTGCAGCAAAACACAGAGGGTATGGATGGGGTCACAAAAATAGGACTCTAGATGAACCTCTGATGGACTCACCACTGAACGGGAAGAGGGAAGCGGTGGAATTTCAGGAATTTGGGGTTAGTTGGAGGCAGTGGGTCTCTCTCTTTCTCTGTCTCTTTATCTCTCCGTGTGTCTCTGTCTCTCTGTGTTGTTCTCACTCTGGCTTTCCTCCCTGTCCACTATAAAGCAAATATCATTTCCCCACTACACCCTCCTCCTGTGATAGTTCTGCCTCGAGACAGGCCTCAAGCACAGTCAGATCAACCACATGTGGGCTGAGACTCCCGACAACTACACTGAAGTACATCCTTTCTCCCTGTGCTTGGTTCTCTCGGGTGTTGTGTCTCCATGACTGACCCACTCGAACAACATCAGCAGAAGTTGGCTTTCTCTGGAAAGGCTGATGGAATCTGACTTGTCTGCCGTTGCTCTCAGAATTCCTCCTGTTCTGTGATTTTGCATGGTTTTTGTTTCGTTTCTCACCCCTCACCCCCAGATCAACGGTTTCCCGCTTCCTTGGACCCCACTAGGCATTCTCCCTCTGTCTGGAATTCCTGAGAAACACCAAGCCAGGTTGAAACTGATCCTCAGAGACTTGACCCTTGAACTCCAGCAGATGAGTGTGATGGGTTGTGTTGGAAACACTATCATGAGGACAGTTTTGCACAGATAATGACATGTATTTGATACTGTCCATTTTCTTGAGTTTATCTGTCCAGTCTACAGAACGATTCCCTTTACACACCTTCTTTGACCTCCAACGTCCAACACTCTTCTCTCTCCGTTCTCATTTAATGATCTTTCTCCTAACTTCACCTGAAAGAGGCACCCCTCTGAGAAGACCTTCTCACAGCTGCTGCAAGGAAAGCAGGTGCTCAATTCTCCGTGATTCCTTCCCATTACCGTGGGTGAATCAAGTCAGTCTCCTTATACAGGCAGGGTGCATGGTACCCTAGCGTCTCTGGACCACCCAAGGGCTTTCTTCTATAGTTTTCTGTGTTCTCTCTTGAAGCATCTTTTTTGCTCTAGCCTGCAACCCTTCTACTTGATAGAAAATACCGCTGAGCCCACTTTGTTCCACAGCCACGTTTTCATGTGTGTACTCTGTACTAAGTAAAATCTTCCGGGAAAATTGTGTCTACAATATCGAATTGTTTGTTACCTGACTCTGTTTCAACAGACTTAAAAAATGTTTAATGTTAATATTTTTTGGGGGGTTGGGGAGGATATGCAAGTGTGCCATGGCTTGCATATAAAGGTCAGAGGACAATCTCAGGAGCTGGTTCTCTCTTCCCACTATGTGGGTTTTGAGGATCAAACTTCGGTATCAGCTTGGTAGCACACACCCTAAGCTGCTGAGCTATCTTGCTGGTCCTCAACACACATTTGACCCAAACCCTCAGTGAATTCCTCTCATCTAAATCATTGATCTCCATATGTTGAGATCGGATATTAAATCTGTAGTCTATATCATACTTGAATTCACTTTGGTTTTGAACCAAAAAAATAATTTCCTATATTTTACCAAAGTCCTGTCTACTGGAGTCAGTGTTGGGACACCTTCGTTAAGAGTTTCATTAAGGGTCATGATTTCAAAGACTATCTATGTGCTACCTTCCAAATTCCTACCTGTGCCCTCGGATCTCGTTAGAACTCTGAATTCATGCAATGAATTGTCCACCTGGTATCATTACATTGATATCCCACAGACTTTGAATTTACTTTAATTTTTTTTTGAGATAGGATTTCACCAGCTTAAACTCAGTACATAGACCAGACTAGCCTCCAGTTCACAAAAATCTGCTCGTCTCTGTCCTGAAATTAAAGGCATGTGCCACCACATCTGGCCAAATGTCCTACGGATGTTTTGGGGTTTTTTTCTGTCAAAATTAAGACTTAAAAAATATTTTTTGTTTCCTTTTTTAAGCCTGCTTCTCTCTAGGTATTCCTTTTAGGAAAGAGAGCTGGCATTCTCAGGGCTGTGCATCTCACGCGTCATTTTCAGCCCACCGCGTGGTATACTCTTGTCTCATGCACTATCAGTCTACAGGTTCTACCACCTCTGCGTTCAAATATATCCAGAAGCAAACCATCCTTCAAGAGTTTCTCCAACAAATGCCCTAGATGAAGCCCTTGTCCCCCCTACTGAGCTATTGTAGTAGAGTTAAACACCATCTCTTGGTCCGTCTTAGCTCCTTGCATTGGCCACACAGCATGTGTGATGCCACCACAGAGACATCAGTCATGTTATTTGTTCTTCACAAAAATCTCCCATGGCTTTCACTCACAAAGTCCCGTTGCTATAGCGATAGAATGAACCTAAATGATCCTAAGCCTGGCCATTGGAAGAGATGAAATCACAAACACCTACTGACCGTTTCCCCTGTGAGACCTGTGTGCTCTGCCTCTGGCGTTTGTCTAGTTTTCCCGCCCCCCTGGTCGCATGTCTTATTCATTTATCGTATTCCACACTTAGCTTCCACAGATGCCTTATATGAGACAGAAACGTACTCTTCCTGTCTCTCATTCCTGCCTCTCTTCCCAAAGTGCAGAGGAATTGCAAGCTGACATTTAAAAATACTTGCTCCTATTTTCTTTCCCTGCAGAGCACCACGGGAAGAGAGATTTTTTTCATTGCTCACGTGTGCATCTCCAGCATCTGGGCCCTAGTTTGTTTTTATTGTCGACTAGGCACAGCCTTTTGTCACCAGAGAGGAGGAAACCGCACCTGGAAAATTGCCTCACTCAGATTGGCTAATGTGTGAGCGCTTGTCTTGATTGGTGATTGATTTAGGAGGGCCCCAGGCATGTGCTGCAGAGATCACTCATGGCCTACGGGCTGTGAGCTGCTCAGCAGTTACGATGGCTACAAGATATGGCTTTGGAATATGCTCAGTTTGTTTACACAGACATTCCTTATAATAAATACCATGCTAATATAAAAATCAGGCAGACATCTCACCAAGTAGGGAAGTTGGACAAGAGATGCTACTTGGTACCACTTGGAGATCCTTTCCAGTGAGGCCCCTTCCGAAGCGTGAGGCTCGACTGCATCCCCTGTAAAGCCCTTCAGCTGTGGCAGGCTGGGAGGGCGGCCCTAATGGAGGGGCAGAGCATCCTTAAGAGCTTTGGAGAACTGCTAGTCCTGACAAACCGGCATCTGGAAGCAGAGAAGAGAAAGTTCAACAATTACTGAAGCCGGGATCCTGCAAGGTCCCGAGTCCTCTCACTGATGGGTATCTCCTGAGGCCAGGGAAGCTGCATTTCTGCAGTGTGGCAGTGTGATCCGGTCCTAGAGACTTTTCCCAGAGTTCCAATGTTTGTATCATTTTCTTGGGGTAATCTCTTTGTGCTGTCAGGGCTCACAGCTTGTGGCTAGTTCAGCACCACATTGGGGTGAGTTCCTTAGCATATCAAGGCCTGCCTTGGGCTGGCTTTTGAGGCCTAATTCTTGTCAGAACTGCCTGGTAACAAGTTCTGATTTTACAGGCATTAAATTATCCCAAACACATGGAATGACTTTTAAATTACACAAAATGGTTATGTTCCTACCATCTGGAGCTGGGCTGCATAAGATCACTAGTTTAACATGACCCATGGCCCTCTGTGGTTTGTATTTCAGTTCTTTCTTGACTTCCTGCTATATCTTTTCAAAGTCAAGGAATTTCGAATTTATTCACTCGTTTATTAAAAAAACAACAGTTATAGAAACCTCATAATTAGCTAGATATTTTGAAGGAAAGAAAATGCAATAATTTTTTTAAAGGACTATTTCAGACTTAGGACAATTAAAAAGAGAAACCCAGCCAGACAGTGGTGGCGCACTCCTTTAATCCCAGCACTCAGGAGGCTGAGGCAGGTGGATTTCTGTGAGTTCGAGGCCAGCCTGGTCTACAAGAGCTAGTTCCAAGATAGATTCCAAAGCTACAGAGAAACCTGTCTTGACAAAAAGAAAAAGAAAAAAAAAGAAAAAGAAACCTAATATCAAGTGTGTTAGTTAGTATGGGAGCTATTTTCATGAGTGTCGTGAGAGTCTAAGCAATTTATAAACAAAAACACAAAAAAGAGCTGTCATGAATATTTTCTAGGCCAGGTGTGGTGGCCCATATCTGTAATCCTAGTACCAGGGAGGCAGAGACGGGAAGATGGTGAGTTCAAGGCTATCCTGGGCTAATTCTGAGATGGTCTCCTAAATGGAAAAGTTTGGATTGTGCCAAACTACCTGGACTCTTATTCACATGAATGGCTTGACACAGGCTGTCTCTCAACTGTTTGCCATTTGTGTGTGTGATAACATCCACTGTATCCCATGCATAAGAGTTCTATAGGAAGCCAGAATTCACTGTAACCCAGCAAAGCAAGGCTTTAATCTTCTAAGTATTTAAATTACTCTAAGGATAGTGGTTTTGTATTAGACATTATAAACTTTCCTTTTAGAGGAAGATGGACTTAAAAAGAGGATTGTAAAGTAAAGTGAGCATGAGGATGTGTTTTCCTTTTCTTTAGAGACCTTGCTAAGAAAATCAGGCCATCTGATTAACACAGAAGTTTAGCGGGCTCTAACCTCACTGCACTGTAAACTGAAGGCATGCATGCATGTGTTTTCATGTTCCATTTCAGCTCCAGTTTGCGTGTGATCCTCTGGAAAGGCATCCTGAGCAGTGCACACCACAGGACAGGCTAGTGTTAGACTGTCTTCACGCTCTTCTTTTAACAAGCCCTGGGGCGATAAATTTCCTTCCCTTTTATCCCTTCTCTTTCGAAATGATTCTTCTAGATTTGCAGAGCATTTCTATGAGCAGCAGGAATAAAGGAAAAATCTTTTACCTTTAGCCAAAATTCAGATAAAAGATTTAACTGGATGGAGGTGGTGAATGCCTTTGTTCCTAGCACTCGGGAAACAGGCAAGTGGATCTTGGTGAGTTCAAGGCCAGACTGGTCTACAAAGCAAGATCTAGGACAGCCAGAACTGTTAAAGAGCGAAACCCTGCCTCAAGAGAGAGAGAGAGAGAGACAGAGAGGGAAATTTTGAATATTTAGGATAACAAGCTACTTGGGGCCGCCATAGGAACTGTGTGTGAGACCAAGACCAAGATGGAGTATTTGCACGAGACAGAGTTTATGTTGGACTTTTTCTGTAAACATTTGCCCTGTTGCTCAGTCTCCAGTCCTCATCTAAGGGTGCAGTGCCATGACCATTAGCCCTATGTGTTCCCTAAGTATGTCTTACTCCAAAAGCATTCATATACCTCTCCCCCAACCCCTGCTCTTCCCATTCTCTGGAACTCTCAAGGCCAGTAGGTGTGGGGAGGGAGGGCAGAGAGGAACAGGGAGGAGTGGAGAGGGAGGGCAGAGGGAACAGGAAGGGTCCATTTACTTCAACCGCTGCAGTGATTGAGATGATCTGGCCACCCTTAAATGTTCTCTGCTCTGACTTCATCCCTGCCCAGTCATATAGATCCGTGTTGAGTGGTTTTAAGGCCATTGCCATCTAGTGTGTATCGGGAGCTCATGATGAGCAAGAATATTCATTAGAACTGGTTGTTTTTGTTTTTTATTCCTCCATTTTTTTTTCTTTTTCATTGATGGATTTTTTGGGGGGACGTGACAATTTCATACATGTATGTAATGAATTCTGATTATTCTCAATCCCACTTCTTCCTATCTTTTTTGCATCACTAACAGGTATGTACATGCATACACACACACACACACACACACACACACACACACACACACACCAGTCCCTTTCCATGACTTTTTGTTTTGTCATGTAACCCATTTAATTTAACCAGGGCCATCTATGTAACCATTGGGTTGGAAGTATCCCCTAGAATCTGGTGGGGCCATTGATGGAAACATGGCTCAGGCAATGATATCCTTCCTTCCTCAAACAGGCAGTGGAATTATTTCAAGAACAGAGACTCCCTTACACCCTGGAGTCGTAGAGAAGGAGCACTTAGTGTGAGATCCATCAAACCAGGTTTAAATCCTGCTGGGGAGCTATGCAGCCTTAGCCAAATCACTCAGCTCAGAGCTGCCTTCTCATTTGCCGTCCAGGGAGGAAGAGCATTAGCCCTGTAAAGGTCTTGCTACTAAAGGAGTCATCCTCACAGTCTGCCCCAGCCCATGATCCCTCAGCTCAGAGTCTGCCCCAGCCCACAATCCCTCAGTGTCTGCACCACCACGATCCCTCTTCTTGTCCTTATATTCCCTTTACTCTTGGCTCATGCCAAGCCTGTGAGTGTGGCGTGCAGCTCCTTCTGCCTGTGAGCGTGGTGTGCAGCTCCTTCTGCCTCACTGTCCTGAGTATCTTCCTAAATGTCACCTGGGTGAGAGACATTTAGTGTCCTCTGAAGGTCAGTCTGAGAAGCAGCCCTTTAACACCCGCTGTGGCATTTTCCGTCAGGACCTTCAGGAACACCGCTTGTGCCTTTACAGGATGTTCCTTTTTATGGGACTTCAGGAGAATTTGGTGTCTGCTCTGAGTGCCAAGCAGAGTGGCGCTTCTGAGCATTGGGTTTATTTTAAGCTTATGGCCAGTAAATTATGTAACTGACCGAGTTTCCCTTTTTTGAGTTGCCTGTTAGAAAGCTTATAGCCAGATTCATCACTCCTCTGGAGGAAGCATATTGGTCATCGCAGGGTGTGTTTCAGCTTTTATTTTTTGCCTCCAACCACCCCCCTTCTTTGTTGATCTCTTATTGTAACTCTTTTTATATATAATTTGAACATTATTTTAAAATGTATTTGTGAGAGCTTAGTTCACTGTAGGGGGGTTAGCCAGCATGTTTACACCCATAAAGTCACACCAACATGACTGCCCAAACATGAAGTGAATAAGGTCAACAATAGTCACATAAAGTGTTGTGGGGAAAGTCCACAAGGCCTCAACCCTGAACAAAAAGCTAGAAACAAGGAATTTTGAAAGGAGGAGATATAGTCTCATCTAGAGAAGGGCTGTGCTGGCTAGTTTTATGTCAACTTGACACAAGTTAGATTTATTGGAGAGAAAAGAGCCTCAGTTGAGAAATCCCCCCATGGGGTATGTTCTTAATTAGTGATCTTGGAGGGCACAGCCCATTGTGGGTGGGGCCACCCCATAGGTGGTCCTGGGTTCTGTAAGAAAGCAAATTGAGAAAGCCACAGGGGGCAAGCCAGTAAGCAGCACCCCTATGTGGCTTCTGTGTCAGCTCCTGCCTACAGGTTCCTGGCCTGGATGGGTTCCTTCCTGACTCCTTCAGTGATGCACAGTGATGTGAAAGCACAAGCCAAATAAAGCCTTTCCTGTTGTGGCGTTTTATCTCAGCAATAGTGAGCCTAACTGGGACATACGTCAACTCATTATCCAATACCAAATTGCCATCCTTGAAAACATACATAAAGTAACATTATACAGACTGAGTAGGTTGTATTCATGTATTTAGGAATATATATATATGCATATATACATTTACCAACAATTAATGAAAAAGAGGCTATGAATTTGAAGGAGACCAAGGAAGGCAGTTGAGGGTAGATTTGATTGGAGGAAAATAAAAGAGGAAATAGTGTAATTATACTATAATCTCAAAAAAAATGGGTAAAATGAAGTGGCAAATTGTTAATTTTGTAAATGATTGTCATGGTGGAGTTAGTGGCAGGACATCTATAGCCAAGAATCTTTATGGGAAGTATACTTCATACATATATATGTATATGTATATGTATATATATATACACACATATGTGTGTGAGTGTGTGTGTGAGAGAGAGAGAGAGAGAAAGAGATAGAGAGACAGAGAGAGACAGAAAGAGAGAGAATTTTAGGAACTGTCAAGAACGTTTTGTGGCAATGTTAGAGGCAATGTGTATTTCTCTTTCTTGTCATTCCAATCAAAGAGGAAATTAAAATAACCACTTGGAAGTACTGGAAGTATTTTATGCTGTGATCATCATGGATTTGCTCATGAGATATTATAATCTGAATAGCATGCCTTTTTCCATCCAAAGACCAATATTTACTTTCCTATATGCAGGTTGTATTTCTTTCCATCGATAATGAATAGAATGAACGGGCCAAACTTATTTTCGGAAGGAAGGATGTGCTGTGGTGAATTTTAAGCAATGGTTTGGACTTGGTTTCCCTCATTCCCTTCTGATTAGCATAATGGCTTCTGCCTTTTGCACAGTGTTTCTCCTTCTGCTGGAAAGTAGCGACATCCCCTCTGTGCCCTGAACTGTGTTGGGGAAAACCAGAAGTCCGGGTAGAGAGGGATTCAGCCAGAGTATGAGAAGGAGGTGAATGGAGTTTTTGCTTGCTTATTTTCCGAGTTAAGAGTGATATGGGGAAATTAAAAGAAAACAGAGTAAGCTACCAGTCCAAGTCTACCCAATACAAGACAAAGGGAGGCAGTCCGGAACCTGCATGAATTTGAATGCTTAAATGTTTTATTACCTTGTGTTACAAAGTAAGGACATGTTCTTGGGTCATTTTTGAGAGAATCAAAGGAGAAAAGATAGACGTGGATTATGACATTCTTTGCAAGTTTCCCTGAGCTATGCAGAAGGAGGGCATTGGGTTTTAAACACCTTTCATTGCAGGATTTCCCTCTTTTAGATGTGACTACATTACAAGATAAGAGGGGGTTACTAGGATTACCAAGTTTTACCACACTCTAAGTGAGGTATGTATTATATGAGCTACAGCACAAAGTTTGTCTTCTGGATAGACAACCTGTGGCCAAGTTCTGCATGTAGGCATTCACTGATAGTTATCAGTGTGAATACAAAATCATAATCGTACTCAAAACATTGAAGTTCTGTTTTCTTTGCAGGGCTTAGGGTTCAGTTACTTGGTTCTCAAGCACGAGTTTTGTAAATTATAATGTTGAGTCAATTTTGAAAGGTTGGAAATGCCTAAAACTATTGGAACTGCCAGACATTGTAACACAGGTCTATAATCCCAGCACTCAGGAGGCAGAGATTACAGGAGAATCTCTGTGAGTATGAGGCCAACCTGGTCTACAAAGCAAGTCCTAGAATAGCCAGGGCTACAAAGAGAAATTATAACAACAACAAAAAAACCTCTTCCTTCTTTTTTCATCCTCCTCCTCTTTCTCCTCCTCATGTGTGTTCATGTATGTGTGAGCTTGTGTGTACAGAGCACATGGAAGACAGAGGTCGGTATGAGGTCTCTGTGTAGTCTCGAAAACTGAAAATAATACAAAGCAACAGCAAAAACAAGAGCAACCCCCAAAAAGAAGAACAAAACTGGGCAGTATGATTCTTCCCTGACTACTCTTTATTTTGCTAACTTCTACTGTTATCTGAATGTAGTCTTATTACTGAAAAAGATAGGGATTGGTCTGAGAAAAATAAACATCATATTAGAGCAAAGAAGAATACAAAAACCTTGACAAAAAAATGCTATTTATTTCCATATGAGCTAAGTAAAATTGAACTCTTCTTTTTGGTGCCTAAAGAAGTAGACCTTAAGGCTAGAGAGATGACTTAGTTGGTAAAGTGCTCGCTATGCAAGCAGGAAGTCCTAAGTTCAGATCTCTAATACCCATGGGAAAAGCCAGGGTGGTGGAACACACCTATAACCCTAGTGCTTGGGAGGCCAAGACAGAGGGATCCCTGGGGCTTCCTGGCCATTCAATTTAGCCAAATTGGTGATCTATAAGTTTAATGGCAGATCCTATCTCAAAAAACAAGATGGAAGACAATCACAGAAGATACCCAATATTGACCTCTGTCCTCCATGTACTTCTGTGCACATACATGAACACATATGGAGCAAGAGAAAAAGAAAGAAGGAAGAAGATGAGGAGGAAGAAAGAAGAAGCAGAGGAGGTGGGGATGATAGTGAAGATATAAGGGGCTTGACACGGATTCTGCTTAGAATCTTACAGTAAGAAATGCTTGTCAGAACAAGACTAGGAACAAACTAGAGCCGGAACCAACATGGCCATGAAGGCACGGCAGATTGCCCATCAGACTGAGCCACAATGGTGGATGGAATTGGGCAGAAGTGGAGAAATGTGGAGATAAACATCTTTTACTTTGAGACCTCTTTCTGTCTTCTCTGAGAATGCTTTTCTGTTCTAACCGGGTTATCAGTAGGTAACATCATCATCTTTGAGTTAACTGGTCTCAAGGGAGTTTCCTAGCTGTTCTCTCTTTCTCTTTAGCCATCTTCCAACCCAGCTGCACATTTACCTCCAAAGGGTATGTTAAATGTTATCTCTCTGACCATGTCTGTGGCTGCCTGAACTACTCTCAACACAAAGATTAAAGTCTAGCACAGAGGTCATGATATGCTTGTCACCTGCCTCAAACTTCCTCTTATCCCTCTCCCCCTCTTCCTTGGCCCTCCAGCTTCTCAAACAGTATCATCCCTTCCTCAACAGAGATGTGTGTATATGCGTCTTCCTCAGCTCTGGTCTCTCTCTCCTTGCCTCATCTCCCCTGCATTTTCATCTCAGCTCCTTCCCACCCAGCAGCCTCAGCTCAAAGAGATCTTCCCCCAGAATGCCTGCTCTGCCTTCAGTTATTTCAAATGTTTCCCTGCTCTCTCTTTTCATAACACTCTTGCTTTCATCCAACTAACTTACTAGTTTGTAGAACCATGTTTTGTGATTAATAGATTCAAATGGTCCCCCTGCACTTTGAACCCCCTATATTTGAGGATCTCAGTTATTGTATTTACTTCCTATTTTGTGACCAGTGTCTGAAAGCCTTAGGCACATACTCAAAAACACTCAGGTAAGAGCAACTCAATAGACAGAGATGGATAGGTGGGGTTTTGGTGGTGGTGGTGGTTCTGTTTCGGGGTTGTTATTGATTTTGCATTTATGGAAAGTAGGGCAGTGATTTTCAGTGGCCTTAAGAACACTAGCCCCTGAGTGTGCATCACTGTAACACTGTGCTACGATGGATGAGATGAGCAGAGGGCTGGCATGGTGTTGAGCGTGGAGACGGCCTTGATGAAACCTTAGCCACTTAAAGAGCTGTAACAACCAAGCAGAGTCACTCCTGAGGAGAAACCTGTTCTACTCTAGAAAGTATCTCAAGATTGTCGAGACTTTGGACATTTCAAAATTAATCTTGTTTTTAACTGTATAAAATAAAAAAAAAAAACTGGTCTTGGAAAGATAGCTCAGCAGGTCAAGGTGTTTACCATCATGCGTGATGACCTAAGCTCCATTCCCTGGACTGCACGGTGGACGATCAGATGTGACTCCTACAAGCTGTTCTCTGATTTAAGCACATGATCTGTATCATATGTATGCCCATGTGTGCATAAAAATAAATAGGTGTCAACAAATACATGGACATGAATACATGTTATACCTGCCAAGTACTTTTGCTATATGTGCACCTTGTAAAATGTTTGAATTAAGTCAAACTTACCTCCTTGAACATTTCTCATTGTTTTGGTACTGTCGCCACCCTGATGTGCAATAGCACATTAGAATTTCTCTCTGTGTGTATGTGTGGTGTATGCATGCCTGCACAGTTGTGTATATGTGCTCACCCATGTATGAACGTATGTGCTTAGCTGTGCATGCACATGTGGAGACCAGAGGGCAACATTGGGTGTCTCTATCTTTCCTATGGTATTTTTTGAAAGAGGGTTTCTCACTGAACCTGAGTAAGGCTAGACTGGATAGAGAAAAGGCCCCTAGAGTCCCCCTGTCTCTGCTTCTGCTCATGTTACTGTGATTTGAGTGGGCATCACCATGGCAAATATGATGTGAGGGCTAAGATCCAAGCTCAGGTGTTCGTGCCATCTTCCTGCTCCTCTGTGCCAGGACTTCTGCTTCTCTGGGTAACTAACGGCACCGTGCTTGGTCTCTCCCTTCTGCTGCGTCTCCTGTCATCCTCAGCTGCGGTGAGATCATCTTTTCGCGGTTGGCTCTGTTTCTTCTAAGAAGAAACACTGTCTCAGTCACTGTGTGTTTTCTCTCTCCTCGACGGGAGTCACAGACAACAGGAATAGTAAGATAATCCCCACATATCATAAATCACACATCCCTGGGCTATGATTTAAGATGCCTGTCATTGACTTCACATATATGGATCTGTGGTTATTTGGAATTATTTCTACCATCCTTTTCTGTTAATCACTTTACGAAATTTTAATTTAAACATACCATAGATTATTTTAAAAATTTCTCATTGTACCACTCATTAGGTTTACAGTGAACTCCATAAATTACCAGCTATTTGGTTAACTTCATTTGATTCGATCACTTAATAGCTGGACAGTAATTGCCAGTACATAAACACAACAGCTTCAGATTCCTTGCTGGTTTTGGATAATAATCTAGCATTTTTTAAACCAAATTATCCAGAGAGGTTTGTTTTTCCTACTTGTTAATAAAACTAAGCAGTTATTTTTGATTTAAAGGCTTCGGCAGTTCTCCTGTCCTGCTGGATAAAGCTGAACTCTGCTGTGGAGTTCGGGATGCTCTGATCTGTTCCAGACGAAACTGCTCTCCCAACCTGAGCTTTCTCTTCCCTTCACTTTTATGCCCCCTCCGTTCCCTCCTCCCCACGTGCTCCCTTGGATGCTATGAATTAATTATTGACTCCAAAAGTAATAATACCCAGAGGTATTTTTAAAATACTAGTTTCATTTCTTTAACTGAGGTCAAAGTAACAGTAGTATAAACAATATGGGGGCGGGGGATATGTTTCTCTTGGTATTGCCTTGCCATGACAAACCACTTCCAACCCACAGGGTCACTTTCAGTGAGAGACTGGAAACTAGCTGCTGTGTTTCCCGGATGCACAGTGGGCTTTTCTGTGCTCCTTCAGCAATACATCTATCTTAGGCCAGCAGGGAAGTGGAAAGGGCAGGAGGAAGGCGAGGTCCAGTCCCTCTAAGGACATCTAGTGGGTTGGTACAAGCCATTTTTTTCTTCTTTCTCATTGGCCAGAAGCTAGTCACATGGTCCCGCTAGTTGCTAGGGAAGCTGGAGTGTTTGTCTCAGTATAAGCTCTCTGCGTCTGTTCTGGGTACCGTAGCTGAAATGGTGAAGGAATAATGAACGTGCGAGTGTGGATTTACGTCTCCTTTTCTACCTGCCCTTTACTGTGCTCAATGCTAGCAATGCACACACGAATAAGGACGGAATTAGTGGGAGCACTCAGCTTAGTTGGAAGACTTTGGAGCAGTGTGATGACACACACCTGTAATCCCAGCACTTGGAAGGTGGAGGCAGGAGGATTAGGAATTCATAGTTGTCCTTGTCTGCATAGCACATAATAAATCTGAGGACATCCTGGGTGAGGTGAGACCCTGCTTCAAAAAGCCCAGAGGCTGGAGAGGTGACTCAGTAGTTAAGAGCACTCGCTGCTCCTCCAATGCATGGTGGTTGGGTTCCTAGAGCCCATGTCATGTGACTCACAGCCGCCTAGACTTCCAATTCAAGGTCCTGACACCCGCTTCTGGCCTCTCCAGGTACTCACACATATGTGGTGCATACTCACAAACACATATGCACACACACATGTGCACACACACACCCCAATAAATAAAAGCACAAATCTTTACACACACTTTGGGTAAGTT
Organism: Alexandromys fortis; assembly: GCF_014885135.2. Taxonomy (NCBI): domain Eukaryota; kingdom Metazoa; phylum Chordata; class Mammalia; order Rodentia; family Cricetidae; genus Alexandromys; species Alexandromys fortis. Next base: position 9,473,131 of record NW_026067929.1, on the reverse strand, counting down.
CTTATTTCCTTACTATATTGTAAACTGGTAATCTACCCATATCTTTGCTTGTATATTCTGTATAAGCAGATGTGTCATGCATGTATGTAGTCTGCATGTAAATTTCTGTGCTGCATATACCATCTGGCATTCTTTCTCTGCTTATTGTCCATTGAGTGCCACACTGCCCGCCTTGTCAAAGGAGCCCACATATCCCTAACTTTAAAGAGCGGTGACCATTCCTTTGAGGGATAGTTACAAGAGGGTTTGCCTGGTGTTCCCATTTCCCCTCATCACTGTGTTGTAAGGTCCTGGAGTCTGGTTTAGGCACGGGGGCACTTGCCTTATGTCAACACTTAAAGGAAGATGGTGGCATGGACTCCCTGTTAAAGAGAAAGAAAGAAAGAAAGAAAGAAAGAAAGAAAGAAAGAAAGAAAGAAAGAAAGAAAGAAAGAAAGAAAGAAAGAATCACAAAGGAAAGGTACTTCATCATTTCCTGTCTCTAGCATGATAGCCCAGTGGCAATAGGCTAGAAGGTCCCCAGCAAATGTCTGCAGAGCCCACTTAGAGTGCTCAGCATTCTTTCCTGGGTTCGTGAATGGCAATGTGGGTGGAATCTCTAATGAACTGGGGAATCTCTTACATACTGTGTTTAAAAATATCATACTTAATAAAAAGTTAAGCGAATTCTGAATCAAATTCAGAATCCACCAAGAGTTCACTCTTTCCTCCAGTATTTTCATCTTAGTCTATCTTTGACTTCATTTTCTTTGTTTTTATGAAATGGGTGATAAAGAAGCTTTTTAAAAACTTTGATCCTCCCCATGTTCCCACCAATCCAACTTTATGTTCTCTCTCTCTCCCTCTCTTTCTCTCTCCACCCTGCCTCTCTCTCCTCTCTATTTAGAAGAAGTTGCGAGAATAAAAACAAATGATCAAAATATCTAATGAAAACCTTGACTTTTATGTTTTATTATATTGCTATACTTCTTGCTAGAGTTTCTTCAAAAAGCAAACTGAAATCCTGTGGACTAGGTGCAAATCTTGCATAGTTCTGAAAATGTCGATCTTCTTTATAACACTTAATTTGAAAGTCAATTTCCAAATTAATTTAAAAAGACCTCTGACTTAATCAAAGCCTAGTAGCTCTAGATCAGTTTCCTCAACCTGTGGGTTTCGCTCCTTTGGGAGTGGAACGACTCTTTCACAGGGACTGTATATCAGAATCCTGCGTGTCAGATGTTTACATTATCATTGACAGCAGTAGCAAAATTACAGTTAAGGAAGTAACAGCAAAAATAATTTTATGGTTGCGGTTGCCATGGCATGATGAACTGTATTAAAGGGTCACATCATTTGGAGGTTGAGAACCCCTGCTCTGTATAGTCATATTTTTCCCTTAGATCCTTCAAAAACATGGACGATTAGTATGTGAGAACCATAGAATTTGGAAGACTGTGTTAAGTCCAAGCTATTAATTATACTACTTCTATGTTACCAAACCCTAAACATTTGGGGCCTCTGTCCCTCTGTCAATCATGTAAGAGGTCTGAATTAAACCAGAAACGCCTTCCGGTTCTCAGTTGTCCCGGAGATGAATGGACAACAATATAGGATTGTTACCCAGGCTCTAAAAAAAAAAAAATTGCAAAAAGTTGCAAATTAGTAACTTCTCACTTTCCATGGGCCTAAAGAACACGATGATGGTTGAGGCTCTTAGACTATGGTGTGAAATTAATTCATGCACCTTCTTAAGTGATACAGAGTTACTTGGGTGTGGGGGCAAATTTGGATCAATTTTTTGTGGTGTACTAAAAGGTTATATGAATCATTGCTTATTAGCATGGTTGATATCATCCAAATTAATAGCTGAGTCCCCAGTGCCTCAATGATTCATGTTTCATTGTGCGACGTGTACAAGGCCTTAGACAATGAATGTAAAGATCGGCTCCCTGTCAGAAAACCGTGTCCTTGGGGAGTGGTATAAATAATAGTCTACATGGAGTATTGACTTGCTAAGCTCTCGGGTTTGTGGAACATTTGGCTTATTATGTCTAAATCATAGATGATATATTATTTAACCAATTAATTAGGTCTGACTCTGATCACATTTGCCTGCCAGAGCTCTGTTTATTTAACATGCTTCAGTGTAGAAAATGAGTCTTTGGCAACAAGCAGGAAAACACTGTACAGCCGCAGTGGTTGAGTGAGTCAGGTCCTGAGGCTACTCCAGCAATCTTCCTTACAAATCCTTTGCAATACATACTGCAGGGCAAAGCATCTCACAGTGGAGAGGGTGGCTCCGGAGTCCTAAGAATCCACAGTGAATTCAAGTCTAGACTCACTCATTTGTCAGTGAAAGGGGAGGAGGGAGAGCGAGCAAATCAGATATGCCCAAAATGTTACAGAGGTACCAGTGAATCAAGGATGCTGTTGCCAGTCTGTGCGTAGCCGAGAAGGGCGAAATAACAGCCAAGCAGCGGCAGGAGCAGCGCTGTTCTCAGACACAGTCACATAAACAGCAGCCAGGGTTAGGCCTCCTCCCTTCCGAAGCAGCAGCCTGCAGCCTGGTGAAATGCAAGGCTCTGAGGTCTGAAAATCTCCGGAGGAGAGCATGGCTACTGTAAAAGCCTTGCTCAGAAACCCCAGCGATCTGGACAGGCTCAACTCCACGTTAGCAAGAGTTCCTTTGGGAAAAGAAAGGCTACCTTTTCTAGATTTCTGCCAGTAGGCAGCCCCCTTAAAGAAGATCTCAAATTACCTGTAAGAAATTTTAAAAAGGCAGACAGAGAGAACAAAGTTTTGGCATGCCTGCAGAAACAGCAGTGTCTGTAAAAACTACCTAGAGACCGAAGCTAACTGATCATTTGCCCATGGCTCTTACCTGGGAGTGGAAGGTGGGGAGAAATGGACAGTGGCCGTGACGGGAGGACGAGGCACGGTGCAGCTTGGTGAAGCCACGCTCTGACTGCGTTCTGCCCCCTCTTCATGCAGTGCTGCGGGCTGGTGCATCGCCGGCGAGTTCGGGTGTCCTATGTAAGTTTCTATTGCTGAACGGCTGCAGCTGGGAGCTGAAAATGTCACTTGTGTCTGTCTGGTCTCTGTTGCTTCTTTTGGATGCTTTAATCCCTGTGCTGAACCAAACAGAAAATCAATCATTTATGCCACGAGTTGTCAAGGCACCTGAGGTCTATGAGATTCTGAGGTCTTTCCAGAGATGCTTTTGTATGTTTATCTTTTGTGCCAGGTTACTTTTGTAAGGTTGGGAATAGCTTGAGGAGGGATTGTTCTCGTGTGTATATGTGTGTGAGGGAGTATCTATTGTCTCTGATATCTGTATCCGTTCAAACCAGTTGATAGACTCTTTGGCTTGGAGTTCTCATATGTGAATCGTGCCATGGGATGGGAGCTCTTTTTCTAGATATGAAATAATACGGAGTTGGTCAAATTACAGACCATCATTGTCTAATGTTAAATCCTGTTTTGAAGAGCTTCAGAAGAGGAGGAGATGATAATCGGCTGACGAATGACACAGCTGTTGCAATCATGCCAGCGATTCCAACGGCTTTATCATTCTGGCTGTCTCTGGGAAACAGCCCTTATTTCGTGGACCTGCTGTGTTTTCTTTTTTTGCAAAATGGCTGTCTGAGTATTAAATTCTAAAAGGCAGGCTCTCGCAGATACCGAAGTGTCACTGTTTGAGAGGGTTGGATGTTAATTGAAATCCAGGGCACTGCCACCCCGGCGACAGGCTCCGAGGAAGCGCCGGCTTTATTTTCACACTCCTGTGTGCAGCCCCTTTATTTTCATGGAGCAAAGGGAAAGAGAGCAGGCGATTTATGCAGGCTGGCCAGACTGCAGTGCTGACTGGCTTAACACTGACTCGAGATTCCTGGATGCAAAACAAGTAGATAATAGACAGTGGGCACTAATCAAATCTTAAGGGTATCACTTGGAAATCTGTGACCTTGGGGGTTGGGCTAGCAGAAGAGATTCACCTGAGACCTCAGGACAAGCAAGGTCAAAATCAGCTGTGTTCTAAAACACAAAGTTGAGGATGAAGGGTGGGAGGGGGTGACGGATCACTACATTCCTATCAGAGCTAGAAGAGTTCTCCTTTATTAAATAATTAAGGCCTTTAAAAGCTCCTTAATTGAAAGGGTTTTAGAATTGTTGTGTGCTCGGTGCCATTTGTGTTTTGAAAGCAACAGCTGACCCGTCAGGAGTAAATGTAGTTGTGAGGTAGGCAGCCAAGATTGTTTTTTTTAAAGACGACATCTACAGGCAGAGATGGGTGAATTTTTCCAGCAGAAAATTTAATTGATTTTTAATAAGATTTGGGAACAAGTACCATAACTTTTTCATGTGCAAAACTGCCTAAAAATAAAAATTTCAGAATAACTTGGAATTAAAGACCTTTATTTTCAGGAATTAATGAGGACTCTGACTTCTGTGTCTTTATGTGTTTCTGTTTATTTTGCATTATGAATTACAAGAAATCTAGGCTATATTTGCCTCCTGTACATGAGGTTTCTGAACAAGGATGTAATTTATATTCTGCTTGTTTTTGCCCCTTTTCGGTGCTATACATGTAAATATGTAGAAGGAACAGACACTCTATCCTGGTTTTGTATTTTTGGAGTCATGACTAAAATGGGTGAGCACTTGTTTCTTTATAATTATCAAACTTTTTGCCCCATATTTAGGGTAAGAAGCCACAACAATAGCTAGTATATGTATGTTTTAAAGACGTTGTAAAGTCAGATATTTTGATCTGCTGTATGAATTTTTTTTAGAATATTTTGTCTTGGGGCTTTGTTACCCACATGTAATTCCTTCAGGTATTTAACTGAGTGCTGTTTAACCTCTGGCTTTCAGTTTTCTTTATAGATGGCCAACACAAAGCCATAGGTAGGTGAACTCTGAAACCACAGTTCCCTTCGAGGGGAAGAACCGGCGGTGACTACATCTGTGAGTGAGACCTAGTTTACCTGCAGAGTTGTCAGATCTGGGGCTACTCACTGAATAACTGGGTGTACAGCATTTCAAAAGGCAGCCTTGTCCCCAGTATTTATACTAATATATGGGGTATTCTATTGTCATTTCTTAAATATATTTTCAATTTTGGGAAGTGACAATGTAGGTCATACCAGGAGTAAATTCAAATGTTTGTATATACATATAAATCAGATATCTATTGTATATGTAACATTGTAAATGAAACATGTAAATAAGATAACATGTGTGCTCAATCACCCGTTGAATGACTGCATTTCAGTCAGTGATGGATTGCACAGATCATGGAAGTCTAGGCAGATAAGGATACCTGGTGATTTACACATCTTAGTTTGTAAGCACTATGATGTTTATACAGCTACACGATTGCCTGGTGATGCATCCTCCGATGGGTTATTCACTGCTCAGTGGTGTGTGTGTGTGTGTGTGTGTGTGTGTGTGTGTGTGTGTGTGTGTGTGTGTTCAATCTTCTGGGAGTTTTTCTTTCTTTTTTAACCATTTTCTTTTTAAGATGACAGCTTTGTTAAAGATTCCTCCTACTCTGACACTGTCTTTTAGAAAGAACGGTGAACATTATGTGGGCAGCAGAGAAAGTTATACGCACGTGCCACCTTCCTGCATCTCTAGTTCTTTACCTTCCAGAGCCGTTGGTTTTATTTGGCTCCCTTCCCTCTCCTGCTCAACATAGACTTGATATCCAAAACTTGTTCTGTGAGCAAAGAGCCCTGACTATGGGCCGGAAGCCCTGTTTTTCTCTTTAAGACTCAGGACATAAGGCTCTCATTTTGACATTATTATTTATTTTTGAGCTCTAGTCTTCATTATTTTATTTATACCTAACAGTAATTTCTCTTTCAGAATCTGGCTTTATATTTCAGGAAATCCTTATGTTTACCTAAACTGCTTTGCCATTTTATTAAATGATATAAAAACATGTCAACTGAATAGCTATTATTAATTTAAACATGGAGAGCACTACTGTGACTTGAAAAACATTGACATTTGCATCCTTTGGGAGAAAGGGTTGATTCCCATTCTGCTAATGTTTAGTTGAGGTTCAGGTGGCCTTCCATGCTCATAGGTTCCACATTTGTGGATTTCACAGCAGGATCAAAAGTCTTTGAGAGAAGTCACATCTATATTGAGCCTCAACAGTCTCTTGCCTTTTCCAGCAGTACCGTATAACAGTACCAACATTTGCATTGCACCAAATATTAGGTCATCTAAATATGACTTAAAGTTTGTGGGAGAATGGACACAGGTTACGTGCAAATTTTATCCCACTTTATATGGAGACAAACTTGAATCAATATTGACACTCACAGGGGGTGTGGTTACTAAGGACATGTTGTATAGATGTGTAGATTGAATATGCCTTGTCTGAAATGCTTAGGAGTACAAATGTTTAAGATTCTTGAGGTTCTTAGGGTTTTTAGTTTAGGGAATATTCTCATAGAGTTTTTTTTTTCTTGACTGTGCATCCCTAATCTGAAATTCTGAAATGGTTCAAAATCCAGAAAATCCAGGCTCAAAATATGTGGATGAGTAACCTGCAAATCAAACACATAGGAGAGATGGTGCTAAAATTTCAAGTTCGGAGTTTGAAGAATGTAGTCAGTACTCAATTCCAGAAGACCTGCCTTGGGGCTGGAGAGATGGTTCAGCAGTTAGGACTGTGTACTGCTGTTCCAGAGGACATGAGTTCAGTTCCCAGCACCTAAGTCAGCCAGCTCGCAACCACCTGTCACGCAAGCAAGCTCCAGGTGCACAGAACCCCACACATGAAGTTGGTTTGTTGCTGCTATTGTTGTGTTGTTTTGTTTTGAAGAAACTAGTCATTGTCAACACCTCTTGTGTTCACCATTGCCCCCTTCCCTCAGTGGAATCATTTACCTGACAGCATCCTGGCCTCATTTTTCCCATATCTAAGTCTTGTAGAAATGAACTCATATAGGCTAGTTTCTCATCTCATTTACCTGGGTCACTTGTCCTTCATTTATAAGACAGCTCTTTGTGGTTATAGTTATAATCTTATTCTTGTGGGTATATAGTATTCCATTGTGTACTAAACCATGATTTAGTTAGTCATTCTGCTGTTGATGGGCTCCTGGGTAGCTTCCAGTTTGAGGATATTATAAACATTATGGTTTTTAACAATTGTGATATGTAATGTTTAGGCATATAATTCTGTTGGATTTCAATCTAAGAGCAAAAGTTTCATGTCAGAGGTTACAATATACCCATGTTTGTCTTAAGTGGGCACTAGTAAGCATTCCAAAACATTCAGTCCATTTATACTCCTCCTAGATGGCCGTGCTCTACGAGGGATTTGCTTTTCTGTTGCACCGAGCCAGTCTGTAGGCAAAAGTATCCCCTGAGGCCTCTCCTTTGCATTTCCTTAATAACTACCAAAGTGAGGCATTTGAGCATCTGGCTATCCTTTGTGCAGTACCTGTTGCAGTATCCTGCTTCGTTTCTCTTGGGTTATCTGTCTTTTGAGACAGATTAGTGAATAAAGAACTGATAAAGAAAGCAGCAACTGGCAATTAGCATATAACACAGCATTGGGTGATGGTGTCTATGAAGAAAACTCCTTAGACTGTGGGATTAGACTTGGCATAGGTTGGGATTTTGATGAGATCGCTTATTGACCATGTTATAGCAGAGACTTTTCTTCTCTTTTGAGGCTGGTAATTATCCTATATAATCAGGATCCCAGTAGACTATTGAAGATTTGAAAGTTAAAATAAAATAGTTTGTCAGCACCTGCGTATCAACTCCTGTATAGTTATTTTGGGAAAAGCTGGTAGAACTACAGTGGACCCAAGCGATAAAACCGTAAGAGAGCAGCGGGGGGGGGGGGGGGGGGGGGGGGGGGGGGGGGGGGGGGGGGGGGGGGGGGGGTAGGAAAGGGGTAGGGGATTGTCCTGGGCTTGGTGGCTGCCTGTATTCATTGGTTATTACTAATCATCTCCAAAAGCTTTGCTAACAAAGGAAACAAACTTATCCATACACAATGAATCTCTGATGAGACAACATTTTTGTTAGGCTCTAATAATTTTTTAACCTTTAGAGCATCTATTTAACTGAGATCACAACGGGTGTTACTTTTGTGCCTTTTGCATGACTGAGTCATGCAAATCAGAGCTTCATCTATGATTAATACAGTTGCCTCATGCACAGTCTTTTAGAGTTAACAGTTGTTGCCTGCTTTTTGTGTCAGGTTAAAGAATGGGTAACGGAATTGTGGAATATATTCACACATGTAATTTTACTCAGCTGTAAAGAAAAATTAAATCTGCAGGAAATGGATGGACCTGGAAGGTATTGTGCTGTGGGAGATGGCCCAGACTTGGACAAAAATTGCATGTTCTCACACGGGCAGAGCCTAACTTGGAATGTCTGTATGTATAAGAATAGGGTGGTAGGAGAGTGAGCACAGACTGTGAAGCTAAATAGGAGAGCAGGGGAAGGGAAGTGGTTTGGGGCTAGGAGGGGATCCCCCATGACACAAAAGCAGAAGGTAACAGGGAGAGGGAGGCAAATGAGGGTGCAGGGGTGGAGAACGACAAACAACAAACCAATTTTGTTGGGAAAATGCCAGAATCAAGCTTAATTCTTTCTATGCCAATAATAATTTGTAAGATAACCTCAAAGGTAGGCAAGGTGAATTGCCATGTCACAGGGGAGAAGCCATCCATCAAGGCAGTGAGCTAACTGTATTGCTACAGGGCTCAGCAGCTGCTGGTAGCTGAGCTGAGCATCAAAGTGAAGTGATTCCTTCTCTAGGTACAGTGTTTGGTTCATCTTGCTTGGAATGTCTTCTTATGGTTAAACAATTGGATTATAATTAAATTTAATTAACATGAAGACTTTATAATGCTTTGGAGCATAAAAATCAATTGTGATTGAACTTGAGAAGAGCTCGTGTGCCACATGATCGCGGCTGCTGGTGAGTGGGACCGTAGGTCCTGTCCAGCTTGCCTTGTAATTTTTCACTCGTGATTCATGCTTTTCTCCAAATCATACCAATTTAGGGAAATCCTAAGGTGGTCTTAGGATGGTATTTGAATTCTAACATCTGCCTTTTAAATCGTATTTAAATTTAAATCATCTCGACGCCCCAGCAGGTAAAGGCACATGCCACCGAGCTGTATGACCTCAGTTCAATACCCAGAACACACACGATGGAAAGGGAGACCCAACGCCACAAGCTGTCCTCTGACTTCCATACATGCACTGAGACACACATACCACACAAAATATATAAAATTCTATAAAAAATTTAAGTCGTGTTTATATATGATAGATTTCTGGCTTTCCAGATTTGAGACATGAGTTTTAATAGCTTTTAACTTTGTCCCTATAAAGAACCTTTTGTTTGACCTTTCAAGTTTTATTTTTTTTAATATTTCATTTATTTATTTGTGTGTGGGAGAACTACACACACCATGACACTTTTTTTAAGTTGATAGATTTTTTAAAAATCTGCTTAGTGATCAAATTTTTTTTCTTTTAAACATTTTATTCATTTTACATACTAACCAGAGGTCCCCCTTCCTCCCCTCCTCCTGTTTCTCCACACACACCTCTCCCCCACTCCCACCCCCTCATCCACTCCTCAGAAAGGGTAAGGCCTCCCATGGGGAGTCAACATAGCCTGGCACATCAAGTTGAGGCAGGACCATGTCCCTCTGTCCTGCATCAAGGCTGAGCAAGGCATCCCACCATAGGGGATGGGTTCCAAAAAGCCAGTTCACACACTGTAGATAGATCCTGGTCCCACTATCAGGGGCCCCACAAACAGGTCAAGCCACACAACTGTCACCCACAAGCAGAGAGCCTAGTTCCATCCCAAGCAGGCTCCCCAGCTGTCAGTCTAGAGTCTGTGAGTTCCCATGAGCTTGGGTCAGCTGTTCCTGTGGTTTTCCCACCATGATCTTGACCGCCGTTGCTCATATAATCCCTCCTCCCTCTCTTTGACTGGACTCCAGGAGTTTGGCTTGGTGCTTGGCTGTCGATCTCTGTACCTGCTTCCATCAATTACTGGATGATGACAATTATGGTAGTCACCATCTGATTACAGGAGAACTCCTGATCAGGTCACTTACATGAAAGTCAGAGGACAACTTTTCCAACATCTGGGTCCTAAGAATTTAACTCAGGTTGTCTGTCCTAGCAGCAGGCACCTTTACCCACCGAGTCAGCCTGACCCTTCAGGGTTTTTTGTTGTTGTTTGTTTGTTTTTGTTGTTGTTAGTGTTTTTTTTTTTCGAGACAGGATTTCTCAGTAGCTTTGGAGCCTGTACTAGAACTAGCTCTTATAGACCAGGCTGGCCTCCAACTCACAGAGATCCACCTGTCTCTGCCTCCTGAGTGCTGGGATTAAAGGCGTGCGCCACCACCACCCAGCTGACCCTTACGTTTTTTAAAGTTAGCACAATCTCCTACTTTTCTTTTTGCTAACTCATGTCCCTATATGTTGGGGGAGCTCCTTCTGCTCCTTCAGCCAATAGCCATTGAGATAAGATGATCCTTAAGAAGGTATCAGTCAACATGGGAGCAATGTGTCTCAGCCTCAGGAATTCCAAACCTGAGCATGTAAGCTCTGTGCAGTACAAGTACTGCTGAATGACTTAATCTTTTGTCACAGCTTTACAATTTGCTTGGTGATGTGGTTCAGAGGTCAACTTCATCTTGAGGCTTTTAACTTTCAGAGACGCTCAGGTGGAATATTGTTAACATGATAATTGCTTCATGAATAAACAGGTAGGTAGGACCTGGGCAGGTCTGCATAAGTCTACAAACTTGACAAATCTGCCCCTCTTTACAGCAGGTAGCACACTACCCAAAGGGATGGCCTATGCTCAGCACAGGGGAAGATGCTCGTGGCAGGGATGGCGGGAAGAAATGATGAAAACAGTGCACACTGGAGGGAAGGTGTGCAATTCTTTGCATCATTCAGCATGCATGATAGTCCCAGGAAACCAGTATGCAACACTCCCTCGCCAATCCTCATTGCATGGAAAGGACCTGGAGTCCCGCAGCAAAGGAGCAAGTCTCCCCAATCCTTTTCAGCGAACAAGATGTAGATACCTGCTCTGAGAATGTTTTTATTCATGTATGAACCTGAAGTGTATTGGGTGATACCCTTACTTAGAAATCGCCATGTGTGTTCAGAATGCACTGGAGACAGGGGTGTCCCAGGCACGAGTCCTGTGTAGCAAGTGCAGATGCTCTGCTTTACACACTAAGATTGTTCATTTGTACCCTCGTATGGCGTGCTGGCTGTGCTGGCTTAGTGTACCCCTCTCATCACTGTCATTTCCACCGCCACCACAATGGCAGTTAAAATGGCGCCTTTGAGCTCACGCTTCTGTCTGATTCAGATGCACGGTCCTTGTCTCTGGGCTCTGACTTCAATTCTTTTTTTTTTTTTTACTTTTTCCTTTTATTTGTGATATGATTCTATTTGTATAAAATACATGCACATATTTTATCTGCTGCAAGGGTGTAGTACACATGTGGTGATGTTGAGTTATATCAGTGTGGCCATAGTGAGTTATATTTCCCAAAGTGTCAAAATTTTTCTTTTCTTTCTTTTTCTTCTTTTTTTAAATTTTGCTCTTCCTTCCTTCCTTCCTTCCTTCCTTCCTTCCTTCCTTCCTTCCTTCCTCCTTGGAGATGTTTCATCAAGGTAGGATGCAGGATAGTTATTACTGTCTCCAGAGTCAAAAGGGAGAAGACAGAAATTGTTTTGTGGCAAAGTCTGTCAACGCTGATCCGTTGCTTCATCTCCTTGGCATCAAGCAAATCTGGCTCTGTAGTTACTCACTTAATTATCTGATCTTCAATTTATCTTACTTACTATGTGCAGCATCTTGAGGAAGGTTCTGAACTTTCAGACAGTACATTTTCCCCACTGTGAGATCATAAGAGTCAACATGGACTTCAGATTGTCCCTGTGGGATGCTGGGTTGGACTTAGGAATCTTCCAGCCTCCTGAAGATTTAATTTTCAACTGCTTGTACTGGCCTCTAGCAAGATGTTGAAGTAGACACACGGAGAATTCTGAGCCAAGACCCCAAATTGAATTAGTATATGCATTGTGATAATTCCCTTAGGACTTCAATTCTTATTCAGCCCCTGTTATTTCACTCCCAAAAGACCACAGCAACATCCTGACCAGTCTCCCCACCTTCCTTTTAATTCTTCACCAGTATGTCCCCAACAATACTAGGTTCGCACTGGTGTCTTTCCTCCTCTTAAAACCCTCGACCGGATGCCATTCTCTGAGAATTTCAGGGCAGTCTGAGCAACATACTCCTGGATCCTTCATGATCAAGCTGCTGTGAGCTTCCTTGGACTTAACTCTGAGCACATTGACAAACTCAAGTCCCAGCAACATTGAATACTGTGAAGTCTCAAGGCCCTGGGCTCTTTTACCCTCAGACTAATCAGTAGAAGCTTTCACCCATGCCTCATAAAGTAGCCTTGTTGCTTTTACTCTTAAAGGCACCCACTCTATATATCACACTGGGCCTTTTATTTATCTGTTCCCCTCTGACCTCCATACTTTCTCTCTTCTTTTTTCATTGCTGTATCCCTGTATACCAGCAAAAATATTCAGCCCTGAACATGTTCTCAGTAGACTGAATGAGTAAATACAAAACTAATACCAGGGAGAAACTAGCAAATTCTTATTTTCCTACTGCCCCCCTCTGTTCTCATGTGTCAGTGTAATATGAAATTTTCATTTTATTCCCATGCAGAATTCATCAGAAATTTATATGTTATAAGCATGCAAGAGCTTTGTTATAATATGCTGTTCTTGGGAATATATATGAAATGGAAAAAAAAGGTTTGTGGCTGAAGTTTTAAACTAATCAGTTTATTATAGTCTATTTATAGTCTATTTCTTTTAAAGGTTTAGATTAAAAGAACAAGATTTGTCCCCAATGACAAAAAGCCCTTCAAATACAGAAGAGATCTCAGTTCTGATTGGAATGATTAAAATTAAAACCACAAACTGACTTTATTTAAATACTGGTTACAAAGTAGGCAAATACTACTTTAAAAACAAACAAAAATTTTGAATTATCATTAAGCATAACCATTTAAAAATAAATGCACCCAGGCTCGAGAGATTGCTCAGTACCTAAGAATATTTGCTATGCTAGCATAAGGACCTGAGCTCATATCCCCAGCACTCACACAAAACTAGGCGTGGTTACAGATATCTTTACCCCAGCACTGAGGAAGAGGGCACAGACAGAATGAACCCAAGAGCTCACTGGCTGCCATCTCCAAAACAACAACCTTCCAGTTCAGTGACAGATCTTGCCTTAAGGCAAGAAGGTGATGACAAATGGAAGAAGACACTCAGAGCCCTGTTCTGGCCTCGGCATGCACACGCTTGGGTGTGTGCACCTGCCCACTCACAGACATACACCACACATACACCATACAGGAATAAATAAATGAGCCCACCCCTGAAGCAAAGGCTTAAAAGCTGCCTGTATTAAAAGCGTCCCTGGCATCCTTATCACGAATAAAGCCAGCAACTCCACCTTTCAGAGCTGTGTCATTCATCACCAGCCCCCTCCCTTACAAGTCCAGGCTCAGGTAGGTAGCTGCCTTTTGTGTAGATTCGCAGCCTTTAGTCACAGGGCGACCTTTCTGCTGAATAGATCTGCTTCCCAGGCCTCCTGTGTTCTGTGTCTTTCTTGCTATTACATTGAGAGAGCAGCCACTTCTCTGTGAATCACCAACAGCAGCGTCCTTCTATGGTCACGGTCTTTTGTTCTTCCTTGCAGTTTTGTGATATGCATGTGGCCCTTCTCCTCCCCAGGAGCAGAGGAATAAAGGATTTATGTAATCTCTGACTTCCAGACAACAAACCTTAGTAAGAGTGGGAGCAAAGGAGCTCCAGGCTTCTGCCAAAGCACATTCCATCGCTTGACTTCTAACTTTTCTTTTGTTTATGTTTTCTCCCTCTCCCTTCTTTGTTCCTTCCCTCCCTTTTCTTTTCTTTCTCCTCCTTTGTTTCTGTAGTAATAATGTCACAGTGAGTCCATGAAACTTCACCTAAATTCCCCACTGCCTTCCCTATGGTCTTTTGCCGTAAGTCTTTTTTCTACCCTGATGTCAAGAGGCAAGAAACACATTGTTCTTACTCACAAAAATGGATCTCGGTCATTGTCCTACAAAGATGAGTGGGGAACAGTCTGAGTAGATGCACTGAGGTCCTAGTGATTGTGAAGTGTCTTCATTGAGGGACACACAATAGGATGGCTGGGGAAGAAGTAGCTAAGAACGAATCCTGTGACTGGGTAGGACTATGACTCAATGGTACAATGCTTGTCTACCATGTACCAGGCCCTGGCCTGGGTTCAATGCCAGCCCTACAAAAGTCCATCATCATTATCACCATCACCACTTCCATCGCTGCCACCACCACCACCACCATCACCACCACCACCACCACCACCACCACCACCACCATCATCATCATCATCATGCAACTGGCATCCTCATTTGTTGTCTACAGGTTTCATGCTTCTGTATTTGTAACAACTCTGTAGAGCTTTATAGAGATTAACTATCATAAGGTATCCTGGTCATAAATGATTGAAATAGCCTTTGTAATTTAAACAATGAAATCTGTGGGCAGTTTGTAGCATTGCTTTCAGTGCATTTCTCATCACCAACACTGAAAATCCTTCAGAGTCTTCTCAGGAAGTAAATAAGTGAACGGCATTCCTGTGAAGAGTGAGATAGAGTGATGACACCTCTCATTTTGTTGTAGTCCTCTGCCCGTGTGATGTGTGTGTTTTCCTGTGGTGTATGTGCATACATGAGTGCATATGCACATATCACACGCATGCATTCATGGAGGACAGACAACAACCTCAGCTGTCGTTCCTCAAGAGCTCTCCGCTTTGCTCTTTCGCTATACTGGAGCTCACTGAGTAGAGTAAGCTGCCTAGCCAGCTAGCGTCAGATTTCTTGTATCTGTCTCCCCAGCTCTGAGAAAGTAAGCACACTATGCCCAGCTTCTTTTCACATCAGCTCTGAGTATCAAACTGAGGTCCTCCTGCTTACAAGACAAGTACTTCGTGCTTTAGCATCTTCCCAACCTTGGGTGGTTGTAATGTACACCATTAGTGGAGGTCCATAGCCCACTGGGAAAAATCATAAAAATCACAGGAAGTCTAGAAATTGGATTCAAGGTGACTCTGAGCATCTGGAGTCCTTCCTCTGTGGGCAGCCAGCCTACTGTAGGCCAATTTGTGTACAATTATTCAAAGTTCAGATTTCTGAGAAAGAGAGGAAAGACCCGAGTGGCCCAACTAAGTCTTCTCTGGTACAAGAGGAAGAGTCCTTTGAGTGACACCTTCAACAACCCTGCAAACCATGGAGGACAATGGTCTCTGTCCTTTGCAGAAAAGAGGAAGCATGATCTGTGTGAACAAAGACTGCAGAGGTTCTTCATGTAGAAGTAGAATATACTGAAGTCATGCTTTTAAGGCAAACATGTTTCCTGTGTGGATTAGTTTCCTTTACAATTGCTGGGAGAGATATCCTGCCAAAAGTACTCAAGGAAGGAAACAAAAACGGAAAAGCAGTCTCACTTTGCATAATGATGCCCAACATTCAGCAATGTGTAGCCACATAAACCTAAGACTCTTTTTTAAAAAATTGCTTCTCAACCCCCCAGAATGGGAGTCAATTGGAGCTTCATGGTATTCTCTTTTTTTTTTCAGATAGGTTCTGTTTGTTGGTGGTGAGTAGAAGTGAGGCTCCTTTAAGAGAAGGCTTCCTGTCTCAGCATTAGCAAAAAACTGTGTGGCTTCTTTAAGAGACAACAGCTTCCTGGTTCCTGCTGGCAGCTTTAACTCTGGCTCTTTCAGAGATCCTGCACCTAAATGGGGTTTGTGAGCAGTTTGCTACTAGTTGCTTAATGGCAAAGTAGACCCACTGTGTCCCTGGAGCTGGGATGTTGAGCATGGCTCACAGAAGCAGTGAACATACCTCTACCACATTGGATAGGATGGTACTAACAGGCAGAGCTCAGCTGGGATTCCGAGCATGGCTAGCAGAGGCAGTGAACATACTTCCACCATGTTGGATGGGATGTGGTTTGATGGAATAAGATCCCCCCCAAAAGGTCTCTGTAAACCCTAAAAATACTTCACCCAACAAATAACAGGAAGAAGTTTGGAGAGAACAGCGCCCAAATTCCCAAACTTATTGTTTATAAGAGCTTATTTTCATTTAAAGGGGGTTGATTAGAAGTGATTAATGGTTACAGTCAATTTCTGGAAAAAAAATAAGGGAGATATGATATAAAGATAAATACTTTGCCTTGGTGTGGATTTTGGTCTATTGATACAAATTGAAGGTCAATTTTGTTATATTTATGCAGCTCACTTAAAAATGTAATGTGTAATTAAGAAAACAGGTTAATAGTCATTTATAATAGTCAAACCTGCAGTCATTTTAGTTAGGTTTTTAGATATATAGAGATGTATTTCAGTTGGATAGATAATCTTCAACACTTCAAAGACCTACAGAATATGACATTTAAAATGTTTTAAGAAATTTGATTTTTCTTGACAATGAGACATGTCTACTTCTGATAGTTTCAATTACTTCAAGAGGGTGACAGGCATTGAAGAGGTTCCTTACAGAGTTTGCTAGCCATTTGGGTAAGAAACTATTCTTGCCTAAACTGCTTGATGTTATACTATATAAACTGGGCATGCAGGACCCACAATAAAATGACTGCTGAACTTGCCTAAAGAAGGTGAGCAGTCCTTCAGGGTTCCTGCCTCATGAAAGAGTCTGCCAGACATTCTGCAGGACACAGGAAAGTGACTGACAAACTGCCAATACAGGTTAAACAGCCTTTGAAATTTCTTGCTTCATGGAAAAGTCTGTCAGATACTATGAACCTGTAGGCTGATGATGGATGGCTCAATGTTACAAAAGAACTATGGGTGACTGTCCAGGGAGCAAGATGTCTTTGTCAATTCTAAAGTTTTGGAAGTTGCTTACAAAGTACTTTCTGTTTGCTTAGATAATATTATATCCTTATGGTGTCTTTGATGGAGTTAAAGACGGATAGTTATAATTTTCTTTAGTTATGATAAAAGATAATTATATATAAAACTTTAGACTCACAGAAATACTGTAACTGTGATTCTTACTTGATACCTATTTTGTTATATGTAATTTTACTATGTTAATGTTAAAGCCTTCCTTTTTATTTAGACAGAAAAAGGGAGATGATGTGGGATTCCTCACTATATGCTATGAATATGTTTTATTACCATTGGTAAATAAAGAATCTACTTAGGTCTATGGCAGAGCAGAATAAAACCAGGCAGGAAATCCAAACCGAGATATAGAGAGGAAGTAGGTGGAGTCAAAGAGACACCATGTAGCTGTGGAAGGATGACAATAAAGAGTTCATTCATATTTTCTGAAGGTGTATGTTCCTTATTGAATTACAATGTTGAATGTCATTAAAATTTATAGAATTATTCCAGAAACACTTAAAAAAGTATAATGATAAGAGCCCAAAGTCAAGCAACTTCTGAATTCCTTTCCAGGTCCCACTTTCGTTGTATATGTATATATGTCTGCAGGGAGCATGCTGGGAATGGACTCAGCTGGGAGAAGTTCAGAATAGACACTGCAACTATGATAGCTCCTTTCTAAGATGTCTTATTAACTTGCAACTGTAAAGGGATTATAGGTGGTGAAAATGATTAGGATGACTTTTATAGGTGTCTGTTGGGCTGTGCTTTTCCAAAACTCATTGGTAACTTTCAACAGATCAAAATCAACTTTGCCTCAAATTTATTAACTAGCATACTTTAAAAACTTTTGTTTGTACATGTATTTGTGTGTTGCACGCATGTGTTCTGTTTATATGTGCATGCATGTGTGTGGAGGCCAGAAGTCTGGGTCCATTATCTCCTTCTATTGTTCTCCACCATATTCTTTGTTTGCTATTGTTCTTACATTATTTGTTTTGTGAGGGGCACGCATGCCACACCATGTATTTGAAGGTCATTTGGAGAACCATAGTTGGTTCTCCCAGGTCTCAGACGGAACTCAGGTTGTGCCTTCTGGCAGCAATCACCTTCACCAGGTGAACTGTGTCCCCAGGATTTCCACCGTGTGTGTGTGTGTGTGTGTGTGTGTGTGTGTGTGTGTGTTAGAATGGATCCCACTATGTAGCTTTTGCTAACCTTGAACTCACAGAAACTGACTTGCCCCTACTTTGTGATGGCTAGGATCAAAAATATACACTACCATATGCAGCTTCTATCTAGTGCTTTTGGTAAAGAGTCCCTCACTGAACCTGGGCCTCACAATTTGATGAGATTAGCCATCTCCTCAGCTCTAAGGATCTTTGTGTCTCCAGCTCCCCAGAATAAGAATTATGGATGTACAGCTCCATGCCAGCTTTTATGTGAGTACTGTGGATTGAACTAGGGTCCCTGGGCTTATGTGACAAACACTTTACTCACTGGACTGTCACCCTAATTCTACCTAGTTGCTGTAATGAAAGTAAATTTCAGTCTTAGAAAGAAGGCAGAGAGGTGAAGTAGAAGGACTATGAAAACACTCTGTGATGTTTTCAGAATATCTGACAGCACATCTCAGTATCTGTGCTGTTCTGAGAGTTGCTGAAAATTAATTAAATGATGATTTTTAAAATATTACATTTATTTAGTGTGGGTGTCTGTGTCTGCGCATGGGCATGCATGTGCCATGCCATGGATGGGTGTTCAGAGGACAGCTGGCTGGAGTTGGTTATGTCCTTCTACCACATGGATCTCAGAGATCAGACTTGGAACAAGCACCTGAGCCATCTTCAGTATTGATTTAATAACATAAAAATTCTACAACCAGCCTCTTTATGCCTGCACCGCAGATCTGATAAAGCAACAATAGGCATTATTATAATGTATTAACTCTAGGCATGGTTGACCTTTGAAATTTCGTCTGGTTGAAGATAGTGAGACACAAGGTCAGAACTTCCTTGCGTCATAATGTTTCCTGGTGAGTCACAAATATACTAAAAAAGAAATCCACGTTTTGTTTTGTTTTGTTCCTCCCCTCGTACAGTACACACCTCCGCCTTAATTAAAGTCATGCGGTTTTGTTTTGTTTCCCTCTTACAGTATACACCTCCGCCTTAATCAAAGTCATGCGGTTTTGTTTTTTCCTTGACGACTCTTGGTCATTCTTTGCAAAGCAGTCAATCTAAGACAATTCCCATCTCTGATTGTAATCAATTCTTTACCATTTGGAATCGATAGAACTTTAATTTCTGCAACTCCAAGGCATGAACATTTTGAAATGAATCTCTTAGCTCCAGTGTCAATCCATCCCTGCTCCAGAGTACTTCTCTGATGTTTCTCTTTTTCTTCTCTGAAAGATTTATTGTATTCCTTTCCTTACCCAACTTAACTGTGTTCTGGTGATTGGCAGTACAATCAGATCAAAGAAGACGCGTACGAAACACGCTGAATTCCATTTGCCCTTCGTCTCATGAAAATAAGATGCCAAGCTGGCATTTCCCCCCAACCCTCTGCCCTAGAGTTTCCTGGTTGATTGGGTTTTCTGTTGCCTGTGTTTTTCAGGCCTTGATGAGAACCCATCTTCATGGGTCATTTTATACAGGCATTAAGTTGGTCAGCCAGACACATGATCTCTCTGATAGCTCTGCTCCACAGCTGTCTGAGTCAAGGCCAGTGATTGAGACATGCTAGCTTCCATCCATGTGACTGCATGTGCTTCTTATCTGCCCGACCTGATGTCATTTAGGTACACACACTGATGAGGCATCTACTAGCTCCTGTAATTCATTTGGCAATGCTATCCTCTGGGTGGCTGCACCTCTTCCTGAAGGATTAAAGCTAACTTCACAGTCCAATAGACTGCAGACATGTTCTGAATAGCAGCCTCTAGTTGGTAGTTCTTAACCTGCAGATCACGACCCCTTAGGAGTCAGACAAGTCTTTCACAGGCGTCGCTTAAGACCATCTGCTTATCAGGTATTTACATTATGATTCATAACAGTAGCAAAATTGCAGTTAGGAAGGACCAACAAAACTAATTTTGTGGTTGGGGGTCACCACAGCATGAGGAACTGTATTAAGGGTCCCGGCATTTGGAAGGTTGAGAAGCACTGGTCTAGATGATGATATAAGAGTGCGCATGGGAGATTGATTATTCTCAGCAAGACAGTTGGCATGCAAAGCCAGCATCAGGTGTGTGTTCTCGCATGCAGCTCATTGTGATCGTAAACGTCTCTTCATTTTAAATAGTGGTCTCTTTTTATAAATACAGACTGCCTTAGTAAGTACTTTTAGTAACAGATTTTAAGTGGCTGGGTACACCAACAAACCCTAATTCAGAGTAAAGTTTTATCATCCATTGTATTAATAATATCAGTCAGTATGTCTAGTTTCAAAATAAATTAACTACAGCTATACTGTGAAATTTTGCTCAGATTAAATGAAGGACTTGTGTTTCCATTTTTGCTTCTTATTTGCCAGCCCTTCAGACATTTCAATGTCAAAGTGTGAAGACTTATTTTGTAGTGATTTCAAACAATAAATCAAAAGTTCAGAGCCTCTGCGTTTCATGCATTGTTTTCAGCTTCATATGCTATAAAAGACTAGAACTGTGTAAATTCTGAGCAAAAAGGCAGATTTCAGAGAATTTCACAAAAAGTCAACTTCGAAACAAAGCACGAAGCTGATGTGAGCAGCACAAAGTGAATGACTGTCAGTCTCATTGAAAATGTCAGGCGTGTCACTTTCTGTCACATCTCCTGGCTCTTTTGGGTTCTCACAAATCTTTAAATAAGGCCCCCTCACTTGTGAGGACTGCAGGGTTTCTATATGCTTTTCAACCAGTGGGACAAGCTCTATTAAGACATGGGGGGAAAAAAGAAGAAGGAAAGGAAAATGGTCATCGGAGGAGATAAGAGAGAATGCCCACTGTTAACATGAATCTAAATGGTATGTCATGGCAAATCAGTACAAAGCTGAGATGAAATGCAGGATGGGAGCCTCACCCAACAAGAGCAAGACAAGCGTGAGATCTGGGGATTTCAAGGAAGGACTTGGTTCATTTGTAACTTAGTGATGTTTGTGTTTATTCATTTAATCAATAGCTACTTAGCACCCGGGCCATACCAGACACAGTTTTTCTTGTGACTTTGAAAACAATCATACCTTCCCCAGGAAAAGCACAGTGAGAACCCACACTTCAGTGACTCTGACTATCTTGTTTCCTTTCTTTTATTTTTCCAAGATAGGGTCTCACTATGTAGCCATGGCTGTCCTGAGCTCACTTTGTAGACCAGGCTTAACAGAGCTCAGATTGGCTCTGCCTCCCTAGTGCTGGGATTCAAGACAGGTACCCTATGCCAGGAGATAATCTCGTTTTCAATCCATTGCCTTTGAGTCCTGAGTAGAACTGTTAGGTCGACATACAGGCAACTTGAGAAACAGTTTCCTATAGCCAACTGTAACATGAAAGTCTTTTCACATCTAATTTTGCATTAGGTCCTGGATTAAAGTTGAGTAATCATGGTATTATCTGGAAATGGTTAGATTCTGGAATCAAAAGATCACTTCCTTTCTTGTTGTTCTTTGGGTTTTTAAATTTTGTTTGTATTCTTTTAGTTTTTCTTTTCCTTTTTTAGTTCTTTGAAACATAGTCACATATGTAGTCCAAACTGGTCTGAAATTCACTGAGCATGGCCTTGAGTTCACCATCTCCATGGTGACAGCCCGACTCTGAGCACTGGGGTTACAGGCACCTAACACCACATTCCACTAAATAGTGCTGTTTCTATACAGATTCATTTCAAGCCCGACTATGTTACTAATTTATATACATACACACACACACACACACACACACACACACACACACACATCATGGCCCAAGATACAAACTCTGGGTTATGAATAGATGAAATAGGACATAGAGCTACCTTCTTCCCTAACACTGTGAGTGTGAACGCAAGCATCCCTTCATCTTCATGTCCTTCCTGCTTACATGCAGAATATCAGGCAGCATCGAGTCTCACATGTTCCCAAGGTAAAGTTCAGAGCAATGAGAAAGTCCCAACGACAGGAGCCCTTGAGAGCAGGGCAGAGCCTATGCAATAAACCTGGTGATGTGGCTTTCTAGTTTACATCTAAGACATGATTTAGTCCAGCACTCACCATGAAAGCCATAGCGCTCAAACTGTTGAAAATAGCCAAAAAGAATCCATTGACTTTCATATTACTTTTGAGTCTCTGAATTCTAAAAATAATCTTATAAAGAAATTGTAGTAGAAATGAAGGGATTTGCAAAGCTCTCGGTCGCCGCTTTCTTAGCAAGAATATTCTGATTTAGTTGTCCAGGCAAACTAACCAAGTCTAGAAGGATATGCCTATCTTTTTAAAAAGCTGTCCTAGAAATGGCCCAACAAATGGCTCTGTTCATCTCGTAAACAATTCAAAGTGCTTCCTCCACCTCTCTGGCCTCTTTTACTCCCTACCCCGTCTCCAATGGTCACTGTAAAAAAGAAGCAGATGGAGTCCATGACCTTTATTAATAGTGGTAAGTTACTACGGCTTCCTCCCTCCAAGGGACAGGATGTGGTTAGATCCTTGCTTTAAAAGCCACTGGTTAATAACATAACCCGCATCCTTGTCTTTCCTGGGTTATATTACTACCGTATGTCTTACAGGTTCACTGGGCAGACATTTGTATTAAACTGTGTTGTTTTAGCCCACAGTCTTTGTACATTGTATGACCTGGCACTGCATACCAAAGTGATGAACATGTTTCTTGTCTTTGAGGAATTCATAATCCAGCAAGGGTCATATAATGGCCTTTGTATTTTAGTTGGAACATCATTATACATGAGCATAAGAACTTTGTGAACTAAAGCTGGATCGTGGCTCCGTCAGCACCAGGACAGATCATAAGCTCATGGACATGAGTTTAAGGTCCACAACCCGCATGAGAATACCCAGGCGTGCTGAAATTCCAGCACTGGGGAGGCAGAGATGGGCAGTAACTGGGTCTCTATGGGCAGTCAGCTTAGCTTACTTGACCTGAAAACTTACAGGCCAGTGAGTGACTCTGTCTCAAAAAACAAGATGGGAAACTCCTGGGAAATGACACCTGTCATATATATATA